>NW_024609882.1:18395180-18901776 GCF_016920785.2 Ixodes scapularis | reverse complement strand
TTGTTGACACATGATCCCTTTTTGATCTCTGATATATTCGGAAAAAGCAGCTCAGTGCCTCAACCGCTGTTGACACACGCAAACGCTCTATAGTACTTGATGATTTGGAATAACATGATTTAAAAAAATCTGAACGATTAATCGAATTTTCCGTATCAATGTATTTTTATTACCGATTAAACGATTCAACAGCACCAATTCAACGTATTTATAGTTATCGGGGAGTTCTTCTGGCGAATACACAAAACAGGACATTCCAGGCGATATAACACTGGGCACAAGCGTTGAACGTTGCTACTGCTGCTTGTAAAAAAGCATGAACTGAGCTTGAACATTATGGTTACACCTTGAGATTTGGTTTGAACAGCAAACACAAGAGGACACACACACACAAAAAAAAGGGGGGGGACATATATATTGAAGACGTGCTCCGTCTCCTTTGTTTCTTCTGTCTCTCTTACTGTGTTTTTCTTGCGTGTCACTCCAACCCCAGGGTTTACCATCATGTTCGACATACAGCAGCTCACCAACACTATATGCATCTTCTTTTTTCTTTCTTCTTCTTTTTTGTGTGTGTGCGTGTGTGCTATTCACTGGGGTCACTGCGCTGAGGCAGGAAGAACACTGGCCTTCCCGATTGCTCTCGTCTCCTTATTTTATTTCAACGCACGACCGGTTGTAAACTTCTGCGCTCCTTTGTTTCTGCGCCTCGGGACTCACCGTGCGCGCGCGTGCTTGTGTTGTAAATACTTGCCGTTCAGCCCCCTAAGCTGATAGTGCGGCGGCATCTATACGCGCTTGCCGGACCCATCAGCGGCCTCCCAGCTTACCCCGCCGCTCTCTGCGCTCGGGTATGCGCTGGGAGCGGGAGCAAGCGCCGAAAGCGACACATAATTGTCACAGACAGAAAACGCTAGCCGAACGTAGCGCTGAAAATAAGCGTTTACATGGGACGAACTTATGCCTGTACCTGAAACTAAAGACAATGAAATACCTTATACATCCTGCGATGGCGACGGAGAAGTTATTATGTTCGGGTATGTCCTTAACCAGAACACTCGATGACAGCCGAGGGTGGGCTTAAGACTTTCCTGATCGAACCAAGAACCTTGCCCGAGTCAAAACACCACCTGAAATAATCGAGGCCAGCGAACATCCTGGTCGTCGCAGTCGGATGAAGCCAACACGGCCATTGGACCCCGAGCCCGACGCCCAGTGTCCTTCGACGCGCTGATTGGACACGAGGCAAAGCCGAATGCTGACGCGGCGCTCGTATCCAATCCGAGCCTTCCCTCGATCTGGCTATGATGACGTCACCATTCCAGTGCCCCGCTTGGCGGCCTCGTGTGTTGTGGCAGCTCCTGCTACGCACGCAGCAATGCGACTGGTCCAGAGAGCAGGCGGCTTCCACTGCGCTGTCAGCGTAGAGGCAAACGGAGCATAACGAAAACAGCCCTCGATCTCCGCAGCAGCCAGTCGTCGCGGTCGAAGCAGGTTTTACGGTCGCCACCGTTCGTTGCCGGCGGCGGCACTCCGCGTGTGTGACATGACGGTGGCGACGACGTCGCACGCTTTCTTTCTTTTTTGTTCTCTCGTTTTCTTCTGGGCTTTTAATTTTGTGCACCGCTCCGTTGACCGTGATCTATTTATCCTTCCCGGTCGGCCGCCTTCCCTTTGTTCTTCTTATCTTCGCAACTGGAAAGAGCGTTCGCGCGCGCGCGGCAGCGGCTTTCCCGGCTCGGAAAATTAAGAGTAATGACTGACACGTTCGATTTTTGGCGAGCTCTGATTTGTCTCGCGTCGTTCCGTTTTATTCTCGCTTTCTCCTCTCTTCTGTGGAGGGAGTGACGCGAGTGATCCAGTAAGCGCTACCGCAGTCAGTGCTGCGCTGGTTTGTGGAAGGACTTCGCGGAATTCTGACGGTGGAATTATGATTTTTTTCTTCGTTGCGATACGTAATTATGGTGGTCGAGTGCGTTGGCGCGTTCGAGCTGGACGCCACGTGGAGCGAAAACTCACGCTGCGGACTCGGTTATAATGAAGTCAATTTTCGCTCCTTCGGGTTTTGATATCGACACGGTGTTGTGGTAGTCGGTGCAACTCGATGTTCGAGTATAGTCCCAGAGTGCGTAAAGAAACGCGGGCAGCGGCTTCTGCGGTACATGACACAGCGTGACAGCACAGCGTGACGCACGTCGTAGGTGAGCAGTCGGGCTACGCTGGACGAACTGCTGCTCTGCAGCGGAGAGTCGAGACGCCCTCTCAAGGGTAGATTGACTTTCAGATATCGATCGACGTCCATATTACAACAAAAATTACCTTTCGACTTAATTACGGTCGTTTGTCGTTTCATCGTTTTGGGTGTTGAAGCCCGTGTGCACTCATATGGGAATAGGGGGCTTCGCTTTCTTCGTCTTAAATTTCGGGAACTGACTACCGAGACCCCCAAGAATATTTGTTTAGTGATTGTTTCGTGTGCAAACGCAGGGGTTCTGAAATTGATTCTCAGTGAACGGCAACGTGCGAGAGTGTCCTCGTTGCTGTTTATAAAGTGGAAGACTATAGAGCGGGGACGTTATCTCCTACTCTGCCATAATATGATTTGCTCTCACTCGATATATATCATCCTACGATCTGGTGCTCTTTGCTTGTTTCGGTCCTTATCCTTCTTCATGCCCCCTCTAGCCTCGCCACATCGAATGGTCTCAACAAATTCACCTCTTTCCACAGTGATTCGACGCTCTCGCGCGGGAGACTTCATCCCCAATCTCCCCTCAACATTGCGGCGCGGCAAAGAAGGGCGCGCGCGCGTTGTGATCATCAGCGTTTTTGCGGAGACCGACAACGGAGCCCAAATGACCCCGCTGCCGGTTGTCTCGGAGCGAAAGCGGTTGAGGAGATCTTTCATTAGCCGCATGTACAGCCCGAAACGCGGATGGTTTTCAATCCGGATTTACGTTTCCCGGCGCTGAGCGAAAGCCTCCCCATCATTACATCCGGGAACCCCAGAGCGCGCGGGAACCGGGGATGATTCGGACGGGCATTTTCGTTGACATCATTAACCTGTTCATTTGGCCGCGTCATCGGACGTAACAGGGGCCCAACCGCTTTCTTTTTCTTTTTTGCTTCCGTCGTCCCTTCGTTTCATCTGAGATCCCGATGCTTCCGCGAGCTGGGAACAAGAAGACTCGGGAAGACAGTAGCAGAAGTGAAACGAAGAAGAACTATACCGAGGAAGGAATGGGGAAACAAAAAAGAGATAGAGCTCGAGCTCTAGGCGAGCCAGCTAGCGCGTGCGAAGGGATTGCCATTAGCGAACGGGGTGGAAACAGGGAGCCTCGGCAACCCTCCTTTTCCCGGCCAGGGTCCGTTTTTGTTCTTTTTTTTTCTGCCGGTCACGTGCTTAACGCTGCAGAGAGAGTTCGCCAATTCGCAGTTCGGATCCGATTATCGCAGCGCCAGCCGCCCGTCAGAGGGCCTCAAGCCTGTTACTCTATACTTGGAAGCTACGCGCCGTCGCTTGAGATTCCCGCGGCTGAGTCGGTGCCCTATTGTGGAATGTTACGTTCACTGACAGCTGGAGAAACGAAGGGCGTGTCGAGTCCCGCGCATCGGCAGCCAATGGGATTGCAGCATTGTCGGGTGAGAAGGCCCACGAGCCAGTCACGAGGCGAGGAACATTGACACGATGAGCCACGCCCAGCGCTTTTGAAGCTGACAGCGATTATATAGATAATGTTACTGAGTCTTTTTTGTTCCGGGCACTGAATCGCTGAGTTTCATAAGATACAGCGCTCACTTTCAGAGAGGCTCTCGATTTCAACTTTCCATTCCGCACACTTACATCTTCGAGGAGTGTGCTACAGAGCCGAAAGAGCCTCCGGAGATTCGTCGGAGATCGCAGTTTATACGCGATATTAGTATCCTTTTCTCGCTTACTCCCCTAGTTCCGAGTTTTATTATCGTTTTGTCTCGCACTGCTCGTTTGTTTGTTTTCGTAGATGTTTTTGCAAGAATTGGTTTTAGGACTACCGTGGAACTGATTCAACATGCAACGCGAAATCCGAGTGTTTCCCACCGTAGACTCCTCGGCACGTTCGTTGAATGCAAAACAATCACGTTCTGTTTACAGATAACATAGCGGCTATCCTGCGTTCCCTTTTTCACTCTCTCTCCCTCTTTGTCGCCTCTCTCTCTATCTTTATCTTCCCTTTGTCTAGCTTGAGTTTGTTCTTCTTTGCTCAAAATGCACTCACGACACCGTATTGCTCCTTTCTCCGAGCGCAACCGCGTGCTTGTCACGTCATGCATAGAATATTAGCGCGCCTCGAAGGAGAAATGAGATTTCGGAGAGGACGACCCGCGCGATTCATGCATTCTTCGTGCTCCCCCCCCCCCCCCCCCTCCCTTCCCCCTCAAAGCTGACAGCGTCTCAAAGTCTATTTATTCACTGACACGACCAATCGGATCTCCGCCTCGAGTCACGTGACCGTTATTCATCGCATACGCAAAGAAACCCGGGTAGAGCACGGATACGTGACATAAGATAGGCACCCGATTGGCCTCGCCAATCCGTAGTTGTTTCTTCACTGTCCGCCGCGGCGACGCGAATAGAACGGAAGATGGCTGCCGGAACGCGACGTTGCATAGGGAAAATCACGGCGGAGACATGAAGCGTTTCCCTCCAAGACGGGGTGGTTCAACGTGTGCCTAGTTCGCGTTTCCCAAACGAGAAATATGTTTTCTAAAGCGACGCTTTCGTATCCTATATTTCTCCCCGTTCTGGTGGGGTCAGTGACCGCCGGAAGTCGTATTCGTTTTGCACAGGGATGCCGGTTTGCTCCTGAAATTTTTGTCTGTACAGCAAACTCTTTAAAGTAATTACGACGGTTCAAAAGTTCGTTGTGATAATACGCGAAGAACAGGTGTACATAAAGGGGGACATTAGTAGTGCTCCGCAAAGAAACTAACTTTTTTTTTTTTTCATTTTTTACTACGGTTCTTGAAGTCAAAACGTGTATAGTTTTACGTCATTTGAAGCGAATCGGCTAGTGGTGAAAGTTGTTTTATACGACCGAGTTCCAATTCTAATACGTGTTACTATGAACGAATTAATTCTACATATCAAAACTAAATAGAAGAAAAAAAAGATACATTATGGCGGATGCATTACAGAGTATTACTTTTCGTTACCGGATTGCTGTCTGGCTTGTTTTGATCTGCTGAATACTCGAGAAAATGGGTGGTATCTTAGCTGGATCCGGTTACAACGTAAAAAAAAAAAAGAGGATGCTACTCGATTGGGTTTGGGGAGGAATCTGAGGTAAACTTTGCAAATGGAGTTAAGTAGACTTCACGGGAAATGATAGGCGCACGCTCGAGTTCGAGTTCGTGTCGAGTTCGGCAAGCATGCGCAAACACGTCGCAATCTCCCGGGGGCTCGAGTTGCGGGAAATGATAGGCGCACGCTCGGGGGGGGACGTCGAACCGACTTGATTCGATATGGACGCGGCCGGTTGCCGCCCCCCGGGGGAATACGTCCAGACTTAAAATTGAGTTGCCTTTCGGGTTTTATCTTTTTTTTTTATAAATATATAGATAAGGTATAACGTATACGTAATTGCGGATGATTGAACACCGCATCTCTCGTTGCAGTCTTGTGGTATCGGAATGAGAAAAAAAAAAAGGGGGGGGGGGGGGGGGCTATCGCCGTAACCGAGACGAAGCTTAATGGTTTGAAGTCGGTGTAAGCCAATTCGTATGAATTCATTTTAGTGGGTATCGGTTGGAGTGTTCTGGGCTATAATAATGAGTACTTACTTCCTCCAGGTAAAGTCTGTTGGGAAGCATGTTGTTACAGTCTTATACAATGGACAACTTTTTGTTTTACAAAAACAAAATGAAAAGGTGTTATTTGCTGGTTTAGCCATTGTTTACTTAAAGAGAGATAAGGTATTCAGTGTATCGACAAATTTAACGAGCACTCAAGTTTCTACTCCATTTCGTTCTTAATTGAAATCCGGCTGTAGCTAAACAACAGTTTCTAATCGTTTAAATAAGCGAAACCTGCGACCTCCTTCGAAATGTTCAAGGTGCTATCATCCGTAAAATTGGCATAAAATCAAGATCTTTTCACTCTTTCACGCTTCTCGTCGCAACGGGTCACTCCTCCCGAAGAAGATTCTCCGAAACGGGCACTCCTGAAAGGACGTTCGCCGAAATTTCACTCCTTTACGTCGTGAATATGCACGTTATCAAACGCCCAAATCTTTCGCAAGTGCCGCTCCAAAGTTTACGAACAACGCAGACGCGTCAAACCCACTTCCTCGCAGAACACGAAACAAATTTACGTTCGCGCGTTCACAAAAAGCTTTCGTGAACGCGCGAAACGCAGCGCTCCCATCAACGTCAGCCATCGCCGCAGGGTGAAGCTGCGTTTCGAGGGAGAGGGTAACCATAACCCTAAGCCCCGTTTCACCGTACGCGATGAACCGGCGCGGACGCTACGGGCCATTCCCAGATAATCCAACGCTCTGAAAGCACCACGTGACTGCGCGTCCTAGCCGTCGTTGTGTCCTACCCGATGATCACGTGACACGCTATCTTCGGTGGCTCCTGAATCATACATATGCCGCACTCCATCGGAAGGTGAAGCGGAGTCGAGAGATCGTCCATCAGAGTGCCGTCGGGAAGGTCAACCTTATCGCGTTCCGACAGAAAACCGACCGCGATCTGGGGTTCTGCGCCGCGAGGAAGCCGTATTGCGGTCATCCGCGGGTGTATCGCGACGCGCGTTGGCGAGCCCGTGGGGATGGACCCGCACTTTAATCTGCCGGACCCATTAAGGAACGGAAACTCGGAGGCGGAGCAGAACCCGCTTCCGCTGAACCGGCTCGAAAGAACCCTCGACCACGACACGCGCGGACACGCGTGTAGCAGCGAGCAGTTGGACGGAACGCGATATACGAGGCTCGCTCGCGTCGCTCGCTCGTGGAAGTCGGCGTCCGGCGCCGAAATTGGCTGTCGCGTAAGTTTGTCTGTCCGTCGGTTAAAATACGTATCTACAGTATATGATTTCAAGATTAGTCTTTCTATTTTATTTAAAAACATGTAAAAATTTCTCTCTCTCTGTTTTTTTTTTTTTTTTTTGGGGGGGGGGGGGGGGTGCTATTCGACGAGCAGTGTTACAACATCCGCCGAATGTTCTTGTGTCGATTTCATGGGGAACTATAATTCGAATCACCTTAAATCGAGACGGAGCCGATGCTACGAGCTGGTGGTACCAAACAGAGAGCGTCAAAAGCGCGCCATCTTGGTGTTCCGTATGTTTCTGTATGCGTGTTCTATTGTCGACGAAGCAATCATAAAAATAAAAGTCTTATAGTTATCCTATAAGGACTAGGGCCCATCCCCCTGTACAGTTTATATCACAGGTATGGTCCTATCGTATGCACACACTCTAAAAACGCTGATAGAAATGTAGACGCCGGTTGTGGTAACGCCGTCTTCCTGGTCATATATGCACCTCTCCAGCGCCAATCACCCGGGCGAAAAATTGCAATACGAATAACGTACGAATTTCCTCAGGTATAGCTATTGCGCATGCTTAGAACATGTTACACAGCCCTGAAATGGTCGACTACAGTGCTGCGTTCGTACACCTTAGTTTATGCGCGACTGTTCGCCTACAGGGATTTTCCTGTCATTTAATACTGTGGACTTTCGCCCGTGGCAATATATATGTCGATAAACGCCGAATTCGCTTCGGTTAGATACGCGTGTCGAGGTGCGTGCACCATTTTAGATACGTTCCGCGCATAGTGACAACAGCGGCCGTGGCTTCCGCGCGGAGCTCCCGTTCGGAAGGAAGCGAACGAAACTGTTGCAGGAGGTCGGCAGCTCGGAGGGCAACGACCTTTCCCAGAATAATACGAGCCGCTGGTTCGCTTCCCACACGACCCAACGGAAAGGCAGAGCGAACGGAAACTTGACGTGCCTGCTATATCGAGGCATGTGTCAGCTTGGCTATGCCGCGCGCCGAATGCCGAACGGGTCCGCGTGCTTGGATGGGCCGCTGCGAGGAAGCGATCCTCCCGATCTTCACACCTGCCAACATTGCGGCGTGGAGGATAGTCGGTGGCCCGGTTTGTAAGCGCACCCTCGCGGCTAGGCAACACGTCGAGCGAAGCGTCCCGCTGTGGACTCTTCACATACTTACCACCGGAGGGGTTTTAACACTGCTTTGAAGCCTTTTGTGGCTGCCTAGAAGACCTACTACAGTGCCGCGCAGCCGACCATAAGCAGTCGCAAGAGGCTCCAAAAACGGTCGTGTCGCAGTCAGTCGTTGCCCAACTAGCCGTCACTCGCAAGTACCGAAGTATGCAGTATGTTACCCGGTTTGTGACTGGTTGAAAATCAGGTGCTCCTCCAAGCCCACGTTTTAGCTTTGAACGAATAAAACCTTCGCGGGAGAGTCGTTGTAACGAAGAAAAAAAAAAAAAAGGCGAAACAAAATATACTGTGGCGCATTTTAGTCCATCTTGCGTGCGTTTGTCTTCTGCAAACGGTATACGCCTCACCACCACTGGCCTCCTTTTAAACAGTTCGTATGAATTTGCGTTCGGCGCGCTTGCTTGTTCTGCTCATCGTCGTTTACGCATCGCTGCTTCCCAGCAATACAACTAACTGGCAAGAGTAGAATGACAAACAAAAACCATCAGTTGTCCCTGCAACGGACTCGCTAATGAAGCAATAATGGTGCAGGCTAGCTCGTGTAAATGAAGCATATAGTTGTAAACCCGAGACTGGGGATACGTGTCCTTCTGCGTTTGTCCCTTCTCCCTATCGCCAGTCTCGGGTTTACAACTATGCTGAACTCGCTACCTTCGATGAGGATTCGACTTCCAGGAGTGACCTCCGATTTGTCACGCTCAGTCACATCATCGAGCGAGCACGTGGTTCCGACGTCAGTTAACATTTTTTAATCTATTTTCCGTCTCTATATTTGAGCGCTGAGTAGTATACATGTTTCTTGAGGCACGTATGTCTAAATGGTTTACTGGGACGATACAGTGGCCATTTTGCATCTCCGTCTGTTCGGGCCGCGCTTCGAGAGGCCTTGAGACGCGAACACGAAGAATCGAACATATGTTCGAAGCAGTTTTGAAAGAATTTCTTCAGGACCGCGCGCCGCCAGGAATCGTTCAGGCGCCTGTAGCTCGTAGATGTACGGTAAGGATCGATTTCGGCGTGTTCGATTTTTTCCAACTTAGCCACGGCTGGTGGTTGCGATGTGCGGAATCGAAAGCAAACGAGGTTTCGATGCGACATCCTCTTTCTAGCGTTTTTGGTCGTTCTTTTATTGCGCTCATTACCCAGGAAACGATGCGGCCGGTTTCGCGCAAATTCAATTTTTAAACCGTGATGCGTTCCAAAAATAAAAATGTGGGAAACAATCGAAAAACGATTTCGCGTCTTTCCGTCAACCGCGTGATTCCAGTTTTTCAAACGTAAATGTATTTTTTTTGTTTTGGTAACATTGCTTAGAGTTTTGTAGCGTTAAAAAGAACGAACGACATGTGGATCCAGTGTAAACGAAAATCACCTGCTCATAATTGAACAGATGTTCCGAGGACAGACCTTATATTCACACCGATATGTTGTTTTTTATGTGGTTTAGCGAGTCAATTCCAAATATTGTGTTTCCTGTCTTAAAAGTCTGAAAGTTAAATTGAAATCTGGTAATATTTAGAAGTTCCGGGAAAGGGTCGACGGCTAATAGGAAATATTTGAGTCGGCTGCCTTTGGCGGTTCAAAACAAGCCGTGCCATATTTAAAGAGTTCCTGCGCCGACTTTCTCAGAACAATTTTTTTTTTTTTTTTGGTTTGGCGTGAACGTCGAGTTTGTCTTTGGAAATAAGTGCCCTAAGGTTGAGCTGCATGAATACTTCTCTGACAAAATATAAACGTGAACTAGGAGCTCACGAGGACATAGTTGAGTCGAAGTCTTCTTTTCTTTTAAAGTTTGGCCTCTTCGACACAAAAACGGAGCACTTTCTTTCTTCTTTCTGCATTTTCGTTATGAAAGTATAAGGAAAGATGTAGCTGATAGGTCGGGGAGAAGCCCAGCTTATTCTGGTGGCCGTTCTTTATCGCCCCCCGCTTGGCAAATTTCCTCATGAAGTCCTCGTCCTTGCAGCGGGCACATGCAAAACCCTCAATCTGAGACACCGCAGTCCTATTTGCACTAGAAAACACGAACGCACCTTTCCCCCCCCCCCCCCCCCCCCCCAAACTCGCACACATACGAACACACGCGCCCATACGCGAGCACACACACACGCGCTTTATTTCTCTCTTTCTCTCACACACACGCGCGCGCGTGAACGCGCACAGACGCACAATACGCACAATGAAGTTTATATGCATTTGTTTTGCTGCGACGATCAGAATTTTTTTTTACTATTTTTTAGGTTTTTATTTTTGCCAGTATGGGATTTCGCCCAAGATTAAAAGTTTTTTTTTTTTTCGTCATGTGAGGAAACGCTTAGTAGCACTCGCATCGCAACCTACTCAGAAATATAATGATGGTGGCATTCGTGAGCCCTGCCCAATACGTTCTATTAGTTTCGGTTTAGTTTTTAGCTAATCATGTCTTACAAACATTTTTTAACGCGTTATGTTTATCTAAGAATCTACCCGTTCAAGGAGGCAAAATTTTCAAACAATAGATCAGAAATATACGAATAAAAAGTAAGAAATAAGTAGATGAAGAGGCGCGAGCACCTGCGCGGCTTCGACCCGGAAGGAGGTTTCACCACGCTAGCTGCGTGTAATGCGGGTAAGCAGCCCTACTTTTGTCCAGGGGATGATTGCATGCGCAGAAAATGAGGGCTACCGTATTTGCGATCTAGAGCAAACGCGAGTGAATAGCGTAGATTTGTCTTTCTCACGCGATGCTAGGCTGTATGACCGAATAGCGAATCGAACTAAAACAACGACGCTCGGTCCTTAGGCGCCAACGCACACCGGCCACATCGACCGCTGGGAGTCGCCTCTCGATGGAAGGACCGAGATTTCCGAGACCCTTAGGCTGCTTGTGTGTGTGTGTGTGTGACTGTGTGTGTGTGTGTGTGTGTGTGTGTGTGTGTGTGTGTGTGTGTGTGTGTGTGTGTGTGTGTGTGTGTGTGTGTGTGTGTGTGTGTGTGTGTGTGTGTGTGCACGCGCGTGTGAGAGATAAAAAGTGAGTGTGTGCTTCTGTATGTCTGTATGCAACATAGGAACACAACGAACGCACGCAAGTGCGTGCGCTGTGTCTCTACGTTGTCTGTTTAACAAACGAACTTCTCTTTTTACCCGGGGGCAGATCCCACCCCAGAGGTAAACTCGAAAGAGAAACATCGGAAAGAACCAAGAATAAAGACGGTGTGGAAAGAGAGAGAGAGAGAAAAAAAAGAGACACTTGGTAAACACGAGGAGTAGCGAGAGAAAAAAAGAAGAAAGAAGGAAGTCAGTTAAATGGAATCTCAGGTGAGACGTAAAACTAGCCAAACGGAGGGCGCGAAATGCTGTAAGGAAAAGTAATTTAAGGAAAAGGAAACGTGTGTAGGTGTGTGTGTTTGGGGGGTGGGGGCATAATGAAAACTATAATGGGACGCGGGAACGTCATGTGACACTGCAAAGTCACGCGATACTGTAACGTCACGTGGTTCTGTGACGTCTCCTGACATTGGAACGTAATGCATGAGACCTACACGAGCTAGAAATTAAGAGCTTTCACCAAAAAAAGGCTTGTTTTTAAAAACTTGGTACGACGGAAGCCGGGTAGCCAACTAGCTCTATATTTTGTTTCACCTCAAGTCCAGACACAGCCGACGCTACGAGCCGATGGTACCGAGCAGACAGCGTAAAAAGAGTACCACCAAGGTGTTCGTCGTGTTTTTGTACGTGTTTCAACAACCCTGAACCGATCCTAAACAAAAAAACAAAGTAAAGACATACCGTAAAATTCCGAGAGGTAGCCCATGAGCATCAAGAGCAAATCGGCTGAATATAGAGAGTCGGCTGACTTTCGGTGCACAATCAAGAAAAGTTTTAAAAAATTGCTCTTTTTAGGTCGTGTCCCTTCCAGGCTTGTAAGGTGGGGAGGGGCAACGAGGTAAAGATTTCTGTATTTTCCAGTCTGCAACGTTAGCTTATATCCCGCCATAGTGAACTAGCCGCATTTACGCCGAGGCCATTATTGATCCCGACACTTCTATTACTAAAAGTTGGCTATCTTTCGGTGCTTGAAAAATATAGAGCAAGTCATGCCAAAAACAGGGGTGGGCTATCTTTCGGGGGTGGGCCACCTCTCGGGATTTACGTCAGTCACTTTCGCTTTTGATGCTGCTTGATTGGTCCCATTACATCGTAGCGTCGGTTGCGTCTGGACTTAGGCTGAAACGTACTATAATACACATTTCGTTGAACGTGACCGTGTCGTAACTTGCAGTCAGAAGTGAGAAGAAAAAAAAGGAACAACAAAGCAAGTGACGAAGTCGTAAACCTAGACCCTTAAAGCCTAGAATGTTATTCAGAATTCACCGAAAGAGCATGAGCCTTCCACCAACATACCTACAAAAACTGTCATTCTAAAAAAAAAATAAAAAAAAAATAACAAAATCATATCATGGAAATGAGTCTGCCGGCACTCGGAAAATCGATAAAGCTCGTTCCTTACCCACCCACGCGGGTGCCCGAACCGCGCGTCCGGGGTTTGGTCCCTGGGCCATCCTTTATCGAATTCGAATTACGTTTAGACTAATAACACGATAAACCCTCCCCGTCGCGCCTTCGGCCGTAGTCAGAACCCTCTCCGCTTTCTATACGTCTTCCAGATTGCACCAGCTCGCGAGCGTGGAAAAGCGCGCGCAAAACGTACAAAGAAAGAAAAAAAAACGCGCAAAACCGGAGACAAAAAGCGCGGGCTTATTTCAGGATGGGGACACGCCCACCTTCCTCGCCGCATTAGGTGCGCTGATGCCGCTTTTCCCCCGTCACGCTACTTTATCGAAAACGAAACCGAAACAAAGAAACAGGATTGGGAGGCTGTGTGTTGGGGGAGAAGAGGAATTCCCGCGCGTCATTAACGAGGCAGGACCGCTTGGTAAGGGACGATTGGAGTTGCAGGTTGCCCGGATGAGCTTTAACGCGAGCGTGGACGCTCTAAGCCTTCCACCGCTCTCACCCGGTCTTTCTTTCCCGCGCTTGTTGTTGCGACCCTTTTCGCGCGCAATTTTTGTCCACGAGGGAGAACGCGCGCGCGCGGCAAATGGGGCTAATTTCGGCGGGCGCGCGGCCTGTGGGATCGGCGAGTCAGCGTCTGCTTGGCTTTTATGCATTTGGACCTGGGTTTGAACTTTGGAACTGCTCGGGTTCAGTTAGCGCTCCAAACCGCGACAGTCTCTCAGTGAAGTTTGGATGGGCGCGGAGGATATTAAGAAGTGGAAGAGCGTGGATGAGGGAGTAAGTGGGTTAGTTTCTTAACTTAATTTGAGGGCTGCCCTGTTTTTAAGCCGAGGGTTCCATACCGCATAAGGGGACAGAGTTTGCTCGTGTCTCCTTGGGACTAAGTGAAATATAGTATCAGTGGTGACTGTAGTACGAAGGTTCAACTGCCTTGAGCTCCCTACTCTATTTACAATACGGCGCGTCGAAAACAAAATGACGCGTCGAAAACTAAAAAAAAAGATGACATCATTTATTTATGCACATTAGATCAGTGTGCGTGGAATAAAAAAGAAACGCGAGTTTTTAATCCGGGATCTTTCATTGTTATTCCTTAAACCAAAGGGCGGTTATGTTTAGATTTAAAGTCACATCGTAGAAAGTGTAATACGGGAGAGCTTTTTTTTTATTATTTTGTTTATATAATTGGTGCTACATTTGCTTCGCTACGAAAATGTAAGGTACAATAGAACACAATTTATGCAAAACTTAAATTGAAAAGATGTTGTTCGCGTAAACGAATAACTTATCCAAATTCGCGCCAACCTGACAATCCTAATATTAGATGTTAATCCGTGTATTCTACTCATTTTGTGATTATAATTTAGCGCCTTGTAAATAATACTACGTTTAGAGCACAAAATATATATATATATTTTTTTTTATATTGCTTTTACGGAATCTCACTGTTCCCTACAACGCTCGACTTAGCAGTAAGTCTTCTTCGCTTTTCTGGGTCTAATCTTTCCCTCGCGGCCCCGCATCGGTTAGCACCAGTCACACCACAATCCCAGCAGATGGTCAGCTTAGACCTCGACCTGACCTGACCCCGGAGCGCGAACATCGAGCCTCCCTCGAGACGACGAAAGGGTTTTTCCTCGCTTCCTTCCCTTCTCCGGATTCCCGAACCGAGGGCCCTAAAACACCGCCGGACCCGCGGAGCTCCGAACCTCGGCAAGGCCATCTCGGACGTCGCACAGGGGCTCAGAGTCGTTAGGCCCAGCGCACACGGTCCGTGAGCCGTGGCTCCCACGAGCCCTCTTAAATGTAGCCAGCGACGCGTGAAAGTTTGCTAGCACCAAGCCACAGACGCTCTAACCATCGCTGGAGAGAATGTTTTCCGCGGGGGACCGGCTCTCTCTCTCTCTGGGCGAGTTTGAACATGGCCGCTCGGAACAAGGGAGCGCTGCTGTCGCGGATCCCGGATGCAGTGCAAGACCCGCTGCATGCTCATAAAAATTGCCGGCGACTCGCGCTTCTTGTCCCGAACAGCTGCCGGCGACACTTACTCCGGGAAGGCTTTGCCCGGGGAAGTGTTTCTCGAGTAGCTCGAAGAGCCCCTCTCTTCGTCCTCGCACCTCGCGAAATAACGATCCTTTACCATCGAACAGGGAGAAAACAAAAAGGGAGCAAACAAGAAAGGGATAAAAAAGGGAGCAAAGCAAAAATGAGTAAAAATAGAGCAAAAAGACACGGTTGCTCCTGGCGACATTCCCAATAAACCTAATCCCCAAAAAACAAAGGTAGACTTTTTGTTTTTCCTTTTTTTCTGGGGAAAAGGCAGCGAAAGTATAAATATAAACACTCGATTGGAAAAGCTGCTAACGAAATATAAACCCGCAGCGAAGCAGGCTTTGAGTCTTCTGGACAGAGACACGGCGGAGAGGCGAGGTGTTTCGTCGGACAGGTTAGCGCCGCTCGGAAAAAGGCTTCTTGCGCGACAGCTTCCTCGCCGAGCCTAAGGCTGCAGCAGTTTATTGTGACGAGAGGCGGAGCTTTATGTCTTTTTTTTTTTTACTTTTTTTCGTGGGCGTGGGACGGCTTGATGGTGGACAAAAGCGACCGAGAGGCCGACGCATCGGACGGGCGGACGAGGTCTTTATTCTTGGTTAACGGGAGCTCGTTTATTCGCGGCTTGGGCCGGCGGGCGCCGAGGCACACAATGTGAGCGTTCGGAACGAGGTCTTGTAGGGATAATGATGACGACGGGATAAAGTTGGGCCCGTTGGAAACAGACGCCGGAGGACCGGAGGAGATCCTCCTACCTTTGTTTGGGGGTCGCTGGAAAGAGTTTGGAGGCTGATGAAGTGGGCTTTGGGTTGCAACTGTGTGGTGGACAGTGTGTGGTTCGGTATCGGGGAATTGGAAGTTTGGAAGCCCTTTTATCATTGGCGTTGAAGAAAGTAAGACACCTGAAACTTCCACCGGAGGACAATTATTAACTGATAGTATGAGCAATGACTAAAGGAATATGACCATGGATTGAGTGGCACATCATGCTACTATATTCCAATCTGCATGGTTGAATAGAAGTGCAGTTCAATTGCAACTTGATGCCAATCCGAGCTCTAAATGCTACTACGGTATGGTTGAATAGATATTCATGTTGGTTATTGCGCATTTCGTTGCACCAATAATGTTTTATAGCGACCGCTTATTTAACGGCTTTTCCTTCGCGATTTCATTTGTTCAAGGATATTCTTTCGGTTGTCGGCCATTCCCGTGAGTGCTTACTTCTCCCAAGGACCACAGAGACCAGGTGTTATTGTTCTAAAGAAGCTATTAGATATTTAAATAATCTTGTTATACAACGTCCTAAAAAGCTATGTCGAACTATATATATATATATATATATATATATATATATATATATATATATATATATATATATATACGGACCACACAACCGCGTTCCTTTTATCACCTGCCCCCGCTCCTTGTGACCCTTTGCACAGGGGTGCCGCCATCTTGAATTGTCACTTCCAGTATGAGCGAAAGCTTTTTTTTTTTTGCCGTCGCCACGTCAATAAAAGACGTTTAGGATACAAGCGTAACAGTCAGACATTCTCGTTTGGCCCCCCCTCTTATTTTTTTAACTATTTGCAGGTTGAAACGTTTTATTATTTTTTGTCGCCCATACCGGATGCGCCTATTAGGTGGCTGGAGAGGAGGGTACCCGAAAAAAAGTGTGTATGAGCGCTGAACAGTGATCACGCAGCAGAAGTTAAACATTTGACTTGGTCAACAAGCACGTGGCCTTCCACGGCACGGTCAGCTCTGGGGTCAACTAAAGTGTAAGCGCCGACATCCGCTTTTGCAGGCCCAAACATATGACGTCACAATGAACAACTAAAGTAAACGGAAGAACAAAGTTTGCGGCGGCGCGTGTGGTGAGCGTCGTGCAAATTGCAGCCACACGTTGTCCCGTACAAACAACGCGCCAAGCCTTAAACTACAAAAGAAGGAGAGAAAAAATATATGTACGTGATAAACGTCGCCGGACCCTCGGCGTTTCTGGCGCGCTCGAATTGAAGCCGCCACGCCGGACGCAGAACAATGGCGAGCGTCCGCCATGGACCCACATTCCGGCGTCCGTGGTCCTTTGTGCGCGCGCCTTAATCAAGCAGGCCGTCCTGCCCTCGTCGGCGTTTACCGTCGCGGTGTCTATTACGGGACGGGCCGGCAAGCAAAAACCGCTCTCTCGCCGCGCGACCGGAAAAAGAATGCCTCGTTATGTCACGAGTGTCTTTATAACGGGTCGGCATAACGGGAAGTCGTTCGGAGCAACAGCCTTTCGTAACAAACAGTCGTCCGGTTCTTTTCTTCATTTTTTTTTTCTTTTTCGTTTTTTAATTGTGGAATGCGTTAAGAGCATCTCGCGGCTCTGACGTCGATCCACAGCGGTGGCGCTGCAGTCGGCGCATTCGCGGACCCTTAATTAACCTCACGCGAACTTTGTTTCTGCGCACGTGCGCATGGCGTAAGGTGACGCGACGTTGCCTGACGTGACGGTCGCGGGACGTCACGGTGTCGGATGACGTCACGACCTGACACCGTTATGTCACGCGACTTGTAACGTCTTTTAAAGAAACTTAGACGCTAATTTTTTTCTTTGTTGGCATTCGGATGGCTTCGGAGCACCGTGATTTTGTACCGGGGTGCCACGTTGCAGAAATGATTCGGTATTGGCGGAATGCCACGTTTTTCAACCGTTTTCTTCTTTTTTTCTACAAGGGAGACTTTTTTTCTTCTTTTTATCGTCCAATTCATCACCGATTCTCCATGATGCATGTTAAAGGTTTGGTGTCGCACTGCACTGTCCAAGTCGCCTTGTTACTTCCAGAGATACGACAATGTAGGTTGTGAAGTAGTGTGATGTGCAAACACATTCATACAACTAATCCGACCTCTCGCGTTTTCCGCTCTGACGTCATCCTCACGTGATCATCTGTCCATGCACCAATGCTACTCGTTCATTTTCGACACCGTGAGTGAGAGGACCGGCTCCTGGTGCCGTATACCGAATCATCCCCTACTGGGCGATCGAGAGGTTAGCCGTACTCTGAGACTTACCTGCTAAGTCAATTAGTGCCGATAGAGGACACTCTCAACATGACATGATATTTGATGAACGGTCGCGTGGAATCGCCGCCTGCGATTGGCTCCATGGTTCCAATGTTTACACATACATAGCCCATCGTGCGATCCCCGCGTCCCTGCACGCGTAAGTTTGTCGCCTCGAAAAGCGAGCTGAGTTCACGCCATTCGCAAAAACACTGCAAATGGCACCGCATAGCAGAAGCAATGCGGAGCTCAAGTTTGTCTGCTTCATGCACAGGGGTTGCGATGATGTCAGAAGGCCGATCTCTTATTGGCTGATTAAAAAAAAATTGCGGTGGCTTAGCTCGGCTATGCCAGGATATACCTAGCGTGAGGTTATGCGCACAAAATGAGAGGCGCTATCAAGCAGCTCCGGTGCAGCGTCAGACTTGGCTACTGCGCAACGGAGGCGCACAGCTGGGCACGCGACGGCGCCAGTGCGTCTGCCGCGGCTATGACGTCATTCCTCTGGAATGCGAGACCGGCGAGGTGCGCGTGGTGGCGGCGGAGCCCGCGGCGGCGGCGGCTCCGGCACGCCCGCTGTGCGCCGTGTGACGTCACTGCTCCTCGCGCTTGCGCAGACTGGCGAGGCGCGCGCGGTGGCGGCGGAGCCCGCGACGACGGCGGCTCCGCCCTGCCAGCTGTGCGCCGTGCTCCTCGCGCCTGCGCAGCACGGAGCACGGCTCATTCTGCGAGCCACGCGAAACTGCTAAACCTCAGCCAGAGTAGCTCACGCTACAAAGAAAATAGTGGGTAGACTTCAAGGCATCTATTATTGACGTCTACCCACTACCCTTTCAATCAAAGCCCATCAGAACTCGGCGTTCTGACGTCATCGCAACTCCTGCGCAAGAAGCAGACGACTTGCTCTCCGGATTAACAAAAGCGAACGCCGGGCTTTCAGTGCCTCTGTCGAGCACTCGGGCTTCTGCGGTGCAAGCATTGTTCAGGGTAACATGATCGTGCTTGTGGCATCGGCTTCGCTCGCACATAACGCGAACTATAGTTTGCTCATAATAGAGAAAGGAGTTCTTTGAGTCACTTTCAAAAGCATATTTCCAATCCGCCACCGACAATATTACTTACTCGGCTTTCGAAAGTTTTAAACGTTAAAGAGGAAGGTGTTCTTTGGGTCCGCTTCCAGTGCACGCACATATAATCTGCAGCTCTGACAAAATGACCGAGGCGGTCTTTCGAAACTTTAATCGACGTCTACACGGCGTCCGGAAGTCTGTTCATGGATAAGCAGCCGGCGCAACCAACTTCCGCCGCCCATTTCTTCCGGACTTTTGCATGATTGCGTCAGTTTATCTAACTTGGCTTTTAAGTCCAACAACGATGCACATGCTCGTTACTACAGCTTTCTTCCGCAGCACATGGCAGCATTTCTGACGTACAGCTCTCTAGATGGCTCAGCGAAGGCAGTCAGCAGTTACGTTAATTGCATCTCCTTTTTTTTTCTTCTTTCTTCCAATAGGCGCAAAGTGCATCGTCTGCAGCAATGGAGCAGACGAAATCAATAGCAGAAACCCCGAATAAGCCGGGAGGGGGAACACAGAAAAGCAACAACCGACGCCGCCATTAACGCAGAAAGAGGAAGCTTCGTGACGACCGGAGCTTACCACGAATCGAGTCACTTGGTTAGGGTGTTGCGGTTAACGACGTCTAACATCCGGTTGGGTCACGGCTAGACTATGTTTCTCTTGCTAACTGACAGTGGAGCGGGAGTTACGAGCAAGCTGGACCAATTGACTGTTGGCCTCGACCCACGTGACTGTTGCTCTGTTTGTGCATGTTGGTGGATGGATCGATGGTACTGGCTATACCCCTTGTATCGGGTAGCAGCATACACGCTACCTTGTTGGATTGGATTGGATTGGATGTGACGGCTTATCCCTTGCATCAGGGGATTAATTTGAAAGGAAAAAATACAGAATCTAGCAAAAAAAAAAAGTGTTGCCAGCAGTTGGCAACATTGCTGCTGGTGTAGGTTTTGATATTACTAGAAGTTATTCGGTCGTCAAATTAATCGGCTTAAGACATCGATCACCTCACACACACCTTCTGTGGTGAAAAGTAACACGGTATGAGGCAACTTTTTTAACCAGATAATTTAAAGGTTGGAAAAGCGTTTTTGTAAGTGGTAGATTCTAACTATAAAATAAAGCATTAATAAAGAGGCACGTTTGGGTTCAAAGCTGGGACGCCACGGTCTTTGGTAGTTGCAGGGGAGGAGGAGGGGGGGGGGGGGGGGGTGGTAGAGGGAGGCAGGCGGCAGGCAAGAGTCTTGCAGAACGCGGTCACGCGTTTCGTAGCGGACAGTTAATTGGTCCAGCCAGCACGTAGCTTTCACTCCACTGTCAGCGTCAGAATGTGCGAAGCGTGCAGCTGGCCCGACAGAAGACCCCGAAACCGTCTCGCTCTTGCCCGCTGTCTGAGTGCTTTGTTTTGTACTCAGCCTCTCATCGCGAGAGAGATGAGGAAATGAGTCACTCAGCGTCGCTCTGATGAGACCTGTGTTTGAGCGATACTCGGGTCCGTGCAGTCCATTGGATTTGTCTGCCTCCCGTTGCCGTCATAAAAAAAAGCAATTTTTTTGGCCGATCACATGTGGCAGCTTTTAATATTGCATCATTCTCTTTATATTTATGTCCCACGTCCGTCGAATGAGCTCCTGCACGGGGGTGGGCAATCTTTGAGGACAAAAATATTTACTAACTCTGAAACAACAGGCTCTCTTATTCAAGAACCTGAGGCTCGAAGAATGCTCGGTAAAAATACTTAGTTGGCGAAATCACTTAAAGCAAACTAAACTAAAAAAAAAAAAAAAAAAAAAAAAAAAACGGTTTTGATTTTTTTATTTAGAGTTTCTGAACAGAACTTAACACTTGGTAGCGTTACTGCAATGCGGGCGCCTGGGATATAGTTAGAGACGCTTCCAACATATTGTGGTTTCCAAGATCCGTGGTCGACTACTCCGATGTTCAGAATGCTCACACATCATACAAAAGACAGCCTGCAAACGTGAATCACCGCAAAGTCCATGGTTCGAACGCCGCGCGCCAAGTTTTCTCCTTGAACTCATTGCCATGCGGCATTCGAAACAAGGTTCTCGCGGGGACTAGTGTTCGAATCTGTATTCAGACTGTCTTTTGTTTGATGTATAAACAGTGTGACCCAGGCCTTACGATGTACAGTGGCGTATATTACGAGCCATCCCAGGCAGTCCAGTGCCTTATGAGCAGGGTTGTAAAGCACCTAGGTACAAGTAACTGTAAATCGGTATCTAGGTACTTTTGTTGTACCTGAGGTACAAACCTAGGTACTTTAATTTCTCAGTATCTGTATCTGTATCTTAGGTACATTTTCCAGTAACTTGTAACTAAGTGAAGTTACTTTTTACAGGTACTTTCTATTCACTTCGTCAAAATCTTAGAAAATACAATTAAACATATAACTGAAAATAAATTATAATTACAGTCGTAAAACACGTGGTGTTTCCACTCAATAAATCAAACTCAAATTTTGCACTTCACAAAACTGAAAATGTTTGTGAAAAAAAAAAAAAAAAAAAAAAAACTGGGAGGACGATTAATCTTCGTCTTTAAGAGTTGAAGGCGATAGGGTTATCGGGCCCCGTTCGCATGGCCTTCTCAATCGCTTCTCATGCTCTTGAGTCACACAACGACTTAGTTTTTATGATACAACACTCCCGGCGCCATTGAGGAGCTTTTGCCAGTGCTTTGGATGCCATTTTAACCCCGCAAGGTTTATGTATGTGTTTGCTCGGCACGCGCTAACAACACTCGATGCGATAATGCCTTTACCCTGACACAAACAGACACCGAGGCACTCTAATGACGGCAGGATCGCAGTGCCATTCCCAAGCCCTCCGTTGCCTAGTCGGTATCATGTCTGGCTCGCAGCCGAAGGGTCGTGGGTGCAATCCTGCGTAAATTCTTCAAATTTTTTTTTAAGGCAAATGAATTAGTTTATCAAGTGGGATCATTGAAACATGCTGCGACCATTAATTCGTATGCCTTTAACCACCTTCATTCCACGCGTGACGTCACGCTTCATATGAGCGTTGCGGGTTGTTTGAAATTCCCGCGCAAAGTCATGTGACTGTGACGTCACGACCCTATCGACCATTCAGGAATTTTCCGTCACGCCACCGACACCACCGACATCCGACGGATCTTCTGTGACACGAGCTCCTAAACGCGCTCGCGTTACAATATTCTCTTCCTTCCTAAAAACGAAAGAAAAAACGTGAAAGCTTGAAGACTTTCGCGCGTCGTTGCGTTGCGAAGGTTAGGTGCGTGTGCACTCGACTCTTCGTTTCTCCATGCGGCCGACGTCTTCAGGGCTCGCCGATGGCTTCGATGCCAGTGCTGGCGCTGAAGGGCAAGCCACGTCAACAGGCGAGTTTGAGCGGGACGTCGTAAACAGTGGAAGCTGTGTCCTCGGTGAGCCAATTGGATCGTGACAGTAAGGCACATGAGGACTCCACTCCGATCTGAACATCTGTGCAGCGCCGTCACGTGCCTCGCTCCAGTGACCTTATTGGCCCCCCGGGCCCTTCTGTTTTGCCATGTGCCAACTTCTACCGAGTTGGAGGCTCCTCCGGTGGCTGTTTCTCGCCGAATGTACAGTACACCAAACTTGCTCCGACAAGAAGTCTTGACTGTCTCAAGCACATGCCGCCGCTGAAAAGCGTCTTCTTAAAATTCAACACGGGGCTTCCAGCGGCGGTGAAGCGCGTTTTTAGCATAGGAGGAACAATTGCTACCAAACTGCGATCGAAGATGTAGGATGAACATTTCGAAGAGTCCTGATTCTGAGGTCAAATCGAGTACTCAAGTGAAAAAGGCAAAGTCTTCGAATGCTCTGGTGAGCGTTTTGCGTTACTTCTCCCATTGACACCAATAAAGTACGTTTATCAAACTTGTTTTTGTTTACATCCCAGTATACAAAGGATTTATTCCAATAATAATGTGACAAATTTTAGAAAAGTACTTTACGTGAAAATAAAAAAGCACCTTTGAAGTAACTCTACCTGTACCTAGGTACATTTTTAAGCAAGTAGCTAGATACGCACCTAGGTACATTTTCGTATGAGTAACTGTAACTGTATCTTAGGTACATTTTTGAAGTAACTTTTACAACCCTGCTTATGAGTACCTTGTGATTATCAGGCGTATACCTTCTGGGGGCGCGCGGTAGCACGCGGGGTGCCCAATCACGTGACACATTCGCAGCTCTAGATTGGCTGGGATGGCTCGTAGGGTCCGTTGCGGGCCATCGTAAGATGAAACGGAGTGTGTAGGGAACGACTCGTTTACGAGAAGTTGAACGAGGGACGGAAATGAAATAAAACGCGAAAGAGAAACCGTCGCTGTTTTTCGGTATGTCGTAAAGCGCTTGAGAGAAGTTGCGTCCCGCGCTTTTTTTTTAGCGCGGAGGGCAAAGACCCCTGTAAGAGGGGCTTTAGGGTCGCCCCAGCACAAAGCCCACATAACCCGAAAAGACCGTCCTCGGTCGGACCTCTTGCCGCAATACGGAATTGCAACATGGCTTCGTCGTTCGTTCATGTCTGCGAGCCGGAGATGGGGCTCCTCCGCAGTCCACGTGTTCCGGAGTCTCCGTCGGCAACTTCGATGAGTATTTTTTTTTTTTCCGATGACTCGGGTCACTGGGCATCGTAACCAGGCCGATCTCGGCAAGCGCTCTCGGCTTTTTAATCCCGAGGGTCACTTTTGGGGGAGCCGACTTTCGAAAGTCGATTCGCATAAGAAACTCTTTCGTCAGCGTCTCCCCGCTCCCTTCCTCGCTTCTTTTTTTTTCTTCTTTATTGGGCCATAGGAATTCCGAGAGGTCTGATGACATTCTTTACAAAGTTCTTAACATTTTTGGTATTTTTCTACTTGAGAAAACAAAATGTAGAAAAAAAGAGCGTAGCAGACAAGATTGAAGCAGGTTGCCCAAATGCGGTGTCTCCCAAAGAATATGCAGCTTTTCAGTGCTGCAACTACTGTGCTCTTTGTTCTCGTTTCGCTGCTCAGTAGTACACTAGTTGGACGTTGCAAACCCGTTCGCGTTGTCGCATTTTCTTCTTGTGCTATAATCGCCGCAGGTAGTCTCGCTCGTCACACCGTGACTTTAAATTATCGGAATATTGTATTTGCACCTTGCTCTAAATGCTTTCTCTCTCTCTCTTTGTTTGGTTGTACGTGTGTGTGTGTTAGCGCGCGCGCGCAACGACTTTACTTTTCTGAATGCCCTATTCTGAGATTCTTGTCTTTATCCCACACGACTAAGCCTACCTTCATTCCTAATTAGCCCATCGAATTATCTTAGTTTAAACAAACAGGCACGTTGCACAGTCTGACAAAAGACACCGCTGGAAACGGGTCCATATCACAAGAGCGAATGACATTTTAGCGAACGGCGACATTTGAGCGAATGGTCGTTTTAGCGAATAACGGGGGCGCGCGTTAACCCATCCGTCGTGCTGCGCTTTACGCCGCTTCGCGGCGACAGTCTTCGGCAACTCATTACAAAAACATGAACTCACTTGACCCACCCGGAAACGCCGCTTCGCGGCGTCCGACTATTCGCTAAAGTGTCGTTCGATGAAACGTGGGCGTTCGCTAAAACGTCATTCGATCAAGTGAGTGCCTCCCGCTGGAAACCTCCGAGCTCTCTTCACCTGTGGTGCATGTTTTGACGTGCAGTGGTTTCGCGCAACCGACGTTGCGCCTAAGAAAAAAAAAATTTAAACTTTCAGGTCACCTTACTGCCTTTGCTGAAAAAAAAAAAAAAAATCCACCTTTCGCTGAAGAGCATGTGGCACAAAACAGCTAGAAGGCACCCACTTTAGAACAGACAATAAAGCTCGTTGCTTTCGACGCCTGCGCCGATGAACGAAACACGAGCAGGTTCCGTTCTCGGATTCGCGGCTTACTTTGAAAGCGCACTCTCCGGGTCGAACGGACTGACTCCGCAGTAAAAGTTGCCCTCGGGTTACATCGTCGTCGGGTGGTTGTCGCCCTCTCTGGCAACGCTCGTGTCGTGCCCCCGTCGCCTCGAGGTGAAACGTGCTCGCGTATCGGCTCGCGCTGAGTGGACAACATCGTTCTCGAGTGTTGTGACAGTTTTCTCTCCCTCCCTGTCTCTTTACAGAGAAAAACCGTTAGGAGCAGGGCTGGGCGAGGAACCGATGCCGTGGAAGGAAAAACCTCACTCTTCTGACTACAGCGACACCGGCGTCGGCAAAGGTAGGAACACTCGTTCACCTCTCTTGTTTTCTCTCTCTCTCACTCTCTCTGTAAAGCCGTTATTGTTTCTTTTTTTATATATATTTTGTTGTGGACACAAGACACCAGTTATCGCGAGCGCAGAAAGATCGAACTGTATGCGGACAGCAAGTCGTCTGATTCTTGTGTAAGAGTTGCGGTGACGTCAGAACGACTCCGAGCTCTGATTGGCTGATTGAAAAAAAAAAAAAATGTGTGGGTATACTCAAGGCATCTATAGACGCCTTCAGTCTACCCACTATTTTTTTTTCAATCAACCAATGAGAGTTATAGATGCCTTGAGTCTACCCACTATCTTTTTCAATCAGCCAATAGGAACCCGGTGTCGTTCTGACGTCACTGCAATTCCTGTGCAAGAAGCAGACGACTTGCTTTCCGTATAGCTTCAACACAGTGGTGTTCGCTGTAGACACGATGACAAACTTGTCTGCAAACAAGCGTCAAGCTCGTTCAAACATGTTTGCTTTTTAACATACTTATGTACGCTTCGAACACGTGACAGTGTTTGTACGACCAATGTGACTGCTAGGACCGTCACGCAAGCAACAAACACGCCTCTGTCTGCGGACTGTCTTTTGTATACGTTGTGTTAGCGGTGCGACCGCGGGGGTGCGGAAAGAAAATGTTTGTCTCCTATTTCTTTGTTTAGATACGGTCTACGTTTTGACGGCAGCCCAGAAACTCTAGTCTATTGCTTCTGGGCTGCCAGAAAAAAAAAAAAAAAAAAGAAGTCAAGAAAATTAATTTTAAAACGAACGAACGAATTTCAAGATTGCGCCTGGTGGCGGCCTGTGAAGCTCCGTTTGTATGCCGCCACGTCATCGACCTCTCTCTGAGAAGCAGCGCCAGTTCACGGCAATATGGCTCTCTTGTGGAGGTATACTTTGTCCTGAATGTGACTTTCCGGAGACCGCTAACGAGTCTACTACGTCGTAGGGTGCCTCAATGTCCTTCTGTTTAGGGTGATGCCACCCTTTGTAGTACCACATGCCGACAGCACGCGCTCACGGGAAAAATACAAAGAAATTGACGAAAACAAAATGTCGCCATAGCACAGTCAGCGCCACGAGCGCGTGCAGGGCCACGCTCTTTCACGCGCTTCTCAACAAAAAATAAAAATAAACCTGTGTGACAAAATGGCGAGATGCCACCACCCTAAGCAGAGCGCACATGAAGGCACCCTACTACGTCGTATATGTTAACTTCCACTGTGCTTCAGGAACGTGCACTCCATTCCATCAAGATCGTCGTTCTTTGCAGACATTATAGGGGCTTGATCTGAGGTTGCGAGGACCTCTCCCAGACCAACCCTACCACTCCCCTCTCCGGGGAAGCGCTGTGAACAACGCGCTCAAATATGGCACGCAGTGAATACCTTATGTAAATAGCTCGCAGGTGTCGTCATTGCTGGGTACTGACGGTTCTTCTAAATGCAGGCCGTAGGGCGTACAGTCCCCAAATATTCCCGCTAGGCGAGATTGTCACGCGTTGACGCCACCAAGCGGCAACGCTCGCAGCTACAGTAGCCTTAGCCATGCAGGAGCCATTGACGTCACGAGCGCGATACGCATTGCGCTTCCCGCTGGCCCATTTTAAAGCGGGAGGTAGAGAGCTCACCGGCCACGCCATTTCGTTTCCGTGGCCCTTTAAGGCTTTCTTGTCTAGGTGGTGTTGATGGATGGCTTTCACTGAAGTTACAACAGCGGCCATTGGGAAGGACCTTGCTTTGCTTGCTTACCTTCTGCACCATGAATTTCGCCCCAGCAAATTTTCTATCCTTTTGACAATTAAGTTTGGTTGAGAAGTAGCGCCATTTTATGCGGGATTTTCGCAACTCTGAGTAGGCCCGCGGCCGCAATCATTGGACCCGACATCGAGCTCGAAAGTCCGAGTGCCCTGCCGAACTCTGACGTAGAGCTCGCGACCTGTCGTTCGGTGCTTAGGCCTTCCCAAATGTCACCCATTTTGGCCACCAGCGGCGCTAACTAGCAGCCGACCGAGGCGCCTCCTGTTCACTGC
Organism: Ixodes scapularis; assembly: GCF_016920785.2. Classification (NCBI taxonomy): domain Eukaryota; kingdom Metazoa; phylum Arthropoda; class Arachnida; order Ixodida; family Ixodidae; genus Ixodes; species Ixodes scapularis. Next base: position 18,874,570 of record NW_024609882.1, on the reverse strand, counting down.
CCCGGTCCCATGGTACATGGCTATGACCTCACGCCCAACGTGTTTTCCACAAGGCCTGGTGTTGATCAAACACAACGCCTGTGGACTAGATTCTTAACCTTATATCCTTCGATCGAGCGCGGGACACAGATTGGCCACGACTGGCCCGTGAGCGTTAAGGCCCGTTCACACTCTTGCAACCGAGTGCGACCGAGAGAGACCAAACCTGTTTTTAAGCCTCTTGCGATCTCTTAGGACCAGCTCCGCTGTAGCGCATCCGGTCCCAAGAAGTCTTTCTCGGTCGTACTCGGTTGCAACAGTGTGAACGCGCCTTTATAGGCCGTGGGTTTAGTTATCAACTTGGCCGCTAGGGGCGCGGTGGTTGGATCTTTACATATTTCTTTTTTTTTCTGACAGGCTGCTTCGATGTGTGTACATTGGTGGTACGCTTTACACGCAGTAAGATAGCTCCGTATTTAAGCAGGATTAAAGCAACCTGTAGTTCCGTGTTTAATTAAACAGGAACTACAATATCGGAACCAAGGGTTTCAGAGATCAGACTGAAAGACTTCGCGACTTCGTTTCTACCAAAAACTAAATTGGGACGTCACTGTAGGGATGGGCGAATATTCGGTTATTCCGAATAGCCCATCGAATTCTGTTCTATTCGGCATTCGCCTCGAATCGAATTGAAGTATTCGACAAAATCGAATTATTCGAAAATATCGAATTATTCGACCTTTCCGAATACTCGGGCTTTGATTTCCGGCCAGGTGGCGCAAGCTTCCGACCATTTCGTGCACCCGAACTCAGTACACACCTGGCGACCGATCGCCAGCGACATCACTTCTGCCAAATCAACGGTCAAAATGGCGTCGATGGCGTGCTCTTCAGAGCGCGACCGGCTTTGTTCAGAGCCCTGCGAACGCGATTCTCAGTCCACCGCCTCGTGCTCGACGTACGCCAACCCGATTTGGAGCTTTTACTCCAAGCTCTCCGAAAAGGGTGCCGCACGCTGCGAAGCCTGTGGATCAATTTTGAAGACTCCCACCGGGACGACCACGACGTTGGTCACTCATCTGAAGAGGCATCCTGGCAAGTACAAAGCCTACCAGGTTCAGCGTCAGCGGAACCAGCGCCTGACCACAAGAAAAGATGAAACGAAACCAAATTCATCTCAGTCATCGGTGGCTACCGTCTTCAAACCAAAGCTACAACCAACGGCGCCGAAGGCAAAGGAAATGACCAAGAAAATCGCCACGTTCATCGCTCGTGCCTTCCAGCCGTACAGCGTGGTTGAAGACGAAAGTTTCATTGACATGATCAGGTATGCGATTCCTGAGTATGTTGTTCCGTCGCGGAAAACGTTTTCAAGAACTGTCATTCCAGACTTGTACGCTGCGAAAAAATCTGAACTGAAAAAGCGTATTCGAGCCATCTTCGAAGGCGCAGTCGAGTGTTACACGTTAACAACTGATGGGTGGACTTCGAGAGCGGGCGACAGTTACGTGTGCGTGACCGTTCACGTACTGGATGAAGACTTCGTGCAGCACGTGTACGCTTTAGCATGCAAGGAAATGCCTGAAGAGCACACCGCAGAGAACGTTTTGCGCTTCCTCCGGACAGTCGTTGAAGAGTGGGATCTTCCTGACAACATCCCTATCTTTGTCGTCATGGACAATGCAAGGAATTTTGTTTCAGCCGTCGCTAGGTCGCCGTGGTTGGGCCTCCAGTGCTTTGCCCACACGCTGCAACTGTGCATTAACGACGCAAAAAAAGAAGTTGCTATCTTCTCTCAGCTTTGTGCAAAAGCAAGATGCATTGTGGGGCACTACAAAAGAAGCGCACGAGCTCGCGGGCGACTCATCGAGATCCAGAAGGACATGCACATGAATGCTCTGGAAGTGGTCCAGGATGTCCCCACTCGTTGGAATAGCGAACATTCAATGATGGAAAGATTGGTGAAACTGCGTGCCCCTATTTCTGCAGAACTTTCAGAGTCGGATTCCGTGGAGAACTTAAGCACAAAAGAATGGAAACTAATGGCTGCTGTAGTAAAAGTATTGCAGCCCCTGCAACAGGCCACGGCAGAGTTGTCGGCTGATAGGTATCCCACACTTTCACAAGTGATTCCATTGCTTCACTGTACACATGTCGTGCTTCAAGAGCACAAAACCGGAGGTGAAGAAGCAGCACCATTTGCTTACAGTCTTGCACGCAGTCTCGCTACAAGGTTTCCTGATCTGAAAATGTCCCCTGTGCCTGCACTTGCAATGCTGATCGACCCACGGTATAAGAACATTTGCTACCTCACAGAGAGTGAAAAGAAATGGGCAAGGGCTTTGCTCACGACAACAGCAGAAGAGCTTGCGCCAGCACAGCAGGAGCATGTTCCAGACTCTCCCAGCAGTGCAGGCCCAAGTCACAGTGCAACCACTTCAAGTACAGTGTGGGCTGTTTTTGCCTCTTTAAGCTCCAGTGCACACCAGGAGACTGCACATCAACCTGCTGCTGGACAAGTGACCGACTACCTAAGTGCCCCTCTGTTACCTCGCTCAGCTAGGCCACTGGAGTGGTGGAAGACTCGTGGTAGTCATTTGTACCCAGGCCTAGTCAAGGTTGCTCAGAAGTACCTGTCCATACCTGCCACGCAAACAAGGAGTGAGAGACTGTTCTCAACAGCAGGCAATGTGGTGAGCAGCAGGCGGGAGCTGCTTCTCACGGAACATGTAGAGCAACTTGTCTTTCTTCATGACAATCTGTAACTGATAAAAAAAAAAAGACTTCCGACACAAGATGTGCCACTTCTAATAAAAAGTTATATCAAAGCTGATGTGCACCAACATTTTTCTAGCGTACGAAAAGGTTTAATGAAGTACTAGAACATGCAAATTTGCAAGTATTGCAGGAACACTTGAAATTAACAATTGCACCCTACCAAAAAATCCGGTATAACTTTGCACTATCCGGATTATGGAACCGGAAGTTTGTTACCGGAAAGCCGAAATCCAGATTGCAGACAAAGGAATAATTTCTGAAAACCTAAATTCCAGATAGAGTCCAGATAGAATCCAGATAGATTTCCGGTTCCATAATCCGGATAGCGAAAAGTTATACCGGATTTTTCGGTAGGGCAGTACTTCTAATACCAAATAAGGGCAAATATAAAACTATAGTTCAAGCCTATCTTGGTATTTGTTGCTTGTATTATTCGAACTATTCGATTCGAAATTATTCGGCCAAAATCAATATTCGCTTCGAATTCGATTCGGACTCAAAATCCACTATTCGCCCATGCCTAGACGTCAGAATTTTACATTCAATACAAAACAGCCCAGTGTAACAAGACGTGCACACTAAAAGGCCTCGTAAACACACTTAGTGTTTTGCCTTCTTCTTATGGAAAAAGCAAAGACCATGACATGCTTCATGCAGTCCCACAAGGCAGTGTCTTAAGTCCGACATTATTTAATGCCGTCATGTCCCAGCTCTCCAAATTGCTGCCATCGTGTCTCAACTTTTCTATATACGCGGATGACATCTTTATTTGGGCTTCGAGCTCTTCTATACAAATACTTCAAGCACAGTTGCAGAACGGCCTAGATATCATTGAAAAGTTTCTAAAAGAACGCGGAATGGATTTATCGGTAGAAAAATCGGTCGTTCTGCCGTTTACGCGGAAACGTATAGAAGAATTTAAACTTGTTTCGCATGGTCGAAACCTTGAAGTGGTTCGTGAACATCGATTTCTAGGAATAACACTTGACCAATCACTCACATGGACGAAACATGTAAATGCGCTAGAGGCAAGAATTAATGGAGTTATTCATGCCCTGCGCTGCATAGCAGGCACGAAGTGGGGAGCTTCAACATCGGCAATGCTCCAATTGCACGGCGCGCTCGTGCGTCAAGCAATCACTTACTCACTTCCAATCCTTCATGGGCTTTCGAAGACTCTGGACAACCGACTACACTACTTGTTGGCACGTAGCCTAAGAGTGTGCTTAGGTGTCCCCCGCGCTACATCCGGCGTCCTTGTCATAGCTGAAGCTAGAGAATTACCTATTTCAGCTCTCCGGAACCAAGAGACATGCAGGCACCTTCTACGTATCACTTCACAGCATCGCCACCACCCACTTGCGAACCTCGTTCAAGAAAGATATGGAGCGCGTTTACATAGGTCCTTAGCACTATGCGAAGCCATATGCCCACCGTTTGAATACTCGAAATATGAAAACAGCTGTGCACCTTGGACCATTACAGTTCCTCACATTCAAACCAACATACCAAACATTGAGAAAAAATCGGCTGTGTCCGGTGTCGTAGCTGCACAACTGACGTTATCCCACCTCTCGTCATTTCGGGATTCTAGCTTGATTTACACAGATGGATCAACCACAGAGACGGGCTCTGCCTCTGGTTTTACGATTCCAGATTTAAATGTAAAAGTGTGCAATCGTCTCTCCCACCAAACCTCCTCCACGTCTTCAGAACTTCATGGCATCTTGTCAGCTCTTTATTTTATGAAAGAAACCTACGAAACAAGAAGATGGGTCATTTGTACAGATTCGAAAGCAGCTCTAGAATCCCTACGAAACGTAAACACACGAAGTATAAATGCAAAGTTGGTTTACAGAATTTTACAGGAAACATCGTTGCTTAAAAGTGACGGACATGACATAAAATTACAGTGGGTGCCCGGACACAGTGGCGTACCTGGCAACGTGGAAGCCGACAGACTCGCCGCCCTGGGACATGACTGCGCAGAAGCCCAACTGATCCCGATATCACGAACTGACCTGAGGTCTCTACTCCGCAAGTCCAGTGAAAACTTATGTAAAGATTCCTGGTTTGATGAGCACTCAAAGAACTCTCTTCTCTTCTCCATTGATCCTCACCTGAATCTTCCAGCAGACACCATTTTACCACGGCATCTGGACACATTGCTTCATAGACTTCGTCTAAATGTTGCCTTCACGAAAAAATTCTTGCACAAAATATCACGAGCGTCATCCCCTGAATGTCCCTGTGGACAAGCAGAAGAAGATGTCGAACATCTGATTATTCATTGTGTCCGATTTTCAAGACAACGCAAGCGACTTGAACAGCGATTACGCTTCATGGACAATCGACCGTTTACTCTCTCGAAAGTGCTTGGACCATGGCCCAGTCCGGCCCTTCAAAGAAAGGCGTTAAATGCTGTGCGCGACTTTATCGTCGAAAGCGACATGACTTGTACGTACTAGCTCGGAACGTTGCCTGGGGTGCGCAACTACGTACCATACGGTGTAGCATCGTTACTTCTGTGCGCGTGAGTGTGGTTTATATGCCCATCCGTATGTGTATATGAGTACACAGCTTTCAGGGTATTTTTAACTTGAACTATACATCCTAAGTGGCTCTCAAGTGTATATATTACCAAGACCAATCAACCGTAGTGGAGTAGCCGGCACTGAATAGACAGTGCCAACATCTCCACAAAACCCTCCATTTAATAAAGAAGAAGAAAGAAGAAGCCTTCTTCTTGTGTTTGTGTTGTTCCGAGTTCTAAGGACTGGTATAACAAGTAGGAGAACATCGTGACGTCAACGAACTTTCATTTGATGAACGAGAGCGTCGAAACATTGTCGCGACAGAACGTCGGCCGAGGTTTGCGATGCAGCGCGCGGAAAGCCCTCGAAGTACCGCACGCTTCGCTCGCTGTGCAGTGCACGCAAGCACTGCAGCTGCAGAGTCAGCTCTTGTTTACTTGGGAGACATTCCTGCATCGTGGGGGACCTGAGTTTTTCCTTCATATATATATATATATATTTTTTTTTTTTTTACAACAGCTGTTGGAGGTGAGAGAGCGGGCAGTGTTTCTTCTAAAGCAACGACACACTACAACCCCTTCCATCTCATTAGTTTTTTTTTTTTTTTTTTCTAGAGTAATAGAACGGAAGGCAGAAGCAATGACTACCTTCGCCTTCACGAAAACGAGAAGAAAATGATAAGGTCGCTGTATTACAAGCGTTACATTCCGTAACAAAACGTTGATTAATATTACTCGTCAACGGTGTGTATTCGATAAGATCACTTCATTTTTCATTTTTCATTTTATTAGCCATTTTTGAAGTGTCGTGGCAGGGACAAAAGGTGCATAATAGCATCTGACGAAGGTTCCCCGCCCCATCCAGGGCGGCACAACAGGTGCAAAACACGCACAATTTAATTAACAACTAATTTGTGCGTTTAACGGGTTATCTAATGTAATTGAACCTATTAAAATATTTCAGTGGTTCCTTTTTACTACTTACCTTAGTCTATGTTCCTGCAGTGCTCTGCAATATTTTGATATTATTCATGAGTGTTCCTTGCACCAGTATTTCTTTCCTCGCATTTCAAAACAGAAAAGACCGAACGGAAGAGAGGGGGGGGGGGGGGGGGGGGGGCGAAAGAGGGGGGGGGGATTTTCTGCAAAAAGTAATAATTTGAAATTAAATTTTGAAGCTTTAGAACAACAGACTCGTTTGTATGTAATTATTTTTAAATTAAGAATGGTCGATCAATTGCAAAAGAAATTGAAACGGCTTCAGATAAGGCACAACAAACCGGCGGTCGCCAACTTCCCAACTAGCTCCAATTCCCGGTATCTCTCTGTTGACCTTTTCTGACTAAGGAAATGTAACTGGGAGGAAAAATAAAAACAGGCTTAAGTAACAGAGCAGCGAAACTTGGGGTCACGCGTGAGGCCAATCATTCTCTTGCCGCGCCTCTCATTATGTTTTTTTTTTTTATTTTGTGTGTGTGTGTCTTGGTTATTTGGAGCGTCTAGTCCTGTCGTCTGTCCCCAGCGATGATCCCCGGTTCCGCGAATTCCCTTCTTTCCCCGAAACATAAAATGGCCCGAGGCCTCCCATCCTGCCGCTCCCGGAAGTCCCAACTTGCTGTTCCGGAAATGACGTCATTTGTGAATGTCATTTCCACCCGCCCTCCGAGTCCTTTCCCTCCACGTTGAGTTGCTCGTGCCAACAATAATTATTACCACTGTTATAAATAAAAGAAAAAAACATTTTTTGAGAAATTGCAATGCGTTGTAGAAGTTAGAGATTAACAGCAGGCCACACTGCGTCTGGTCTGGATAGAATTTGTTTGATCTTATCGTTATCAGATAATAAAAGTGCTGCCCCTGTTATTTGTAAAATTAAAAAATATATATATCTGGCTGCTTGTAACGTTAAGGCTGGTTCTGACATGCGTGTTTTGCTATGAGCGGGCTGCGGCAGGCGTTACGGTTCATAGCGTTCCGCCACGACGCGATCATGGGTTGCCATAGCAACCATTTGTCATGCGCCTTGTAACTAAGGGGGTTATAAGTACTAGGAGGGGGCAGGTTGCAATATTGGTGAAGCCTAATCATAAAAAGTTTAAACGAGATTGTCTCCAACGTGACCGCAGATCTCTCTGGCCAGAGCCGTTTATACTGAGAGAGTTTGGCCGATGGGCGGAGCTTGTTGGCCGCTAGAACCAGCGGATTTCGCGATAACACAATATGGCGTTACTTCTTTGTCTTGTTCATTCCTGTGAAATCGCGTAGAGTTCCTATGAGTCAGATCCACAATATGGCGACGGAAGTAGTCATCCCCCGGTTGTCAGACTACGCTGCTGTGGTTGTCAGACTGCCAAAATCTCCTTAAGAAGGCCAAACTCTCTCAGTATAAACGCTCTGTCTCTGGCGATTGGTGCGCGTGACATGTCACGTGTGAGATGGATGGTTGATTGTAGTAGGATTCCTTGCAGGCTCGCGCGCTCTGTCCGGTAGGTTTTATCAGATTGAAGGCTAGACAAAGGCTAGCTGCGGTCACGTGATGTGGTCACGTTGGCCTGGTAAGTGAGGAGAGCAAGGAGGAAAATGAGACAAGAGGCGAGGCGTCAGGGGAGCGTGGCTTGTGCAGGCTACGCGGCTGACGTCATGCCCTCTCCTACCGTTCCATCCTCCTTGCTTGTAACGCAGTCGGTCAAGCTCAGACGCAAAAGTCTGAATCAGCCTTTAGCTGAAATGTCATTATCTGCCGTGCCTTATGATTCGTGTCGTAAAGGCTTTTAGATTGAACAGAGTGAAAGCGTAAGTGAAGGTAAGTTGAATTGAATCTCAGATCTATATTAAACTAAATCTGAGGAAGTTCCTATGATGAGTTCAAATAGTAGGACTCCGGCGGTAAATATCTCAGAACGAAACTATGAAATAAAAATCTAATTTGAGCTAATCTAATCTAAATGCATAGGCTTTTTTTTTTTTTTTTAATGCGTTTTTGGCAACACATTTACAAGCGAGACTTTCGTTCAGGTTCTTACTTCGAACAAGCCGGCGTGAACTTTTTATCCGAGACAAGCAAGTTGTCAACACTGCTTCAGCGGTTGAAGAACCTCTTGGGCTCCGTATTTCTCAGACCAGTCAGAATCTTGGAAGAGAAGACGCGGTCCCCGTGGCAGTGTGCGTATACTTGTTTCGCCTTGGGACGGTCGATCTCTTTGCTCCCGTGGCGAGCGTTGCTTGTTCCGCTAAGATGGATGACGCTGGTTTCGAGGAGACTTTCGTCTGGCGAGGATGCGAGACCGAGAGCACGTTCTTCGGCCACGCGAGTGTTGTACTTGGTTGTACGCTACTCTGTCTCGCCATATCTCCGATGCTCCTCCATATTCTTCCGGGTCGGTGGAGCTTCTTGGCTGCAGTGACGTCGTTGTCGATGGGGGTACCGCGATTATTCACCGCGTTTTTCCTCGGAGTTACGTTCGCTTCGGAGAATTTTCGTGGTAACTTCGAAATATATATCGCGCGCTTGGTTCTTCTTTTGCTATTAAGCGCGTTTCATGATAGAATAATCGTATTTCTTATTTCTTTTGTGTGTGCATGATTTCGGTGATTGAATGAGTGAAACCTGATGGGCTTGACATCAGTGAAGAGTGAGGGAGAGCATGAGATAGATTGCTCGAAATAAGAAAAAACACCGTGGTTGGGTGGTGTTCGGGCTTCCTCGTTTGTGGTATTCAATGCATGGCCAAAATCTTTGGTCAACTGTGCACAGATTAGGCGGACGAATTGTCGCCTTTGTTTAAAAGAAGGCTTTCATTCAGTCCATTCATTCATTCCTTTACCCTGAAAGGTCTTCCTTGGAGGTCATTATATGTGAGCGTAGCAGTCCTACATACAATGATCACATTAAAAGCACGTGGTAGAAACGAGGCAAGAGAGAAAAATCATCGATACATTAAAGTAATGAACAGGCGCCCGCGCACAATCAATGAAGAAGCCACAAATGTTTTAAAAAAATAATAAGCAAACAGACTTACTCTTTCATGGGTAATGCATTATCAATCTCCCACGGAAGCGAAATTTTGTCAAATCGGCTATCAATAAACGAGTGTTTGCGAACTAATAATCTACAGTTTCACTACGGTGTGTATACAGGAGCAACTTCAGTGTCGCCTCTGTTTTCTACCACGAGCCTCTAAAGTCTCTAACGCAGTATATTTCGTGAACTTTCACGAGTATTTTGAACACGGAAATGTTTTTACATGTTAATACTGTAGAGTGGGCCAGTTGGTAAGGCACGATCCACGTGAAGGATGTTTTCACAGTTCAGCAGACCATGTCCCGAATCTGCACGGACACCCGCGAAGTTCGAGCACGACAAAGAAAAGTTGTTCAGCCCGAAGCCGTCCCCAGCCCACACGCTACCCGCGTCTCTGGTTCGCAGAAACGTGCCCCGGGTTTCAGCAACAACAGCAGCAGCAGCAAGCGTAACCGCGGAGGGCTCATCAGCCGCACACACGGACGAAACAATCGATCCGGAGGAGGAGGTCCCCGCGCTCGCAGCACCAACGAACGCACTATTCACCGAGCGTACACGCACACACACGCACACACACGCACGCACACGAAGGCGCAGATAGCAATCAAGGCCCACCGGACGGAAGCAAGAAAGCAACGCGTGCGCGCACGACGCCAGCAGCATCCACGGGCTGCCCAACCGAGTCGCGCACACAGACACAAACACGGCGGGGACCATTAATACCGGAGAACTCCTACGTAACATGCTTTGTCTTATGATGGACCTGAACGGACGCTACGAGCCATATCCCAGCCAATCCAGCGGTGCGAATGCATCACCTGACTACACGTCCCCCGCACGCCGCTACGCATCCCTTTCAAAGGGACACGTGGTACCCACGTTGGATTGGATTGGACGACTCGTAGCGACCTCTGCGGTCCATCGTGAAGTAGCCGCCGCCCCTGGCAGAACCAAACCCGCTGCGTGGAGTGTGTGGGGCAACGCACATACGGTTGGTCGTCGTGTTGTACGGTCACGGGTCCCTGGTATATACGACGCCCGATGAGCGTCCAATTACGCCGCCCTGCCGCGACCGTCCGACTCGGACGAGGAAATGACGCTTCGGGGTGGGGGAGATATGGGGACCGGGAATCTTGGCTTTTCATATCTGTTCTTCTCCGGTTGCGAGCGTCAGGCTTGATAGTCTGGGCTGGGGAGGGATCTGCTGCTGCTGCTGCTGCTGGCGAGTATACGTATGTACGTGTACGCCCCGACGACCCAACGTCCGTTCCGAAAATGGCTTGTAGAGATTGGCGGCGCTGGGAGGGGTTTCGGCCAGCGTCCATGCAGCGCGGTCCGAGAGTTCATGCTTTTAAGGGTCCTGAAAGTTTGGGCCGTAGCTTTCTGATAAGTTTTTACTAGGAGTCGCAATATTGCGGCGGTATGAACTTTTTACGATATATATGTTCGGGTGGCTGTGTGTGCAGTATACAAGCTTCAAACTGGGAGTGTGTTGGAAACGGTTCGGTTTGATCGTGGAGATGCGGGTAGGAAAAGGACCAGCACAGCTTAATTGAACTCCCGTTGAGTCCCTTACCGCGGTTGCAAGCTTAGCACACGAGTCTCGGGGACCTGCCTCTACCTGCTTCATAGTCCAAGGTGGGCCACAACCCCAATTAGAAGAATTCATTCCCGCTGCTCACGTTCTACTTCGTACGTGACTCAACTTGTTATAAACCGTTCCGGGAAGGTATAATCTTCACCAGTGCTACTTCGACGGTCGTTCATTCGGCGCGTTCATTTGCTCGCCCGTGAAATCGGCGGGCACTCCTGTCGAACTCCCGTCGGCTCCAACAAAACCGGATTTTACCCCGTTTTGTCGGAGCCGACGTACCTGTTGCCATGGCAACCCGTAAGAGGATTAACGTCGCGAGCCGATGCAGTCGCACTCGAGATCGAACTCACCCAAGTGTGTGAACCAACCTTTACAAACCAGCCAGAGGAATTCTCAAACGCCATGCGGAAGACCGGCTCACTTCAGCGTACAGAACGCAAGACCCTTCTCCATTGATTTCGGCGCCGCCGACCCCCCCCCCCCCCCCCCCCCCCCCACACACACACACACAAAGAAGAAAAAAATGAGGTGTAGGCGCCAACGTTTCCGCCAACCTATCCACATCCTTTGTGTGCCATATCGCCTACGCGCGCGCGCATGGGGTGGTCATGATGTAACGGAGCGCGTGAACGCGCTCGAGCCAAGCAATCCGCAGAATTCGTCCTCGGAGCGCCATAATTACTGCACGACTCGCTTCCCACATTAGACGCACTCTCTCTTCCCCCATGGATGTCTCCCTCGCGTGTATATATGTGTGTTTTATTTTATTAATTGTATTATTCTCTCCCTCCGACAGAATTCCGCGTAACGAACCGAGGATGTCTAATTCGGAGAGTTTTCCCGCTCATTTCGTTCGGGTTCCCCTTTCAACCACACGCCACATCTCCCCTTCCCCCTTCGCGCCAATTCAACTCTCCTGGAAGAGAAAGGCGATTCCCGGCTCAAATCCCTCCCCGTACCACGACGACAAATTCGAATTGCAATCTTACGCTTAACTTAAAAAAAAAAAAAAAAAAAAAAAAAAAAAAATTCTAGACGGATAAAGGGCCTATCCAGCAAACGATGGACCAGACGCCGCGAAACATCAGAGCCAACGGAATGCTGCTTGAGTGTCACGTGTTCATCGGAAGGTGGCTCAATGACGCCCGTAGCGCAATCACGTGATACTTTCGCAGGGTTTGGATTGGCTGCGATGACTCTCATAGCGTCCGCCGCAGTTCCTCCTAAGGCGACACGGAGTGTAGAGTTACGCGCTCGCACGAGATTTGCTGGGCATACCGAGATACCAGGACTAAGGGTTTGGGGAAAGGCTGGGGAGAGAAGAGACGGTGGTTGTATGATGACTCTGGGGGAAGAAGCGAGACTGGATGAAGGAGATACTGCTCCCGCGCGTGGCTGACTTCCGACACCGTACCCCAACGTTGCTAAGGGTACGCGTCATTAAATCGGATAACGCGGCGGGGGTTTCGGGGACGAACAGGGAGTGTCTTCCCGTCCCCAAAAGGGTTTAGGGAAGCCCGCGCGTTCCGCGCGGGGGAAAGCACACCGATTCATCGTGCGCGACGGCAAAACGCTACCAGGTTTTTCGGGCGTTCGCGTTTTTGTCCCGCACATAGGGGAATGGTAAGGATATGCGACTTCTAGCTCACGGGTCTGTATTCCCCCCTTTAAAAATGCTCTCGCGATCGCCGAATTCGCGTTACGGGATATCTCTGTGGTGACTTTCTGTGTTGTACTTCTAATTAGTTTCTGAGCAATGTGAGCAAACCGTGCGTTTGATGAATAATTTGCTGTCTCTCCTAATCAATTTGGTCGGGATGCGAATTCTGTAGCGTTCCCAAAATTAAAAAAAAAAAAAAAAAAAAAAAAACGTTTTGGGAGCTTATTTTGACGCCCCTCTGATGTCCTCGTGAGCTGCCATTTCCCCCTGTTTGCTTTGATAGCGAAGAAAACCCATTCGACATCTAAACGGTGGCAAATTATAAGCACTAAAAGCATTAAAAAAAAAATACAGTCGAGACAGCGATGCGGGATCATTTTTAAAGCTTGATGCGAGCGTGATAGTCTACGTTTAGGAGTCATTCCATCGCACACGGGTCAGCATCATTCTCGACGCTCCGGCATGTGCACGAATTCGAATGTCTTATTAAAGAGCCTTTTTTGTTTTTTTGTTTTTTCACGATGTGTCATTTTCCATTCTAATAATATGTGCACAAGTCGAAGCGGCGCTATTCATAAAGCGTGGCTCGCAGGTAGGTCATCATCGAGCTGGCTGAATAGCAGGGGACGGCAGGTCGGAATTGACAACCTTTGCTGCCACAGGCCTGTTATCAGACCGAGAGACGCGTTGACGATAGGGTTAAATCGCGAACCCTTCGTCGAATCTCAGGGTCGACGCCGCACCTCAAAATCGATTCCGAGATTCGACTAGGTTCGGCGAGTTTCGAACTTCTAGCGAAGTTTGACGAAGTTTGAAATACATGAGCAGTGTTGTGGGACTCGTACTAAACAATTCCGAATTTTGGGTAGAATATAGTTGCTAAAGTAGTTTATTTCATAGTTTATAAAAGTATTACCCATGTCTACGCGATATGAAAGCGAAGCATATGTACTTTTTAATGGCTTAGTTAGTTTACTAATGTGCAGTGATGAAACATTAACGCACCCAACAAATATTGCGCGCCTTTTTCGCCGGTTAAGGTCGGATATCTTTCTCGATTTCCGTGCAAGCGCGTAGCAGACGAACTTCAGTCTAAACTTTGCGTTACAAGTTCGAACAAAAGTCGGACCTGGTCGAAGTTTGGCGGGTTCGCGACATCCCTATACACCGTTCACCCTAAGCTGACAGTGTGGTGCGAGCCACGTGCTTGCCGGATGAATGAACCGCCTTCATTTGATCACCTGACCCTGCCCTAAGCGGCCTGGCCCGATGACCGAGAGCGTGATCAGCTAGCGAAAGGCAGACGTACGATTGGTCCCACGAGCACATGATTTCCGCCGCCCAGTCAGCTTATAAGGGTGAACGTATACCAGCGCTGTCTCCTCGCTGTCAACCTGACATTAGAAAGACGACGGTACGCGGAGAAACGCCATCGCTGTGTGCTTACGGCGGGGCCACGTCAACGAATATCGTTCGATTCGTCCGTTTCTTCGGCCGCCCGTCATTATGACGAGCGCAGGAAAATTGCGGAGCCACGGCGCGCGTCCGTGAAAATGTCCGCCCTGCCGCCGATCCGATCCTCGCTTCACGGTCGCGCGCGCACCGAAACAACCGTCGTTACGCGAAACCCTAAAAGAAAAGAAGCCAACGACGACGACGAAGGGCGGTGAACTTTGGGGCGTTCTAGAGACCTGCTCTCTTTGCGTCGTCGGTGTCCAGCCGATGCCGATGGCGCTGTCGACGATGCTCGCCTACGGTAGGCGGCGCTGCAAGGATCATCTATAGCGATGACGTTTGTTGGGGAAGGGTGCGGGCCTTGCCTTGTAGGGGGTATTGGTCGAATGCTAACATGTTCGACTCGTGTTCGTTATAAGTGGCATGTTCGTTATAAGGGACTCATGTTTGTTATAGATAAAAATAAAATGTTTTAGTTTCTGTAATATGTATTCCATACGATAATGCTACTGTGGTGATGTAGGTACTGTGTAAATAAATAAACAAAATAAATGAATCTTTCCCCGATCGGGACTATGATTTTCGGGGAGCTCTGTGAAACTTACACGCCAAAGCATCACCCCTTTCATCTTTGTTTCGCTAACGTTTCATGTTCGTTTTTTTTTTTCTTTCTTTTTTTTTTTTTTTTTGTGTGACAAATGCGTTGAAGCGTGCTCGAGGTCGTTTGCGTTTCGGCCTCCCCCGCCGCTGTTTGGTAGCTCCGTTTCGAACCATACGTAGCGAACCCCCGGCTTTGGGACGCGGCCAACCGGTGAGCTTTGTTGTTGTTGTATAGAGGTTCTTTCGTTTATTATTTATTTATTTTTTGTCTGGGAGCCTCGACCTCAGCGTCTAGTTCTGGTGGCTTCTTTGCTTGTTTATTTTTTCAGAGTGCGTATTGTACGAGTCTCCTAGGTTCTGTTTGTATAAAGAAAGCAAGTTGCCTTGCGGTCTCTCCGACCCCCATGCGGTTCGCTGTTCTCTGGAAGCTGAGAAAGGTATCGAGGAACCGCTTGTTTTTGCCGTTATATTGTTTCGACGAAAGTAAGTTCCTTTCTTTTAGTATATATATATATATATATATATATATATATATATATATATATATATATATATATATATATATATATATATATATATATATATATAAAGTCGGCCGTCGGCACCACCAGCGCTTTGCGAA
The DNA here is from genome assembly GCF_016920785.2 of Ixodes scapularis. Lineage (NCBI taxonomy): Eukaryota > Metazoa > Arthropoda > Arachnida > Ixodida > Ixodidae > Ixodes > Ixodes scapularis. The sequence continues at coordinate 18,859,328 of NW_024609882.1, read as the reverse complement.
CGGCGGTTTGTTTCTTGCGGGTGTTCAAAACTTGCAGCCCAAAAAGAAGATTCTGAATTTTAAAACCGCCGTTTTTCATTCCTTTCTTTTTTTTTTCTTGGCTGGTGTATTTGTGATGTAAATGACGACGGCTAGGACCGCTGGCCGGCCGTTCGTCGACCCACGGTGCGTGAGCACGCCCGCGAGGTCGCCTTGGAGTTTGATCATCCGCGCTGAAAACTCTGGTCAGCGGGAAAGGATCGCGTAGCAAATATAGCACGCGTGTCAAAAAAAGGCGGTCCCCGCATACATCGTTAAAAAAAGAAAGTTGTATTTGAACGTAAAAACAAACACCAAAAAGTGAACAAAACAAAGATAACCCGCGGCCGTACTGAATTTCGAACCTATAAATTTCAACCCCCCCCCCCCCTCTTTCCATGCCGTCTATAGCCCCGGGCTGTGATGTTTGGAGACGTGTGTGTATGTGTGTGTGTGCGCGTTAAGTTTCCGAGTTTGAGCTCCGTGTAAAGTTTGTTAGTGCTTTCGAATGTTTGTTGACGTTGACTCTCCGCCCACGACGTTGGCTGCGACACGTCGATGGACGAAATTAAAACACCGTTCCTCGCTTGTTTTTTTTGTTTTGTTTTGTTTTTTTGTTTAGGTTTTGAAATTTTTAGCCGATTTCTTGCTTTCTTTTTGGGTATATTTTTGTACGGTATTTGGGAATCGGGAATTTAAGTCGACCGACTTCACTTAGCACTACGCCGGTTTTTATCCTCTGACCTTTTCGTTTTAAGGTATGTATTTTTTGTGTGGTTGTAGGTTCAGTAACAAGGCTTGTAGGAGAAATTGGTTGACCCTCCTTGAAACTGGGGTCACACTGTTCATACACCATACAAAAAAAAAAAAAAAAAAAAAACTGCCTGCAAACTCGAGTTATCGCAATGTCCGCGGTTCGAATGCCGCGTGCCCAAGTTTTCCCCTTGAACTCAATATCAGGCGGCATTCGATGCGCAGATCTCACGGTGACTTGCGTTCAAATCTGTAATCTGCCGTTTTCTCACCTAACACTTAACTGAAGAACACTGAGCTGTGGTACGGTCGACACGTGCTGCGTGTGTTTTTGGACGGCATCAAGAAACGGTAGGCACAGCATACGTGCGTCTACACTTCTGTTTTCATCGACATCGTATGTTTGTTTTCTGAGGCATCTCCTGGAGTTTTTGCTGGTTATATGGCCGCGCTCGCAGCTGTCCCAGAGCCGTGTATTGGGAGAGTTTGGCCAATAGGCGGAGCAAAGGCTGCCGCCAGCGCCGAATATTCCCCCCACGCCTAGAGCGTAAACTAAATTTGTGACACAGCGTCGACCAATCAGGAAACCGCGACGTCAGAATATTGCAAACGACATTTAAAGCGTGAAATAGAAGCGTTCAATCTCGGCCTCTCTACTCCATCTCACAAATGTCGGCAGTGAAGACAAAGGTACAGGCGCGTGAGCCTAGCTCAGCAAAACGCTTTTGTTTGTATGAGAAACCGTGCATAGGAGGCACTTTCCAAAGCCACGCGCTCGTGCCCATGCCTTCGTCTGCACTGCTGATGTTTGTTCGCTCTGAGCCGGCTTGCTAGAACAGCGTCCCGAGACTGGCTGAAAGAAGACAGGGCAAAGGGTGGGGCGCGCGAGCGTCTTGAGACGCGGAGTCCCGCTCGGCTCGTTCGCTGGCTTTGGCAGTGCTTTCTTTCCCCGTCTCAGCTGAGACGCTGTTTCTAGCACTGATCAGTGGTTTCTAGCAAGCCGGCCCTGGTTTGGAGCGCGCGTTCATTTATTCTACACTTGAATATTGGCGTGACTAAAACATCACATGCACAAAGTTTTCAGTCACCGAGAGTTAAACCGTATCACTCTAGCGACGCTAAAACGGCTTAAAGTAGTCGTGTCACAAATCTAGAGCTCACGACCACCGCTAGGGGCTGTTTCGAGGCCTGTGGTTGGTCCCGAGACGCTCGCCTATTCAAACCAATGTATGGCCAAACTCTCTCAATAAACGGCTCTGAGCTGTCCAAGTAGGCAGCGCGCCCGTGGCCGAACGGTTATTTTGCTTGGCTCCTACTCAAAGAGCCCAGGTTCGATGCCTAGTAGCGGAGGCACTCTTTTTGCTATTTTTCTAATTGTCGCGTACTGGGAAATTTGACCACTTTGCTGCTTGTTCGAGGTCAGAATGTTCTACGAGCCGAATCTTCTACGCTGATTGTTCCAGAAGCCCACGCGTGTACAAAAGGGGCTCCGCGTGTCGAGCAGCAGTCAGTCTCGCCCCAGCGCTCCATCTTGCTGTTTCGCCGCCATCGACGCCCGCGACGCTAACCTTCTTTTATTTTGTTTTGGGGACAAGCTCGCCCCATGAAACGGTTAGTTTCCCCAATTAATTCGCCGCCTCATCACTCGTAATTCGTGACAATATATCCAAAAAGCTCCATCATCTAAGTCGCCGTCGTCTCAACCAAGGCACGGCATCTGTTCAGAGCTGATGGAAGAGTGATGTAATAACATAATCTATAATTTAATTGTTTCGTAATTACCGTGTCTCGCTACTTTCCTGTACCACCGTTTTGCGCTATTTGTCGTTCTAAAAATATGTCTATATAATGTATTCATATACATTGATTTTATTGAAGATTTAATTATAGTTATTACAGTTTTTATAGCTTTGCGACTCTAACAGCGTCAAACTCGGGCTGTAACGACGAAGCTTAGCACTGTCACCAGGGCAGAGAGTTGTTCCGTTTTTCAAGAGACACGCAATGCAGCGGGTCAGGCATTCGTGAGTGCCTTGGTTGAAAGGGTGTTCGGCGTGGAGGACGACATCTTCACTTAGAGACGAGGCAAGACGTCCGCCGTGACTTTCGAGAGTCGTGTTGCTTAAGGTCACGCAGGTGTGACTGGTGGAAACAACAAACGCTTCCATAACAGTCATACCCTAGAACAGTTGAGGCCGGCTCACCAATTTGCGTTGACCGCGTTACTCTGCGTTGCGTCCTGCAAACGAGACGCAAAAGGTTGGAGTCGCACTCAAACGCAGCTGTGTGAACGAGCCTTAAAAAGGAACGCCGCGAAAGTAACGGATTACTTCTTGTGCTACCGGTCGCTTACTTTTATGTAAGTGTAATTGCAACTGTAGAATTAGTTACAATTTAGCCTCGTGTAATTATAAATGTAATTCCCTACTTCTTTTTTTCTTTTTTTTTTTCGTAACGTACGACCTAGCTTGGAATCTTCGTTTTTATCCCGGTATATTTCTCTCTCTTCTAGCCCTAAATTCTTAGTATTTCCTTTCACTCTGGGAACGCGATCTGCTTCAACACCTGTATATACCTATACGTGCGCACAAAATTTCGAAAATTACCAGAACGGAAATTAAATTTCTCTCCATCACCTCCACGAAGCGAAACCCGACGCTTCTTGAGAAAAAAATGGAGCGAAGCTTTACTTAACAAAATCTTTCTATTTTGTTTTCTTTCTGAAAAATTTGCGCGTATTTCCAAAGAAAACAGGGCGCGCTGACGGGAAGACAGGAAACTGAAAGGAGAATGCGCAGTTACATTTTTATACGCCTTTTTCTCGCGCAGACTTTACTGTCAATATTATTCTTTGACGATTTTATTCTCGGACCCCGAACGATGTGGGTCAGAGATACGAGAGAAGATGGAATGAATATGAGATAGGAGAATACTTATATTCATTTTTTTTTCTTTCGAAAGTCACCCTCGAAATGATAGGAACGGAATTTTGGTCCTATTGTATTTTACTCAGTTTCTCGCCGTTTCTTGTGTGCTTGGCTGTCGGCGATATCACCGACTTTGCCTAATGCCTCAAGAAAAAAAAAAAAAAATTACTTCTACGTTTGTTTTGCTTTGAAGTTCTGCATAAGCCGCGTTCGAAAATGCGGCAATGAGCCGCGAAGATAACTGCCCGAACGAATCTGCATGAGCGCGCACGTTAATGTCATACACATCAGGTTGTTTTTATATTTATTCGATGACGTTGGCCACTCGGTGTTCCGCCGTCCTCCGAAAAAACTTACGAGAGATTTTCCATCGAACGCGGACGGGACTTTGCCGCCGCGCTCGGAAATGTATGCAGATCTTTCCGTCGGCTGAAAATGGCGTCAACGCCGCTTTGAATTTTCACCTTGAGAATTCCGAATGTGGCAGGGTTGAGCCTTTGTTCGCGCCGGGGTGATTCATGATTACGATCTGGGATTTGGTCCCGGAGCTTTATCACGTGCTTTTTGTCTCTTTCACCCCGTCCTTCACTATTTCACTCTCTCTCTCTCCTTCTCTTTCTCTCGGATGATTGAGTTGATGAGCTGTGACTGGATTGAAGCGAATAAGGCGGATTCCGCGGAAAACACCATCATTTGATCCCGGAGATAAGTTCAAGTATAAGTAAAAAAATTAATCTAAGAGCGAAGTTAAAACGGAACAAAACAAAGAGAAAAAAAACACATTTCGATTTTAAATTTTTTTTTTTTAGTTTTATTGCTTTGTTCATTTGAAACAAAATTACGCGTTTTACCGAGTTCCTTTATTTATTTTTTTTCGTCGTTTCTTTTGGTCCGTAAAGAATGAACACCCTTTTTAACTCTACAGTTGAAGTTCTAAACCTCCTCAAGCGCGATGAACCAAAAAGAAACAAAAACAAGAAGATAAAAGTAGTTACGTCGCAAACAAAAGAGAGAGAAGCATTGATAGGTTAGAGCGTATGGCCTCTCCGTTTTGTCTGGAAGCGTAAACCTCTTGCAGTCTCCAGTGAATCGCCGAGCGGCCCCTTCTCTCGAGAAAACGCAGAGGAGAGTTGCGTCGAGAAACGATCTCGCTTACACGGAACTTCGATTTCCCGGGGTTCGTGTTCGCCTTCCCGAGTTTCGAAAACCCGCGTAACCCGATCGCTCTTTCTTACACTCGAAACCGCTTGGGGCCAGCACCGTACTCCGTATACTCTTTATTGTTCGCGTGGGTGTCTCTTTCTCTCTACACTCCGAATACAAAGCTGAAACCCCCCTCACTCGAGCCCACAAACAAGCGTCCCCAAGAGGTAGACACACACACACACGCGCGAACAAAAAGCCACACACATACGCATGCTCGAAGTGCGGCTGTCTATTGTCCCACGGAGCTACCGTGTCTCGTTTGCAATCTTAGGTCTCTCTCCGAGAATGTTCTTCACTCAAGTGCCCCTTCTCCGTGAAGCAAGGCCGTGGTTGGAAGCTTCCTGACGCTGGAGCGCTTCTCCGCCGAACTCCGCGTCGCCTTGCGTTGGACCGCAGCGGAGTCAATTCAGCGCCGTGAACCTATGCGGAGGACAAGTTCGTCTGCTTCTTTGAGGTCTACCCACAATCCTTCATTCAGAAACCAATCAGAGCTCGGCGTTTTTCTGACGTCACCACAACACCAGCAAAAGAAGCAGACGAACTTGCGCTCCACCGGGCGTCCCTCTCCCACGCGGCACTCGAATGGCTTCAACGGCTCGTAGCGGAGCGAAAATGAGGGAGAGGAGGAAACGGGGAGCGCCGCGCTCTGATTGGAAGAATTAGGGGGTAGGCGCAAAGGCTGCTACTCACTGCTCGATACTGAGACCAATCACAGCGTCGGAGTCGCACCAACATGGTGCTCGTCGTGTTTCTGTACGTGTTTTATCGTCACTGAACTAATCATGTACACAAGAAGGACCCAGTGGGTCTTGCGCCTTTGACACTGCTTGATTGATCGGCGTCTCCCTTTAATATCAGAGCGAACAACTGCTTCGTCCGCTCCTCGCGCGGTGTCTCGCGTTCGAACGCCGGCGTCTGGCGTTTTAACGCGTTCGAACTGTGAGCAAAGACAAAGGCAGCTAGCCTTCGCGTCTACCAACCATCCAGGCAATCACAGCTCGGCGTTCTGACGTCCACGCGCGCTCTCATTTCCTCCTTTCCCCCTCGGTTTGTCACCGTGTAGCATCCGCTGCAGTCCGTCGTAAGCTCAAAGGGAGTATACCTTTTTTTGTGTGTGCGTGCGTGCACTGTGTTTCTTTCGTTTCCGAGAGTACCTCGCGTCTTCGAAGAAAGAAGCCAGTTTACTTATTTCTTTCTTGTCTTTCCTCTCATTATCTGGCCTCTCGGCGTCGGAATTCTTCATTAAGTCCTCCGCCAGGAATTCTCTCTTTCTGAAGGAGAGCTCGCTCGGATTTAAGGCTTCTCTTTGTGTCGTGCTGTGCTTTCATCGCGTACGTCTTCTCCTGTTGGTTTTTTTCGCGACGCGAACTTGCTGTCGTTAGGGGCGCAGTGTCCGTCGCCTGCCTCAGTCGGACGCGCTGTGTGAGTCGCGCGCTGTGGGGCGTGCTGCGTGAAAGCCGCGCTGGAAACGCACTTTTCTCCGAGGTTCGTCCTGGGCCCTGCAGGCTCCTTGAGCTGACGACGGGGATGGGTCGCTTGTTTAGATTTGTACCGTCGCAGCCACCGGGGTCGCATCGTGCGGCCTCTGCTTGTTTGTGTTTGGATTTCCGATTATTTGGGGTTTGTTTCTCGACTTGTACGTTTTGGTTCGACGACATGTTCCCTCGCGACCTCGTCTGCAGTAAGGCAGAAATTTCTTCTTTTATTTTTTCTTTCTCTTTCTTCTTTTACTTGTTTTTAGCAGCTTTGGGGTTAAAGAAGGATGTCATTGTTTGTTTACTGCTTGGCCGGACTGTTTAAGTTTGGGGTCGCGCAGGTTTTTTTGTTCATTCACGAGACTGTCGCAAAATTAAGTGCGAGTTCGTTGCCTCTGGACGCGCACTCAATAACAAATACTTTTTTTTTTCCTCCCACATCAACCCTTTTAATGAATGAGCCCTTTTTATACACTGAGAGTACGCTTTTTTCCCAGTTAATAAATACTTTTTGCGTCGTCAGTCATGACAAGCGATGACTCATGGGCGGCAGAAACACCTTCGACCATGCATGACCCGTGGCAGCGTTACTAGACTTTTGGGTATTCCGCCAAAATCGGCGGAATCCCCCGTCAGTCTGTCAACAATGCCCCGGACTGCTTGACGTTCAGTGTTGCCATATTATTAGACGATTCCCCCAATCGTCTGGCAACACCGTCCGTCCTGCACGACCGGCATCCAATGACCGAAGTTTCGTAACTCAATCAAGCACCCCACTTGGGTTTCGATCGGCGCCGCGTGGAACAGCGCAAAACACACGTGCGTCGAACTTAGCGCACCATACGACAAAGCCGTCATTAGAAAAAAACATTTGCATCTGCCGTATTCTTACGTACTCTATCAAAGACGGTTTCATCTACAACGACAGGCATTTAATGATGCAAACGAGAGGATATACTTACAGTATATCCTCTTGATACGACTTTTAATCTATATTAAAATTTTGGATCGAAGATTTCAATTCGCTGTTGGTTTCTATCTATTTCGACGAGATTTGTACCGGCCTGCGTCGGAATCCCCATTACCGGGGACGCACGTTAAAGACGATCGGCTAATAGTCGAACTTCAATGACAAAATTGCGCGTCTGCTTTGCGGAGGTACAACAAAAGTCTCCATTTCTAGTCAGACTCGCCTTTCGCAGCATAAACATCCACGCATCTTATTTTCACTCTGATCCTGAGCATTCCCCCTCGCTACGAGCGAAGCATCCATCTTGCGTTACGGGGACACGTCCGACTCGAGTCGTTAGTGGCAAATATATACAGAACGGATGCAGCACACAGAACGACATGCCGTTGTTCTTTTACGATCGCATCCAACGGCCGTAAATTCCGATGCCGTGTGCAAGTTTTGTGGGATCGCTTGGGTACAACCGCTGTTTAGAGACTCTGGGCAATTTTCCTGGGTCCCAACGAGTCTACGGAAGTATAAGGGGGGGATTGGCCCGACTTTCTTTAATCGAGTCAATACAAATGTTCACCTCTATAGACTGCGTCCTGCGACGGACCCATGTTTTTTTAATGGTTTTCGCTGCTCCTGTGCTACCCAATTGCAGCGTTTTCGGTGTCTAATTTCCTATAGTCGTTCTATTTGTGTCTGTTTTCTAGTAAGGAAACTTGAAATTTTGAGTGTATTTCTTTCCCGGCAGTCGTTTTTTTTTTCTGTTTTCTTTTTTTGCCTTTGTCAAGATTTGCATGTTTTATTCGGTTTAAAAATGCCGAGTCACGCTATCTCGTGTCACGGTACGCGGTCGGGAGAAGTCTGAAAGGAGCGTCTTGGAGAACTTTTGAATTTCAGCCTCGCTAAGAGACGAGTCGCTTCTCCAGAGCCTTGATTCCAAAACAGGTCGTGTTAGAGGCAGTGAGTTTTTCTTGGGTGAGCTCTTTTCCGAAAATTCGCAACTGTTCTCTAAAATGATTACGCAGTCTTCAAGCCGTTTTAGCCATCTTGAGAACCGCAAAAATTGCGCGATCATGGCGTCCGGTACGCAGACGACGAGGACGCTACGCGTCCGCCCCAAGAATTCTATGATCGGCCAGTTTCGTACTCGCCACCAAATGGTGATAGATGTATAACTATCGTCACTGACAGGGTTAGAACGGCAGTGTGGTCCTTCAGTTGTCGCACCTCCTACGCCACCTTCCTTCGATAACGCTTGGATGTCTCTCGCGGGCATCGAGCGTGCACGCGCAGCAAAGGCACGATAGAAGGCAACGAGCGGCTGTCTTATGTTTGTCTCTTTAGACTTCGGCTAGGTGGCGTAAGCTGCCGCCCGTTACAAAGGGTATAGCCATTAACATCCATTCATTCATCCATCCGCCTGGTGACGCCATACAAGTTTCATGTCGTCGCCTGTCGCGATCATGGCGGTGTCCCAGCAGTGGTGGTGTATGTGGGTTTTTAAAAACTCGATGGGTTCACAGTTTATGGTGTGCTTTTTTTAAACGCACCATCAAACTTGTCGTCGCAAGCGGTGATAAGTAGCCTGGATCACAACTCAGACGTCACGGCGAGGCAAGTCTTAGTGGTGATGTCACGGCTGGAAACCGTGAGAGGGCGTCACCGAAACCTTTCGGCACTAATAGCAGAAGCTACCAGGGCGCGCTCCGGGCTTTCAGCGTCCCTGCCAAGAACGCGGATGCGTACTGCGGAGCAAGCATCGTTCGGGGCAAGCTCGGAGCTTCGGCTTCGTTCGCACATGAAGTGAACCAAACTGCAGCTACACTGTGCCTTTGTCGATGGCGCGTTCCATCGTCGGTTCTCTCGAAGCCATAGATGCCCGCACGCTCGCGTCTCGAGCACCGATCAAAGCGATGTACGGGCACTCTCTGCTTCAACACCAGATACGTTTTCTTTCAGAGTGCTACTTCGATATTTTCGTCCTTTCTTTCGTGTTTATTTTTTTATTTTTTTTATATTTTTGTGTGTAGGCAAGGCGTTATCTGGGACGGGTCTTCTTCACCCGTCCGGAGAAGCCGTAGCTATAGGCGCTGTCTCGATTTCTGCCAGACACGCCGACACTTCCGGTTTTCCTTCTGTCGAGAGGCGGACGGCGACAGCCGCCACGGCGCCATGACGAACCATCACGACGAGAGCTGCGGGCGAAGGATATATATATATATATATATATATATATATATATATATATATATATATATATATATACACACAGAGGAACAATAAGGAAGAACCGAAGTAGGGATGAGAGATAGCGCGGCTGAGAGCTCCAGAATATCTCCACATTTCGATACCGCTGCTTACCGTTATAGAAACCATTTTATTTATTCTTTTTTCTATGGAGATTGAAAACTTCCTTTCGTGGAATAAGAAAAAAATATTACATTTCTTTTTAAACTTTTTTTTTTTTTTTTTAAGCTGTCGTAGGTACCTTCCTTTGTTATGTTTGAAGCGGAGAATCCACATGTCTCGACAGCTCTCTTATATCCAGTTCCACGCCATATCTCCAGCAGTAGCTCGAAAAACGTACACTCTCTATACGTACGATGCCGTATGAAATGTACATGTGAGGTGTATGTGTACTATGTTCCTTTTAAATCTATCCCAGTAATGCTTTTTTTTTAACGGTTAAAGTATTTTTTTTTTGTCTTGTTTTTTTAACTGCTGATACGTACCAACCTGTTTTACTCGAACGATTTCGTAAGGTGTACTTAACAACTCACCAGTGTCCGCCTCGTCGCTACCGGACTTTTTTGTACTTCAGATTTAAAGAGCGGGATTTTTTGTTCTTCCGTTTTAACTTTAAGGATTCTGAAAAATGTTGACTTCGTTCGTAATACTTCGCCGTGGTCACTAAACACACACTGAAGAATCCACGTAGCAAACATCCCTTCAGAAAAAAAAAAAAAGAATGCGTCGACTAAAAGCAATTGCTTTGTATGTTTCTCTAGCCACTTCTAAAAAAAAGCAAACAGTGCTATTCTACTTCAGTTTACTCTCAAAGTTGTTTGGCGTATACGAGAAAAAGAAAGTACAAAAGAGAAAATAATCTTTAGGTAAAAGCGGACATAAAACGATACACCTTGATGTTTCAACGTGCCTGAGAAGTAGACTTCCAGTTGAAAGCAGCTACATTGTAACGCGTGGATTGCTATACTCCCTTTCGCGTTGTGATGGAGCGCAGTAGAGGCTACGAACCGTCGGAGCCAATCGAAAGCCGGATTGGATGTCACGTGACTTTCGGGAGGGCCACAGCGATACGCGGGGCGCGGAAACACGTGACGCGGTCACGCCGCCGGATTGGTTGGGACGGCTCGTAGGGTCCACTCCGGTGCATCGTTCAGTTAAACTGAAAGTATAGAAGCCTGGCAGGAAAGCCCTCGAGCAAAAGCTTACATATTTGGCATGTTTTCATAAAGAAACAGGGAAAAAAGTCCCTTGAGCGCAAGTTATTTCACGCGGAGGGACAGGGCGTGAAAATCGAAAGGCGCTTCAGAAACAGCGAGGGCGAGGCGAGAAAATGCGTTCGGGAGCACATTTTTGAGACGCTGGCGTTTGAGGTGTAATTGCTCCTTTGTTGTTTTTTTCTTTTTTTAAAGAGCGAGGAAAGAAAAGCGGAGAGTGCCCCGTGTTCACGTAGCGCGGGGAAAAGAACCAGCTTCAAAAGTGTGCTTGCTGAGTGTGCACACTTTCGTCTTTCTTTCCTAGTGTAAAAAAAAAAAAAAAATCAGTGTTTTTATTTATTTTTTTTTTGCCACGTTTTTGTTGTACGCCTTTGGCAGCTTGCTTTGCAGAGGACAGAGAGCGATTTTCGGGATTTGGGGTGAGCATAAAGGATTTCTTGTACGGCTGTTTTGAATTCTATACTAATTTTAGCTTCTTTCTTTTTTATTAGTATTTCTAGTCTTCGTTTTACCGCGCTTCATCCTCCGTGCTTCTTAACCGTTTTCGTGCTTGCTTACTTTCTTCCTTTCGGCATATTTCTTTTTTTCTTCGAGTAGATTGGTGCCGAGGGAGTTAAAGAAAAAAAAAAAAAAAGATACAGAGGCAACAACCAGAGGTTCGTGTAATTTAATAGCGTCGACGGCACCAGCAGCGAAGATCGCTCAGCGTAGACAAGAGGGGAAAGAGGAATGGTATAGCACGAGAATTAGGAAAAAAAACAAAAAAAACCAAAGGCTGCCCCCAAATGTATACGCTATACAACGACGCCGAGCCGAAAGAAGTATTAATAAGCGGGCGTCGGAAGGAAGCCGGCTACCACCGCCACCGGCCTTAAGTGTCTCAAATTATAAAATCAAATTTGCCGAGTAAAACTTTTTTTTTGCTCATTGTTCTTTCTTCGACTATACTTTCTCCCTCTTATGCAGTTTCATTGTAACGTCTACGTAAAACCTGTATTCCAAAAATGCGAAGGATAGAAAAAAAAGTAACATCTCTGCGTTGCTTGACTCGCTACTCGAGCAGGTTTGTGGAGAGACTGTTTCTTCAAAAGCCCGTTTCTCGTAAACGTTGGAGCGGTCATGCACGAAAGCGAAATATTTCGGTGGTTAAACATTTTTCACTATCTCTTTCTTTCTCTCTCTTTCTTTCTTTCTTTTCGCATAAAGTTAAGCTGAATACGAAGTGAAAGAAGCTGGGCATATGCCGCCCAACGTTTAATTTTTACTCGCTCGTTCCCTCAAAACGAAGAGGTCCTTCTACCTAGCGCACCAAATGGCAAAAAAAAAAATAAATAAATAAATAAAAAAAAAAATCACAAAAAGAAGAACGAGAGCGTGTCGAACCTAATCTATGCGCCGAGCTCAAACTGCTACGCATTACTGTCATCCCCTCGCCTCCTCAAAAAAACTAAGAGAAAAAAGGTCTCGCCGCTTTCGGGAAAAATTTTTCCCCTGACGTTCCCTAAGCCTGGCTCGGACGTTTATAATGGAGTTTCGAAGAGTAACGCATTAGAAGTTGCCAGCGCTGTCCGTCGCTTCGTTCCAAACCGCCCTTTTTCGCGCGATTATTTCATCCTACCTCCTCGTGTTTCTTTTTTTTTTTTTTTTCGGGGTGGTCGTATGTGGAGAGGACGACGTAGTTCGAGATGATTTAATGAACGCGTCCGTGTTTTTTTTTTTTTTTTTCAGAAATAAAGATAGGTAATAGGATAACTTATTTTTCGCAGGCCTCGGAGAAAGTGGTGCCTTTATTATTATTTTTCTCTCTCTCTTTTAACTGGGGCGTTTTCCGTCGCTGTAAACGCATCTAGTAATTTGAATGTTATAGTTTCTTAATATCAATAACCCCCTCCCCTCCCCCCCCCCCCCCCCCCCCCCCCTCCTCCCCGTCTGTCGAGCTGCCTTTTACGAAACGTCCGGAGAATCCTTTGGCAGCCTTCCGCAGGAAGTATTACCTCGAAGATAGGCGGTTATCGACACATTTTTCGCATCGATTGACAATGAACTACACATTTATATAGTTCGTCGTCGATTACTTTGGTATGGCAAACTCTGCTGGAGTCCTCATCAATAAGCGTCAGTTATAGAAACACGACGTAATTTCTGCGCAGGCAGCCTCGCTTTTGGTGTGCGTGCACGCGTGTACGGTTACCTACCAATCGCACACACGCACGTGCGTGTGTCGCACTTTCGCGTTCGCGTTCACCTCGATTGTAATTTTGTTACAATTGAAGCGAACTGAAGACGAATCGTGGCTATAATTGGCTTTCCTCGCGGATAACGTCGTTTACCACAGGTGAAAACCTTATCTCCTGCATTCTCGAACCCATGGGCCAACATCACCCGGATATTAGCTGCCACCTTATATCTATAGCCCAAACCGAAAGTGACGTAGAGCAACATTCGCTAAAGCCAAAACACTAGCCTCTAAATCGTGGACGCGCCTATTTACTCAGGCGCCCACGTCTCTTCTATCGGCGCATATAAGTGCTCATACGGCATAAGAAAAAGCTACCCTGGTTCCTATAGCCCTATTGACGGCTTTCCCGCTGTTGCTCGTCTTGGCTTGTCTCGCGCGTACGTGAGCCAGCGATCGGCTATCGTCTTCTTTGCCGGTCAGCATTTTTGTTTTCTTTTGTTTACGACCGGCCATTATACCTGGCGAGGGCCGTAAAAGCACCGCTCGGGATTCGCTCTTTGTCTGTAAGCGATCCCGGCATGATTGGTCGGGCGCGAGGAGTTTATCGTCGCACGCGTACGCAAACGGTGTCCGTGGCGGATTGAAGCTGCAGGAGGCGATAAAACCGTGGAACGGTAAAGAGCGGAAGGTCCGCTGGCCATGCAGCGCTGCCGATCTGACGCATCAGGCTTTATACTTCGTTTCATCCTACGATGTAACGCAGAGGGTACTACGCTACGAGCCCGAAGCCAATCCGATACCGTGTGTGCAGTCACGTGATGCTTTCCCAGTGCTGGATTGGCTGGAATTATTTCCGTAGCGTTCTCTGCGGTCCGTGTATGTAAAGTGAAACTAAGTAGAGCAGAGATTGGTTTGCATCGCTTTCTTCGTTGCTCGTATATATGGCGGGGTGTTCGGACGACGCACTTCACTAGGTGGTGCCACAAGTGAGGATTCTCTTGGGCACTACTTGAGGGAGTGAGTAGAATTTGTTTTTTTGTTTTTTTTACGCGCGAGAACGAGTGGTTTTGGTATTAGTTTTTGTTTCGAGTCACATTCAAAACGTGTCTTTATTTCCGGGCAATATGTTAGCACGTGAGCCTCTTTTTCGGGTAGGGGTCCTATAGTGTCTTCAAAGAAACCCATTGTGGGTGTAAGGGCTGGTTGGCAGGGTTATTAAGCGGAATCAAGCGCTGATTTGTATTTTTGTGCACTTCGATTCGTTCTACTTGTTCTTATGAGTCATCTGACTTGTCATCGAAATTTCAAGCGGAGTTTCACCCGCTCGAGGATTCGCTCGAGGAGCTTGACGTTTCTGCCACCAATCGCCGTATGTTTGTTTTTTTTTTTTGTTTTTTTCGATTTCCTGCAAAAGTTTCAAAAAGTAAAATTGTTTATGCATTGAAGTTATTCTACAGAGCTGAGCTCTTTTCCCCGCGCAATTGAGTTGAAAAAAAGCAAACGTCTTCTGCGCGTTCATTTTGCTCGTGAGCGAATGGCAAGCGCGAGATTCCCGACCAAAACGTGATTCCATCACGTCGGCTAGTTTCTATGAGACTCCGCTGGCTCGACGATTTCCGAGCTCTGAAAACCTGGACTACGCAGCGCGAGCTGATGCCCGATTCGCCAAGCACAGCGTTAACGCATCCATCCAGTTGATGACTAAGGTCTCTAAAATACCCGCAGAATTGCAGTATACTTCACAAGCTAAACCTCGTTGACTATGAGCAGCCGGTTTGACGGATACGACTCAACGGACATTTTTCCCAGCTACAGGGGGAGACGTTTTTCTACTCGTTGGCCATTGATTACGACTGGCTGGAAGTCTCAACCTAATTGGATTTCACGCAGATATTGAGACTCACCAAATCTTTCTAATATTTCGGAAGCTGAAGTCCAAGTAATGACCCTCTTTTACGTATCGTTACTCCCTCGTCTACATTGCAATCTTTTGAGCGACTGCGTATAGTTATCGGAATCCGGTTAATTTATTACCCCATACGTCGACTGTATTCGCCTGGTCCCTTGTTGCGCACGATCTTTTTTGCGGAATGTTGACTGTAATCGGAGAGGTTCTGTCTGTCCGATAGCCGGGTAGAAATATAAGATATATAGCGAAAATCCTTTTCTCTCTTCCTTTTTATTTTTTTACTCTCCGTCAACGTGAACTTTTTTTACATTGCAATGATGTTTTTTTTTGTTTTTTTTTCAATTTCCATTGAAAAGATTGTACTGTTCGAGTCGAGTCATTTAGATACAAATAAATGCAGAAAAAGCGAACAGGTTCTTAGAATGATGGATACATGAATCACTTACTCGAATGAATGTATACTCACTAATCACAGCTTCACAAACGCAAGCCGTGGCGGTTTGCGAGTGTCATATGATCGCTCCGCAGAAAATACGCTTGCCGCATCATCTGATGCAGCCGCAAAAGCACGCAGTACGACGCAGGAATCCTGAACCATGGATGGCCTCCGTGATTTTTCGCGCGCTGGCTGCGCCCCTCAGGCCGTTGTATTCGCCGGTATTGGGAGTATTCACTGGGCGCCATATTTGTGGGTACTCTTTAGAGCGCATGCTCAGAACGAGCTCACATAAATAGGCTGCTAAGACCGGCACTCTTGATGGTGCGGAATGCACGTTGCAAAGGAACTGTGGAAGCTCGCCGTCAGCACGCGCTCAGCAGTCTCGCACACGGATATGGCCGCCAGTGGATACTCCCTATCGAGACAGTTACTGTGTTGCGCTTGGTGGCGCTCGCAACCAAACCAAACGGCACAAAGAAATAGCCGCTATTTATCATTATCGTCGCTCTGCGAAACTTGGAAGGAGCGCGAAATGTGCTCCCCGCCTCTCGCCGCAACCTACAGACCTTTGGCAAGGAAGAAGTTGATCGAAAATGTGAAGGAATTCGTCATTTCAAAGCGCGAAGGGTGTAGAAAAAAATGTCCGTGCACGTAAGGGAAGTTCAAAAAGCTGTTCTCGTGCATGATGACATCAAAATATTTCTATGCCTGTCCCGCCGACCGAGACAGTATCCGCAAAGGACAAATATAGATTCGCACTAAATCTTGCATTCTGGAAAGGAGCAGCGAATAACGAATCAACATAGATCGGCTTACCTGTCTCTATTCTGATGATGAGAGCAATGAAGCTGCGAGCTATCATGCCGCGAGCTCACACTTGACAGGGTGATTTGAGGCGATTCCGTTTATGGTTTGGTTCTAAGCGCCGCATGCGAAGATCTAGAGAACTGACTCGGCTGCCTTTTTTCTGCTGGGCAGACGAGCGTTTGGAGGGGCCGGAACAGAGTGCGCGAAAAATGTCGTGAGACGTACTTGAACATGACCAGCCGCGCTAACGCTAATATAGATTGAATCTCAATACACTCAGAAATGATTCGCCGGCTGTACCGTGTTGTGTTTCTATAGTTTAGATGAGTACAATCGCGCACTCATTAAAACTTCGCACCGGTTACATGTGCACCGCCTCCCCGATTCCTTTACAGCAAAGCCGCTAAGGGATTAACAAAGTGTCACCATTGCGCAGAGGCGTTTTTCGTTTAGTTCACGACTCGCGCACTAACTTTCTGCTGCTCATACCCGACCAATCAGATCATTCGGTAGCGCGATAAGTCGCCTTGCCGCTCGTTTAGCAACACAGGGCAGTTTCACTCTCCGCAAAAAGCTATACGCTCCCTTCACCGCTAAGTTGACAGTACGGCGGAAGCTGTGTGCTCGTCGGACCAATCAACGGCCTTCTTTTCGTGACCTGACCCCGCCCTCCGCGCATGGGTTTACGGGGCTGGAGTGGAATCACGTGGCAAAAGATGGACGTGACACTGGTCCCACGAGAACTTAGCTTCCACCGTACTGTCAGCTCCGGACCCTTAAGCTGACACTGACAGTACAGTGGAGGCTCCGTGCTCGTTGGACCAGTCAGACGTCTATCTTTTGTCACATGATCATGCTCTTGCGCAGACCCACACGCAGACAGCGAGATGGATTAGGTGAGTAAAGGGAGACGGTGCATAGGCTCCTACCGGACTGTCAGCTTAGGGGCGAAAGGAGTCTAAACTCAGTAGACACGCGCTTACACCGCCGAACACGCTGAGCCGCCCAGATACGAGACAAGCGCCTGCATTGGCTTCACAGCGCCGGACGATTTGTTTCTCTCGGGGCTCCTAGAAACCCCATTGTCGCAGTTGAGCCCCGGGCCGAGGCGTAAACAGAGGCGACGAACCCTCTCGTCCGGAGATTAAGGATTAGGCCCCTAATCCCTCCCCTAGAGCCGGCCTGCTTTGGCGTCCCGTCGACAGGATGCTCTCGCAAAGCAATCGGATCCGCTTCCGACTGCTCGCTTATGAATGAAGGCCCCTCTGTCATTGTTTCTTCCTCAGAGCTCTCGTGCCGCCGGTCGACGCGCTATGGACGGAACTGTGCCTCGTTAGCGAGCTCGGTATTTTGAAACCGGGGAACGCGATTAGTTGGCTGCAGATGATGCGAGCGAAGTTCTGGTGCTCTCGGTCCTTCGGCAACGCGCAGCATGCGCAGTCACGGCCAAGCTGAAACGCAAACAGCGTATAAAATTAAGCCTGGTTAATAGGGAGTTTCCGTAGAGTGTTTTCGCCGTCCCGCAACGCTCTCCGCAACCCGCTACGATACACGGAACTCTACAGCTAAGGCCATCGGCGCGCAGGCGCAGTAGCGGCTTCTTCATTGCGGAGGTCTTAGTGGAGAGGGACACGCGGTCTACGAAAACTCCTTAATAGGGAGTTTTCGTAGATCGTTGTCGCCGTCCCGCAAGGCACTCCGCAACCCGCTACGATAGCGGGAACTCCACAGTCAAGGCTATCGGCGCGCAGGCGCCGTAGCAACTTCTTCGTTGCGGAACGCTTAGCGGAGGGGGCAGCGCGGTCTACGAAAACTCCCTAATAAAGACTTTTTTAGCAAACCGTTACCGTGTGCCGCGTACCACACTACTGGAGCCTTTGAATTCAAAGCTAACGGTTTGCTAAAAGTCTCCAATAGTTTATCACGAGGAAAATAAATGCATGGCGTGGTGAGCACCGTGCATCTCATTATTGGTCCTCATCCAATCAGATTTTGGCATTCGCCGATAAGGACGTCGAAGAACCAATCAGGAAGCCAGGAGCCTGCACATAATCATGGAGTTATTATAATGTGCGCTAGACGTTTAGCTGGCGCTATATAGTGTCTATGAACTCGTGGTCAACTTTCTGGGACATTCCGTTGAATAGAAAGTTTCGAGGGAACATTGAAAATCCTAATTTATTCGCATCTTATGACGCTCGGACAACTACACTCTTCGAGGACATCGCGATATTTTGTCAAGAAAAATAGAAATTGGTAATTTTGTGAATCCGGTCAATAGGATTCAATGTAAGTAAACTGTAGAGCCGTGAAACCTCAAGAAAGGTTAATTACTGCTTATCCATATAGTTTATGACTGTCATCTAATATGTTCCCGGGGAACATTGCGATGTTTGTTGTTGCTCAGTTGTTGTTGGATATCTGCAAGGTGTTGATGTCTAAAAAGTTTGGGGATGTTCGGTTTCAAATTGAAACAGACAGCAGCCAGTCCAGTTTTGTGGTGGACCTATATGGGAAAACGCGCGTGCAGGTAGGTAACTTTATTAACATCACAAAATGTGCGATTGCTTCAGTCGTAGAATCTTTGTAATCAATGAGCGATGTTTAACTTCCCAGCATTCGGGGCCCATGTTACACAGCAAGTGCGTAAAGACAGGGACAAATCTGAGCAAGAATAGCAGTTGAAATTAACGTAGCGCTTGTTCAAGGAGCGTCAACATCCCGATGATGCTAATATTTATAATCTGAGAGATTGGTATGCCACTAAAATAACTCCAATTTACGAGCGGTTAAATCGCGTAAAACAGTAAAAGTAAGCGTGCTGTAAAAAGTATTTATTCCTTAGCTATTTACTGATCTTATGGGGCGATAAGAGTTTTCTGTCTTGCCCCAATTTTCAAACTTTTCTAGCGTGAACGATAGAACAAACCGACCTTTGCACTCATACTTGAGGAGACATTAAAACTAATGCTATTCATTGCAACTCGCACTCATTACTTGGCTTTCACTTTATTTTGAACATCATACATGCACAAATAGGTACCGATCCAGTGTTAGTACGTAGTTCTTGACGTCTCTCTTGATTTTCGAAATGGCATTCATTGTTTTGGAACGTAAACCCCGCTGCAGAAAAGTGGGGATGCCATGATCGCTCCAAAAGTGTTGCATAGTGCACATATATGCATGTACGAAGCCAATTTAGCACAATGCCTAAAGCCATTAATATAAAAAAACTAACTGACCATTATATATATATATATATATATATATATGGTTGAGGAATGTTCTAAGCGGTCTATTACAAAATAATGCTTCGTAATATTGGCTTTAATGGCCAAACGCAGAAATAAAATGCACCCAACTTTTTCACATAGAAATGCATTACCGTAATTCAATTCTAGCCATGGTTACCGTCTGCTTATATTTGAAACCGCACGCAAGCGCCAGCTGAAACTTTAGCGCAAATCGTGATAACTCTATGCACATAACAAGCAGAAGCCACACCCTAGGTCTCTTAAGCTATCAGTGTCTATACATATCCTTACGTTATTTAACAAAAAAAAAAAGCTTCTTTTCAAAAAACAAATTATTTGAGTAATGTCAAACGCAGCAGGGTTGCGCAGCCAACGCTCCATTTGCAAGTGAACGTCTTTTTTGTTTTTGTTTTTCTGTTTAATGCGAATCTTAGGCGTTTTCTTTTGAAACATTGTTTGGACACTTTTTGTTACGCATTCTCTTGCCTCTGAAAAAAAAAAGAAGAAAAAAAAACCCTCTCTGTCTGTAAATAAAAGACTAACAATAATTATACATGATTTAGTTTTCTTAGTTCAACGTCTCTGTCGGCCCTCTATAAGGAACACTCCAACACTGAAAGTCCCTTTATACGAATGGATGTTTCTTGAAAGACCGTGCCAGAGTGACACAGCGCCATCGGGTCGGACTGCGCTGTGGCCGGTTAATCCGACGAGAGCTCGCTCAAACCGGAATAATTTACGTTGTTCGTAGACGGGGGAGAACTATGTCGGCAAAGAATTTCTTCGTTGGCTTACGCGGAGCGCTGACCTCCTATACCGCCATCTCCGTTCCGCCCACAGAATTAGCCCGTATGATTGGCTTTGCAAATGGCTCGAGTCGACGCTAGCCAGAACGGAAATGGCTTGGGTCGTTCTTGCGGTAGCGGTCCGGGAGAACCGCGTGTGTTCAGTCTAGCCACCCTCATCCAAGATGAGTGAGGCGCTCCACACCGTTTTCCCCTCTAAGCTGACTGTGCAGTGGGAGCTACGCTGCCTCCGGACCAATCGACAGCGTCTCTTTCATCACGTGACCCCCCGCTCTCTGCGCTTGGGGTATGGGTGAGAGAGCGCGATCACGTGGCGAAATATCGGCGCATGATTTGTCCAACGATCTTCGACCGCACCGCTTAGGAGCCGGACGAAGTATGTGCCTCACCGCGGTGGATGATGTGTGCCTTCTGTGGTCAGTGCGGACAGGAGATTGGGCTGAGTTGCCCGGAAATAGGCATTCGTGGGCTACTTCCGGCCACCGCACCCGTGCGCGCTCTAACACGCTTCCTGATTGGACGGCCGAGCTACAGGTGGGACCTCTCTGATTGGTAGAGCGCCGGTCGCTGCCGTTGCGCCGCTAATGACGGCGATTAGTCGCGCGGTGTTTCGCTCGATTGCCTCGAGCGCTACGCTGTGTGTCTGCCGAATCGCAGTGCGTGGCTCCGCCGGAAGTGGACTGCTGGGCGGTGCGGTCGAATTTCCAGCTGCCGCATACACAGTCGAGCGCAAGGACGGAATGATTTCCGGGTTTCCGAAAATGGTCATTCCCAGCGCAGGGGAAAAACATAATCCAAGGAACCAAAATGGCACGATCGGTTTCTTCTACCTCAAGTTGCGCCTTTGAAACGTACCGTAGTTACTCGAGTAAAAGACGCACTGCTTACGAACGAGGCCCTCGCGTGTCCTTTCCCAAGTCACGATTATACAGCCAATCGTCGCGCTCTGCATAAGAAAGGTATAGCGAATAAAGAAGTTGAGAACACGATTCTCCGTAGAAATGCATTCTACACAGGGAGCATTTTCACGTGAAAACGTTATCTCTGTTTCGTAAACCGCTGACATCTTTCTGTAGATCGTGGTGATTGGCTATTCGCGCGCTCCACGGAAAGGCGGATCTACAGGCTTTGTTCATTGTCTGTATAGTCTTTTTTTAATTTTTTTTCTCGAAGTTTTACAGTTTAATAAAGGTCTTTGAAGTCACTTTTCCGCAGAACATTAACACAACTAATCACGTTGAAAAATAGAAGGATCCAAGCCAATGACAAAGCTTTGAATAGAATTAGACAAAAACAAAACGCGTTGTGCTCAGGTGCAACTAACATGACGCTTCACTTGCTGATGGGCACATTCCATTTTTCAGATGTAAACGCGTATTCTGAGTTTCGTCATTGGCTAGAATCCTAGCTTCTACTGTTCGCCGTGATTGACTGTTTCAGTGTCCTGCAGGAAAGTTAACTCGTAGACACCTTTTAAGGCGTACACTCTAAAAAGTGCCTGATCGTCTACTCACTCTCAAAAGACCCAAAGAGCCAATCTCTGCGATCTACGAAATCAACTCAGCGAATGATGAGGCGCGGAACCTCCGTTTAGACCTAAATATGAAGTCTGCGCTGTGACATTACGCAATGCAAAGCGTCATGCCTACATTGCGTAATTGTCACAGCGCAGACTTCATTTTTTTAGGTTTCAACGGATGTTTCGTACCTCATCATTCGCTGAGCTCGTTTCGTCCAGCGCAGAGATTGGCTCTTAGAGTGTTTTGCGGGTAAGTGTACGGGCAGGCATTTCTTAGTGTACAGGCTGCAAAAGAGGCGTACTCATCGAAATTTGGAAGGTACATGATTTTCTCTCTCAAGACGAGTCACCGGAACAACATTCACATTGCATACATGCAACAAAGTGTTGTGCAAATGCACGCGTGCATAGATTGCAGCATAAAATTAGCAGTGATACGCCGATTAATTCTCCGTTGAGGTTTCTTTCTATCTCAGTCGCCGCATGGCTCAGGGCGTTAGAGTTACGTAACCTATGCTTTTGTTTTTCTTTTTTACGCAGAGGTTGTTACGCAGTGCGTAATCTTTTTCTATACTGAGATTAATATTGCGTTTTATTTAATTAGCTAAGAGACTTACACTTCATCGTCGGGATAACGCAACTTGTCTGTATCTCATCGTTTCGCCACTTCGAACAATGTCACCCGTGTGCTCTAATTAAATCTTCAAGTTGTGAAACGCATTGGGGGACGGTGTATGGAATCTCGACGATATTACATCTCCCTTATTACGAAACTGCCTTTACGGGCTGCATATGCCCACTGTGAGACTGACACAGACAATCTTACGAGTAGAATCATAAAAGCGTAAGCTGACGCCGACACGCTCACCGAGTCTTTCGCAACGAGACGGACGTTCTTCGCAGCGGTTGCGTATCAATTTCCCTCGGATACGAAGCTGCGGATTAACGAATGAAAAGGACGCGGCTTGTCTCCCAATAAACATCGTGCAAACAAAGCGGGTAAAAAAAAAAAAAAATCGATGAGACTCGGTGTTTTTCAGACTCTGTCCGCGTTTCGGGTGGCATGATTAACGAACTTGGAAAGGGAATGTTTTTCGCGGTGTAATTTAATAACGATAATTTAATGCGCGCACCTTCGCTCGAAATTTCTGCATGCATAATGAGCACATCCGAATCAATCCTCCTCCTCCTTAACTTCCACTTGCACAGCAAAAAAAAAAAAAAAAAAAGAAGAAGAAGAAGAAGAATATTTAAAAAAAACACGTCCCGGCTTACGATTTTACCGTGTTCGCCGTTTCAGTTTTAATAAGTCTCGCGTCGTGGCACAGACGACGCCGACGTCAGGCTTAATCGGCTTGCCGTCGTCTTATCTTTTGGCTCATTCAAATTTCAAGGGGATATTTGCGACGAGGCGATGCATATCGCTTTGAAGATGACTGTGTAAATGTATGAGACAAACACAATATGATTTTCGTCAGTTCGGTAATTATTCGTAGGAGTAAACGAAGTAACGTCTTTACTTGTAATGCGTCCCGAATCATTGAAGGCAGACTTTAGTATTTCGTTTCATCCTGAATGACTGACTACGATTGACATCCGCGTTTCGAAAGCGACCGGCGTCTGCATTGGTTTCTCTTACTTACCACTCGTATTCGGTTCGAGTTCGAGCAGGCTTTACGTTTTCGAACTTCTAACGTAGAATTCGAAGGAAGTTCAACTGAACTTCAACTATTATACGCCGCTTTAGCGGAAATCGAAACGCGCTGACGCCTCCTGGTGGGGGGAGGGGGAGGGGGGAGAAGAGGGAGTGATATTTATTGGATATATTGTTTTAACGTTTCACGTTATAAACTAACTAAAGATTTAAATGTATATAAAGCTACTTTTTCTTTTCGTGAACATTGCTAATATGTTTATAATGTTTAAATCAAGATAACGCATCAGCTAATTTTCCCGATATACAAAACATTTTATGTGCAAATCTGGCAACAGTGTTCATATGTAGAACTTTGAAAATGGAAGGGGGAGGGGGGGGGGGAGTGTTGTTAACGCGAGACGGATTTTTTACAGCAATATTTAAAGGGGGGGGGGATGTGATGTATAAAACGGGAAAGGGGGTTTAATGGCTATGCGAAATGTTATTCTCCAGGCAGGGAAAAGACTCGCATAGCCAAAGGGGAGAGGGAGGGAAAGATGTGGATTGAGATGGGTTGAATGAAATGTTTTAGCAGTTACTAGGGGAAAGCGCCAATCAAACCATTTGTAGGGTAGAGGGAGGGGGGGGGGGGGAGGGGGCAAAGCGTTGCTAACACACGGCTAAAACATTGTTCAAAGTAAAGGTTCGATAAAACGCTCAAGTGCCAACAGTCGCTCAATCGCTCTCAACATTCGGTCAATTGCACAAGTACAGCTCGTCGCCGCGAAGCGGCGACGAGCTGAACTTGTGTAACATGTCGCGCCGCCGCGAAGCGGCGGCGAGACTTGTGTTTCACAGCCGCAGTTCCGCAGTTCTGCCACAACACAGTCACGTTCACTGGAGTTTTGCATCATTGTCATGTCGCAAACGTGTGACGAGATCTTTACCGGTTTCCGAATTGCGCGCGGCAGTTAGAGGCGGTCCGAAATCTCAGTCACATGCCCAAACTCGAGCACTGCACGGAATATGACCCGTGCCCGTTGCTTGCCACCAGTAGGAAATAGCAGTTCCTTCGTCGTGGACGCCTGTGCCCCTGTCGCCCTTACCGAAGCTAGTAATGTTTTCCGTGCTTTCTCGTATTCCGGGCAGTGCCATAGTATGTGATCGATGTCTTCAACGTCCCCGCACGCAGTGCAGTCAGCACTGCTTCTCTGAGACGTCCTCCCAAAGCGATGCAATGTCTTCCTCGTGAACGCGCTATTAGTTCGGAGACGATGCAAAAGCGTTTCGTCTTTCCGCGTCAGTTTAGAGGTTGGGACTGGTACAGGACCTTCTCCATTGGCTGTTCCGGGATCGGGGTGTCTTTTCCTGAGATCGCGTGCAATGAGAAGGCGCGCCTCGTGGAAGCGTCGCAGGTTGTGCGTGGTAGTCGATATGCTGTGTGCCCTTGTTGCCAGGGTATCTGCACGTTCATTTCCAAGAATTCCGCTGTGGGATGGCACCCACTGAAATACCAGTCTCCATCCGTTGTCCTCTAGCTTTGTTGCTATGTGTGCAGCCTCCCGGGCGATCAAGGGAGCGTGCTCGGGGTTGGCGATGTGAACTAGCGCACTTCGAGAATCGGTTAGTATCACAGCCTTACTGATTTCAGGACGTTCCTGCAGTGCCGTAAGTGCCAGAAGAATCGCAACCGTCTCCGCTGTTGTAGAGGACGTCTCGATGTTTAAGAGAACCGCACTTTCAGTTGATATTGCGGGGATCGTGTATGCCGCGGTTGCAGTTCCTCTCTTCTTGTCAACTGAGCCGTCTGTGTAGACCTCAAGATGTTCAACGTATTCATTTTCGAGAGCCACTGCGACAGCTGTGCGGGCGACAGTTGGGTGAATATCTTTTTTCCGAGGCAGGTCTGGAAGTGTTTCACGCACGTCTAGCGGTGGGCGTATGGAGTGTGGGGGACGTGAAGAATATAAAACTCTAGGGCTTCCGATGTTACGCTGAAATTGTGCAGCTAGTTGACCAAGATGCGACGATGGTCGTTTCAGCAGGTTGGCAAGAAAATACTGTGCCGACGGGGTCGTGTGCATTCGCACTAGGGAATGCATTGCCACTCTTTCCTCTCGTAGGATGATTGGCTCTTCTTGTGCCTCCGTGAGCGTTGCCACGTTTTTCGCGTATGGGGGAAGTCCCAAACAGAGTCGTAAAGCGACACGGTGAAAACGTTCGAGCGCGTCTAGCTGGGGTCGCCTGATATTGACGAATGGTAGTGCGTATAGGAGCTTCGATTGGAGAAGACCTTTGTAGAGTGTCAGCAAACCATCCGGTGGGATACCTCACTGGTCGTATGCACGGAAACTCCGGAGGACGCCCAAGAGCTGTCGACACTGTCCTAAGAGACTTTTCACTGCCGGCCGCCATGTCGCGAGGTCATCGATTAAAAGGCCCAGGTAGAGGTGGGACCTACTCCTTGCGATTTCTACGCCGTCGAGTGTAATTTTGACGGTCTGTCGCCGGCTCCTGTTGGTGTAGAGGAGAGCGGTCTTTGAAGCAGATAATGTCAGTCCCAGACGAGAAATTTCTTTTGCTGTTTTATCCAGAGCAAACTGAAGAATTTGCCCAGTCATCTGTGCCTGGTTGCTTAACCCAACCGTCCAAATTGCGACATCATCCGCATAAATGGCGATGCTTGTCCGTGGCCTAAGTGGATATGTCATTGGCGGAAGCACAGCAGGTAGTGACGCCATTGCCAAATTGAAAAGAAAAGGACTTATCACGCTGCCCTGCGGTACTCCTTGGGTCACATATCTTGGGGCACTTGTTGTTCCCCGGACGTTTACAATAAGGGTCCTGTTTTGAAGAAATGCACGGATGTAAGCGTAAGCTCTACCTGCGATGCTGAAGAGAGTGAGTTGGTGGAGGATGGTGGCATGAGGTAGAGCGTCGAAAGCCTTGTGGATGTCCAAGAAGGCACAGTACATCGTTTTCCCAGCAGCCCGCGCTTCTTCGAAAGATGTTGCTACTTCTCCTATGGCGTCGACCGTAGAGCGATGTGCCCTGAAACCAGACAGTTGGTCAGGAAGTGTCTTGTTGGTGCCAAGTGGCCACGTGAGACGGCGAAGAACGAGGCGCTCAAGGAGTTTACCGACGCAACTTGTCAAGGAGATAGGCCTGTATGATGACAGCAACGCGTGAGGTTTACCAGGCTTCGGGATCGGAATCACATGGGAGACTTTCCAGACATCCGGGAGTTCTACGGTGCGCCACACCTTGTTTAGTGCCTCCAGGAGGGCGGGATGGTGACTCTTATCTAAGTTTCTCAGTGCCTGATATGTCACTCCATCAGGTCCAGGAGCGCTGCGCTTCGTGCACTTCCGTAGCGCGTATTCTAGTTCGCCTCTGGTGAAGTCGTTATCTAGCTGCATGGGGGCGCAGGCATCAGACGGGCGAGTTTCGTGCTCTTGGTACCCAGGGAGAAGCGGAATAGCTTTTGAAAATTCATCCGCCAATAGTTCCACCGTTTCCTGCAGAGGCTTTTGAAGTGCAACGGCGAGTCCGGATATGGGGTGTTGAACCTGCTTTGCGGAAGACAACGCCTTTGCTATTTTCCATGCTTTAGAAAGGCCGCCAGCCGATCCGAAGGAGGCGCAGAGTTGTCCCCATTGCTTTCGCTGAAGACGAATTGTATGTCGACGAAATTTGGCATCAATCTTGTGGTGAGTATTCGAATCTTTTGGATCTTTTGTTCTTCGTGCCTTTCGTTGAGTCCTCCGGCGCGCGGCGCGGAGGTTCAAGTATACCAGGTCTGGCGCTGGCCTCCAGAGTGGCACCTTTATCGTCCTCGTCGAGAGACTAAGAGCATTGGCGATTGCTATGATTGGGTCCTTCAGAGGACCTGCTGCTAGGGCTCTGTCAAGGTGCCGTCGGTACATGTCCCAGTTTGTGACCCTGCATCGTCTGTACTTCGGTTTACTAGCGTTGGGAGATACAATGTTGATAGGAATATGGTCACTGCCTCATGAGTCGGGTTGTGGAGTCCAGTTTGCAGCTACATCCGGTGGGGCAAAGGATAGATCAAGAACACTGTCGTTTATACCTCGGCGAACATATGTTTCTGTGCCGTCGTTTAATGCTTCTAGGTGAAGCGAAGACGTGACACGCTCGAGCGATCTGCCTCTTGCAGTAGTTCGCCTGTCACCCCAGGCAGAGTTATGTGCGTTAAAATCACCGCAGAGCATCAAATGGCCAGGGCATTTAAGCGCTATCTTATTTAAATCTCCCGCGTCCCAGCTGTTAGCACGCCCAGGAGCGACATATGCAGAAATTATAGTGAAGATTGGTGTAACTTCATTATAGTGAAGAGCTCGCCTCGGACTTCAATCGTGGCAGCTGCAAATTCTGCTTTCTCTGTGGTGAACGATGAAAGATCAACCGGGTTGTGTGCTAGTCCTGCGGTCACAAGGGGCGCTGCCCGAGAACGACCTCCCTTTCGCGCTGGCGTACTGTGGTGAATGACGTAAGGGGAAAACCTGAAATCTCCCGGTCGCGTCATCGGTTCTTGAATGGCCAGGACGTCAGCAGGAGAATGAATCAGGTGCTGTCGTAGGTCGGGAAGACGCCTTTGAAGGCCACGCGCGTTCCATTGGAGGATGGATGGACAGGTTAGGTGGGTATTTCTTCGTCCATGACGTGCAGCACGCACAGACACTGCCGGGGTCGCTCTGATCGAGTCTTGTGCATGAGAGGACGATGACACTAACATCCTTCAAAAAGGGGAAGCAGAGCTTGTATCATGGTAGTTAGTGTCGTTGCCCAGGATGTTTTGGGGCTTCTAAGTAGGGTGAGAGCGATATTGACTGCTGCCTTGACTAAAGGAATCCATCCTGCAGAGTCCCCGGAACTTGACGGCTTCGCATCCGCCTCCCTTACTTGACGGCGCTGGCGCACAGTTGATAGCTGCAAATCAGACTGAGGTGTCTCGGGGGGTGGTGCTTCTGACACAGCAGGCATTTGTATACCCTGTGATGTTGATTCTTGTCGAACTCTCTGAAATTTTGGTGCCTTGTGCTTAGTTGCCTTGAGAACCGACGCATATGGTGTTGCCAAAGCAGTCGGCTTTTTCGAGTGTTCGTTCTTGTTCCCTGCAATGTCCTTGAAGCCAGAAGCACCAGCCAGCTATTTCGTGACACTGCTGTCAGCAGGAGTGAACTCAAGCGCCGGAAAAAGTTCCTCGTGTTCTAAGGCTGTTTTGGCAGAGTGAAAGTCCACCGAGTTTGCCTTCGAGTAGGTTTGAATCGTTTCAACCTCTCTTCCTTTCGGACAGGACCGTGCTGTGGCCTCGTGGTTTTGCCCACAGTTCACACATTTCGCCGACAATGACAGGCATGTGCTGTCCGTTTGGTGGTGATGTTGTGCGCAGTGTCTACATGTTTTCGGGCGTTTGCAAGCCACCTGTTTGTGACCAAAACCAAAGCAATTAAAGCATTGGATTGGTCGGGCCTTGAACGGAGACACCGGGTGGCGCACATGCCCTAGCAGAACGTAGGATGGGAGTCGGTTTCCACGGAACGTTACTTTTACAGAGCTGGTCTTTCCGAGCCGTCGTACGCTGCCAATCTCTGCATCCGCCCTCAAATTTGAAGTGATATCTTCAATAGAAAGTTCCTTGTCGACGCTATGAATCAGTCCGACAACAGTTGGTCCAGCCAAGGGAGAATAGGAAATGCTGCAGAGTGTTGTCATGCTTTGTAACTTCTTGACAGCTTCTCCATTCAGCGCATCAACTGCAATGAGGTTTAGTCGATGGTTAAACCGAACCTCGCGAACGCATTTGGGGAATTCTTTATCTAGTGCTTTTGATACCTTCAGGCTACTGAGATCTGTAAGCACCGTTTCGGCTTTCCCAGGAGCGAATATTACCGTGAGCCCCTCTTTGTCAGGTTTTGGCCGTGTAATCGTGTCCGAGCTCGAAGCAGATAGGCTGTTTGTGAGTCGCGTTCTTTTTCTGGTTCGAACTTCGTGCCATATGCCTCCAGCGTCGTTTTCGTGGTCCATGTCGTCAATTTCAGTTGAGGACGATGTCCTCGATAGATCAGAAGAACCAGGTTGTCCTTCCATCGGTGTCATTGAGGGCGCTCCATCTGTTGCATGCTGTGCAGGTGTTATGCTAAGCGCCATATTTTCGACGTCGGTGACGTTTCCTTGGGCCGATGTCATGCCGGGTCACATCTATGGGGAGCAGCGATGGTAGGCTGCAATTCCTTCAAGGTGCGTCTGCTTCTATACGGCGTTTGGGACACTGATATATATATATATATATACCTTGTTCGCAAATATTTATAGGTATCTGGAGACTACAAGGCAAAAGAATTATCGAAATTACCGGGAGCGGAAGCTTTGGCGTTCCTCATACAAAACACTTCGTCGTCGTCCTCATTTAAAGGGGAGGGGACGTATTTCTTGCATAGGGGCCGCACGCTGCCGCCCAACACGAAGTTTATAGCAAATCTCACCCATCCATCGTTCGTCGAATTTCGCCGAAAGTTCGAAGGTTCGACAGAAGTGCGCGACTTGCCTTCGACGAGAGGTATACTGCGCGTTACCATGGCAACCAAGTGCCGCGCAACGTGTCGCATAGTGGAGCAACACAACGCAGCGCAGCGCAGTTGACGTCGACGTCTGCACCAGCTTTTGACCGCGCCGTCAAAACATGTTTTTTTTTTGTTTTTTGTTTTTTTTTCCATTACGAGAGCATATTGGCATCGTCGAACGGAGGGACGCGCACCGAGTCGATATCGCGAAGAAGCGCGACACGTCCGTGGCGACGAACCGCGCCGTCCTTCATTCCCGAAGCGCGACGTGAGCCGCTGATCATCGAGACGACGAGGCTGGCCATCAGTTTCTATTATCCTTCGGGCGGCCGACAAAGGGCTGCCGGCGGCTGCGGGCGTCGCGATGCGACACCAGTCGCCCATTACGCTCGACTCCCGAAGGGCACACTTGTTTTCGCCCCTCGAAATGCCGCCTTGTTTCCCGGCGGGTCCGCCCGCCGCCGTGTCGCCGACCGAGTCCCCCCGCATCGCCGAACGAGATTGGACGCGACTGCACGGAAACCGTCCGAGAACTGTTTCCCATGGAGCGGTCGCGGTGCCCGGGGGTATCTGTCACACATGATGGTGTAAAGCAGTTCAGAGAACGCGAACTACGAAAAAGAACAAACACGACAGGAAAAAGCTGTCCGTCCGCGTTTTCGGAGCTGGTTTCCCCCATTATGAAGATAACGTCAACCAACTGGCCCAGTTCACCACCTTATTGCAGATTGTAACTGTCGCGCTCGCGTTTTTGCTGCGATTCTACTCCAAGTCGAAGCAATGCGGTCATTTCGGCAGTTATAGTTTAAAATGTCGTAAAAGATGAATATTTTTTTTTTCCTTCTCGTGCGTTTTCTTACAATTCGGGCATGAACGGTGGATTTGAGTTTGAGCCATGCTCGCTCGCGGCACCTGGGAGATACACTGCAACAGATGAAGCAATAGGGAGTGTTTAGAAAATTTTATTTACAACAGTGGTGTCATGCCCAGAACAAAACCGAAACCCGAAAACGCGCTATGTATTCGCTGGACGCCATATTTGTGGGTGCAGTTTAGAGCGCATGCTCAGAACGCGCTCACATTAATAGGTTGCTAAGACCGGCCATCTTGATGGTGTGGACCGCACGTTGCAAAAGAAGTGTGGAAGCTCACCATCAGCACGCGCTCAGCAGTAGCGCACACATCTATGGCCGCCAGTGAATGCTCCCTATACCTGGGGGAAACTTTCTGTGGCAATGAACCCAAAGTTATATAGTTACCCGCGCGCCGATGAAGCTGTCCACGCGCACTCTTAACTTCTTCTAAAACGCCACAGATAATTAACGCCAAGTTCAACTTATAGACCTTTCCATAAAAGAGCGTGTGGCCGGTGCCATCTTGAATGTTCGTGCGTATGGCGCGTGTTTTGCTCGTTTTCCTAAGCGATGAACACGCACGTGCTGGGCTGTGAAGATCGCACGCTGGACTGTGTTTTTGTAAACATTGGAAAGATCTAGGTAAACGCTGTAACAAAAGTCGAGTTCGTTTCCCCTCTACTTCTTT
This sequence comes from Ixodes scapularis, assembly GCF_016920785.2. NCBI lineage: Eukaryota > Metazoa > Arthropoda > Arachnida > Ixodida > Ixodidae > Ixodes > Ixodes scapularis. Next base: position 18,827,852 of record NW_024609882.1, on the reverse strand, counting down.
TTTCAAATCTTGATAATTACCCGAGCGGCTTCACAGCTTGTATAAGTTTGTTTGTATGGACACACCGTAATGCCGGAGTCACTCCACTCACACATCATACAAAAAACAATGTGTTTACTGCAGTCATGATGACTCAATTATGCACGCTTCTCGCATGTTCGAAGGATGTTTTCCTCATACATGTGTAGTCTTAGAACATGTCAGCGGACAGTTCAAAGAATAAAAAAAGCAAAAAAAAAGCAAAAAAAACATGATTCGCTATTTATGGATGGATGGACGGATGGATGTCACTGGCTATGCGATTTGTATGCGGGCGGTAGCTTGCGCCACCTAGTCTACGTCTAAGAAAGAGAAAGATGATGACATTGCTCCATTGTTGCTTGAACTGTCGCAACGTCTGTTCGTACGTCTACAATCGGTGCAACCGAGGATGCAAGGCTTCCTCCCTTCACCGCTCACAGAGCTATGCTCCGCAAACTGCTGCGTCGCAATCGCATTAGTTACGGGCGGTGTCAAAGTTTCGAATGTGTATGGGTGTGTTCAAGTTCGGAAGTTCTCAAATGTTTATTGCTTTATGTAAGGTTGAAGTAACCACCCTAACTTTGGTAGGAGGCATCGGTGGCCGAGTGGGCTAGCGCACACCATCTCGGAGCACGTAGAGCGAAAGCTCGCACTGAGGAAGTATATATGGCGTCTGGAGCGCGTCTCCGAGCGGTGTGTTTAGCATCCCTGTTCCGCCCATACATCAAAAGTGGTCCCGAGGTGGCAACAAACGACTTCATAAAAGCCGGGGTGTCATGCTCTCGGATGTCGCGATCCTGGCGGTCGGTCTTAGAAACGCTGGCGAAAAGCACGAGGGAGCACGAGTGTCGCAGTCGTCGCGGCGTGCCAACTTCTGACTATCGAAGCTTCCGTGGACTGCCGCACTGGAGAGCGACTTGCAGCAGAACGGGCGTCTGCCACACATATAGCACCGCTGCTGCAACACCGCCAGGATCGCCACCGGCGACGGCATGCCACCTCAATGGCATCACCAATGAAAAATTTAAAAAAAATAATGTTTTTTTTCTTCTTTTTTACGTTTGCCCCGGAAAAGAAAACACACCAGTCGGACAGGCGTTCCAGGCAGCATAGTGGAACGCAGTGATCCTAGACTCAATCCGCACCCCTGCCCGTTTCCTCCTGGATGAGCATGATCGTACCGGCGTGCGCTCGCGAATCAGTATACTCCGCGGTGCACGTCAAAGACACCAGGCTAACGGTTGTACTGCTCTGGCTAAATTTCTTGTCTGCAGCCGAGACACCAGACGCCCATTGGGGGCTGACTAACTTCCGGTTGTATAAACATACTATCAGCAATTATTTTGTTTTTGATTATAATGATAGCGCGTGAGAGGGTTGGAGGCTGGGCCTGCGGTTGTCCGTCTTTTGTACCGCTGGAATGCGAAATCTATTGTTAAGTAATAAAAATCAATTTGTAGCGAGCAACTAGAAAGAGGAAATAATGACGCTGCAACGGTTACCGGAGGACAAACGCGAATTTCGGATGAGGCGGATCGCCACTCTTTGCATGCAGCCTGTCGACGTTCAAGTAGTGCAGAAGCTAATAATATAAACGCGTGCTGAAAACCTGCTTTCTCAATATTTATGACGAGCTAAAAACAAAACAAAAAAAAAAAGCCGTTGTTGTTTTTACCGACTAATAAGTGACTTTGCCTTAAGGCCCCTGCTGATAATGGCATATGATTACCTCCGATAGCCGGTTCGTCTATGCACCATTCCAATGCATACAAATCCACAGCCCAGTGTGCGATCTCCGCCGCCCCACACGCGCAAGTTCGTCGCTTTGTAAGGCAAGCCTCAGAAGGGCGTAAATGAGGGAGAGAAGGATACGAAAGCGCGCGGTGACTTCAGAACACCGAGCTCTGGTTGGAATGATTCATAGACCTGAAGCTAGCCGCCTTTGTGTCCACTGCACTCGTCGAATGCGTTAGAAAACGTTCTAATGCGGAACGTTAGAACACGTTAGAAAGCATTAGAACGAGTTTGAATGCGTTCCGCGTTAGAACACCTTAGAAAGCATTAGAACGAGTTCGAATGCTTTCCGCGTTAGAACACATTCGTACGCGTTCGACGAGCGCGGTGGAGACATTGACTAGCTATCTTTCGGTCTACCATAGCCTCCTCTATATCTGACAAAGCCTGGCAGGTCGCCACGAGAAGCGGCCGCCGAAACGGAAAAGGTGGAGCGGCACACAGCGGATGAGAGGAGAGCCACGTGACTGGCGCCCCGCTGCGGCGATACGCCGGAACACACTTCTCCCTCCCGAGCGAACTAGTGTGTTTTGGGTCCTCGCCGCTGCAAAAGCTATGCGCTGACGTCCAGGTTCCCCGAGAAATGGCTCTTCGATGCTTTGTGCTATACCAGATCCTCGCGCTCCAAATCTGCGACCGGGCACTACTCTAATGCTCCGTCGTCCAACTGCCAGGATTTGCGAGTATAGAAAAGGCTGTGGGTGTACCCACTAATCATTCGAACCAAAGATCGGCGTTCTGACGTGCCCGTACGCTCTCGTCTTCTCTCTCTCTCTCTCTCTCTCTCTCAGTTTTTCGGCGCATTGGAACGGTCTGTAACTTCCAAAGTAAAAGTTTGGCTCTTTATCTCGAGGGATTTCTTCTGGTGGATGTCTATTGTTCGGGTTCAAGTGTAAGCTCAGGGCCTACAAAGCCACAAACATCACAACCGTCGAACCTGTAGACAAACCGTGTCTAATCCCAGGCCTACTCATTTTTTTTTTTTATTAGTTTTAGCGGGAGACAATGCACCCCTTTGAGCCTCGCGCTCCAGAAACATAGCCACGCTTTGCGGGTCTATAAGCCGAGCCTGCAGCTTCATCGTTGTCTCGTTTCGTAGCGCACGAGTAGGGGTCGCGACCTCTCGTGGGCGCCTCGTCGGGACGTCTGCTGCACGCAAACGCTCGCGTGGCAACCGCGCATCCCCGATGCCCTCCGAGTGGGAGCGGCGGGTGTATAAAAGGGGCGGAGTGGCGAACAAAGGCGGACAGCTGTGCCCCGAGTCAGAGGTCAACCGTCCCTCCGCCGCCTGAAATCAGCACGGCCCCTCGATGGACGTGCCCGCGGAACGACTGAGGTCAGAGTCGGATCTGCTTCGGACGCCCTTTAAGAACCGGGTATATACTCGTACGCCCGGTGATGACGAGCTGAGATCCCGGACTATTGTCCTTCTCTCGACAGGGTGCTACGGCGTGCCATGGAACGCGTCTCCGACGGGTGTGTTTAGCGTCTTATCCCGCCCAGACATCAGAAGTGGTCCCGAGGTAGCAACAAATGACGTCACAGTAGCTGGAGTGTCATGTTGTCGGATGTCGCGATCCTGGCGGTTGATGCTATAGAAGTGAGCGAACGCGAGTATCGCTGTCGTCGCAGTGTCCCAACTCCTGACTGCAGAAGGTTCTGTGGACTGTCCAGCTAAAGAGCGACCTGCGACAGAACAGGCGTGCGCCACATACACCATCGCTGCCCTTCTATGGCGTCACAAGGCGGAAGCCGAGGGACCACTTTTTAGGACGCGGTAAAAACACCAGTCGGAGAGCGTTCCGGGCGCCGTAACGGTACTGGACGGGTACGAATTATCACCCTTGAGTTAGGCATGCGGGCGAGTTCTTGTCCAGTTAACCTAACCTGGCTCAACGTATCTTGATTGCTCGATATGTGAATACACGAAGAGCTGTCCTTGTCCGTTATATTCGAACATCTCCAGACCTTAGCCATTGAAACGTTGCATCGATATCATGTCTCCTGTTCTCATGTATAACACTATCGTTTCTCCTTAAGTCCAGACGCGGCGTACGCTACAAGCTAGTGAGCTATCCAGGGGAGAGGTTTATGAACCTTCAGCCCCCCCCCCCCCCCCTTGAAATCTAGCCGATTCTATATTATACACGCGCAGTTTGACCCCCTCTTCCCCCGTCCGCACCCCAATTCATAAACATCCCAGCCACTTCCCCCCCCCCCCCCCCCCCCCCCCCGGAAAAAGTTCCTGGCTACGCAACAGCTACAAGCTGATGGGACCTATCAGAGAGCATCAAAAGCGCACCATCATGGTGTTTGTATTGTTTCTGTACGCGTTCTATCATTGCTGAACCAATCGCAAACAGAATTGTCCAATAACTTGCGCTTTCGGCGCTTCGAATGAACTTAAAGGGGCGGAGCAACGATTTTTTGTACTTTGCGTAAATACCACGTAGAATGAATCACTCACGTTTATAACCAATAAAACACGCGTTATTTTTTCTCTTGTGCAATAATGGTCGCAATTTTGCTTTCTTCAATTTGTTGGTAGGACAAGCGGTTACGGGAATTTGGAGCCGATTATATTCCGCCAATGTTTATCATAGCCAGGCGATGGGGCTTGGAAAAGCACAGGACACGCGCTGTGTTCCAGACACTGTTTGAGCTGGGCTATTTTTGTAATTGAAGCGGTTGAGCAGGAGCCACTATACCCGGATGCCTGTCGAGCTATTGATTATGGCGAACCCAAATCAAATGCTCACGCAATGCTCGGGTCCAATCTATGAGCAGCATTCAAATATCGTCACTGGTGGTCTGTATATTGCCACTGGGGTACACTGCGACCAACGTTACTATCTTAACTCAGTTACGGAACTGCCCATAGACTCTGCTTGTACTAGCACTACTACTGTCCCCCCCACGGACGTCTAACCCTCAGTTAGTTCAGTTGATAAAGCGCTCCACTGGAGGTCCCGGGTTCGATACCCGGACCAGGCGGATTTTTTCGGTTGCGCACCAGTCACTTAGCTGTGTTTGGAGATTTGTGTTTGTCCTTTGTCTCTCTTGCTCCCCTTCTCCAGGGATTATTTTCGTCATTCTCGTCCAGCTCGCTTGCATCTTTGCATTTAATTGAATTATAATCATAACCTTAAAATGCAAGCCTTTCACACTTGTTGGGGTTAGACTGGTGGCGGCTCATAAAACATGTTTGCTCTACTGACGTCTAACCCCTGGTTAGTTTAGTTGGTAGAGCGCTCCACTGGAAATAGAGAGGTCCCGGGTTCGATACCCGCACCAGACGGATTTTTTTCGGTCAAGCACCAGTCACTTAGCTGTGTTTGTAGATTTGTGTTTGTCCTTTGTCCCTCTTGTTCCCCTTCTCCAGGGACTATTTTCGTCATTCTTGTCCAGCTCGCTTGCACCTTTGCATTTATTTGCATTATAATGAATCGCGTCCCGTCATTCGACGCGCCACCGTTTCTGGGGGACGGCTGGTATAGTAACTGAACTGTATTCCACGCAATACGTATGTTTCGAAGCGCAGCGTCTAGATGGCGTTTCGTCGTACTCTGTGGTACGCACAGTTTTGCAACGATAATCAAGGTGGCACTTCAAACGACGGTAGGCGGACTGAAGGGAGTGAAGGGGGTTCCCCCTTCCGCTCGAGTTCCAGAACTGAGGTAATCTGTGGTAACGTTCACTGCGACCTTCAAAACTACGTCATCAAGTTTTGCCAAGGAGAAATTGAAAGAAAACGCTCGCTTTTATTCTCGAAATTGCACCGCCACAAAGAGGTTTATTGGTGAGTAGCGTTGCGTGCGATTCCATATGGGTCCCACCAGTGCCAGTACGCTCGTTTAAAGTGAGAAACATTCCAACCGAATACCGTCGCGCCGCCCCTTTAAGCTCAAAGTATAGAGCTACTAAACAAGCTACGCTTCAAAGTAACGAGACTTCCGCCATCTTAGTCCTCAAAATCCTGGTTACCAGATATCTTAAACTCTACCGCAGATCGCAGGAAACGGTTTTCCGTCCTAATTTACGCAATCGTTCGAGCTTCCCGACACCCTGCCCACATTGTAAGAATGGCCGACAGACCCCTTTTCTTTTCAGAACCGCATCGAGCAACATTGGTTGTCGCCATTTCTTGGGCAAGAAGCGTGTGATTGGGTCCGAGTCCTCGCCGAATGCTGACGTCACACTCGTGTCCAATGCGGTATCTATACGTGCGCAAACAAAGGCACAGTCAGATAATTGGCTCAGCAGTTATCCAGATTGCGCGAATACTTTAACGCCGTGGCTAGGGTTACGTCCGGACGGAGCACTGGAACGCGTATACCTAACCCTCCCCCGCCCTCCTTTTTCTCCCCCCTGAACCTAAGGAAGGCGGCGATCTGGACGTAACTGGGGTTACGTTGTACGTAACGCTAGACACTTCGGTCTATTGCACCCCTTTCTGCTGCACTAAACACCAAAATTGCGGCGTCCCAAAGAAAATCGGTGAATGGGGCACCGATACTGCTCTAACCGTAGCTTATCTGGTGGCTCCAGGTTCTCTTATCTCCAGTTTCAACTCCGAGTTCGATCGTCGGCCCCGAGGCGGCGTTAGTTGTACGGAACACGTAAACGCAGAGAGCTCCGAGCCGGCTTCTCCATTGCTTCTCCCCGTAAGCTGGAAACGTGGCGAATCGCTCGGGCGTTCACCCCACGTTTGCTGTGCAGCTGCGTGTAAAGTGATGCGCTGCGTGTTTAGCACCCAGAAAACGCTAATTGCTAGCAGTTGTAACACTTAGGGGAAAGGGAGAAAATACACGATGCGATGAGTATAGAGAGTCTGGCCCTTTTTGAAAGAGGTCGCCGGCATAGGGTCATCTGCTAGTTTGTCTCGTGGGGCAGAGAGCATAAAATGTAAGTGCCTAATTTATTTAGTCGTTTATTTATTTGCAAGATCAGCGGTAGGGCACAGTTGGTTTGGCGGTAGGTTTTGTTTGAAATGCGATAAGACGCCTTGTTGTGCATGATAACATAAAGTGCAAAACAAAACCTGAATAATTAAACTTGAGGAAGAAAACGAGAAGGGACGGACAAACACAAACTTCCAACAACGACCAACCTTAAAACCTTACTTTTTTTCTTTTTCGTGGATCAAAACAGGTTTGAATTTTACCCTCCCCCCTCTCCCCCTTAAAACTGGCGCACAAAACGCGCAGATAAAAGTCACAACAATCTGTGCCAATTATTTTAGAGATCATCCCCTGGAAGACGTATACATGATTACGACCTACAGAGAGAAGTAAAGTTATACAAGCTTGCTCATGCTGACGAAGGCTGGTAAGCACAGAATGTGTTATAAGCCTTCTGGGGAAGAAGAAAATGTAATCTGAACGGCAGCACCTAACGAAGATTCGCTCTCATTTCTAACATACACCGTGAGATGGCGCAGATGACAGGAAAGGCTGCGACCGCGCGCCGCACGAATGACTTTGTATCTGAATGCTTCAACTCTGTGATCTTCTTACCTACCTCCCAGAGGATGCGTGTTTGTCTAAGTGAAGTAAAACGTTCTTTTTTTTTTTTTTTTTTTTTTTTTTTTTTTTTTTTTTTTGTGCTGGCAGTTTTTTTTTTTTTTTTTTTCATTAGTTGAATATATATTTGCTAGTAACATTCAGTGCGCTATCACAGTATTGATACCGTGATTTATATATTCCAACATTGGTTTGGCTTTTATTTTTTAAAGAAATTTTCGAAATAAAAATTTTGATCTGTTATGTTGAGTATCGAGTCCCAGAAAGTCTGGAACCACCCCCCATTACGAAAATTAAAAAAGCGCAAAAGACAAGGACAAGAGGGAGACAACACAGGACAAGCGCTTACTCGCAACTGACGTTTTAATTCGGAAGATGAGGAAGATGAAGAACCCTAACGTTAAATGTTAGAAATATTTATGAGAAAGGAGTGAAAGGATCTAAAAAGACTGAGAATTGAAAAAGGAAAAAGAAAATTAGTAAAAACAATAGGAAATGTTGGGCATGATTAAAGTAACCGTGAAAGAAATGACGGTGAATATATTAAGAAAAAGAAAGAGGAAGGTAAAACAAATTAAGAATATCTAAGGAAAATATTTCATGTACTCTAATTCTTTTGATGACAAAGTCACCGAAGGAGCACTGATGCAGGCATCTCCTTTGGTCGCAATCACTTCAGCCTCAAGGATTTCTTGAGTTCGCTTTTCTGGACACCTCTTCAGGATCCTTGTGCTGGACAGTAACGGGGCGCATCTACAGTCCCTTACATGTAGAGCGAGATGTCCCGACGGAGAGGATTTAAAGATAGCGTTCACCTGTGGGAAGGTATATGTGGGACAGTCGGGAAGATGCATCAACGTAAGGCTCAGAGAACATGCGCTATCTTTAAAATCCTCTTCGTCGGGACATCTCGCTCTACATGTAAGGGACTGTAGATGCGCCCCGCTACTGTCCAGCACAAGGATCCTGAAGAGGTGTCCAGAAAAGCGAACTCGAGAAATCCTTGAGGCTGAAGTGATTGCGACCAAAGGAGATGCCTGCATCAGTGCTCCTTCGGTGACTTTGTCATCAAAAGAATTAGAGTACATGAAATATTTTCCTTACATATTGTTAATTTGTTTTACCTTCCTCTTTCTTTTTCTTAATATATTCACCGTCATTTCTTTCACGGTTACTTTAATCATGCCCACCATTTCCTATTGTTTTTACTAATTTTCTTTTTTCTTTTTCAATTCTCAGTCTTTTTAGATCCTTTCACTCCTTTCTCATAAATATTTCTAACATTTAACGTTAGGGTTCTTCATCTTCCTCATCTTCCGAATTAAAACGTCAGTTGCGAGTAAGCGCTTGTCCTGTGTTGTCTCCCTCTTGTCCTTGTCTTTTGCGCTTTTTTTAATTTTCGTAATGTTTAACCAACTAGGCCAACAAATCATTTTACCACCCCCCATGCATCTCTGTCTCCGCATCTCCAGAAAAACAAATTTGTGTACCGTATTTTCCGGTCGTCCGCCTACTATCCATGTTTGCAAGTTGAACGTTTAGGCTGTGCGAACTCTCTACTCGTGCGGGCTATACAGGAATTTTGTTTATCAAGGTTGTTCATGACGACACGGATTTTGTGAATGAAAGAGTATATTAATGATGATTTATGTATAATACAAGCTTCTTTGTGAGCAGCCAAGAAAGCAGACATTTTTCAAGGTGTGCCGTGTATGAGGAAATTTTCGTGGCGACCAAGTGGGGACTATGCACGGCGCGCGGACTGTGCACCGGGTGCACGGTCCGCCAGCCGTGCACATCTAAACAAACTTTTGTTTTTTTACCACAAATTTGCCTCTGCGAACTATTGGGCAGGAGATCGAACTATAGGGGGCGCTTTATCGAGCTTGTTGTCCACACAGCGCGGTGTTTACTAACACAGCAAAACAAAGGAATTGAACTTCGCCTAGCACGGTCTGGGCACGAGCGCTTCGCTTTGACCAGTGCTTTGGACGCACGAGGAGCGGCCATTCGAATCGTCATCTTCGATTTCTCTGATCAACAACTAACAATAAAATTAGGTTTGTTGTCCACACAGCTGCAGCATGCCGCTAGTGGCGTGACTGTTCGATCTCCTCCCCAATACACCGGGTGCCCGGAAAATACGGCAAATACAAAAAAACAAAAAAACAAAAAAAACCTTGTGTCTGCCTTTTGCCTCCAAGACCCCTAGAGATTCGAGACCCCCCCCCCCCCCCCCCCCCCTCAATTTTAATTCCTGGGGGAACCTTTCCCTGGATAGCTCAATGGGCAAAGTATGTGGCTCATAATGTCGAGGTGGTAAGTTCGAACCCCGCCGGCTGACTGAAGCCTTTTATATGGATCCCTATGGGCGTCACGCCCGTGTCGGTTTTTCGTTATTCTTAATCCTGCCGCTATAACATTTGGCTGTTTCAACAAATGTTATGGAAATCAGCTGTTCAATAACCAACCGGGTTTAACGTATACACCATTTCACTGTTCATCGCTTCACTCTAAAAAATGCCTGCGCGTCAACTTACCCGCAAAACATTCAAAGAGCCAATCTCTGCGATCTACGAAATCAGCTCAGCGAATGATGAGGCGGAGCATCTGTATAGACCTGAAAAGTAAATCTGGGCTGTGGTATTTCATAATGCAAGCATGACGCTTTGCATTGCGTAATACCACAGCGCAGACTTCACTTTAAGGTCAAAACGGATGTTCCGCCTCGTCATCCGCTGAGCTGATATCGTAGATCGCAGAGAGTGACCCTTTGAGTGTTTTGCGGCTAAGTAGACGCGCAGGCATTTCTTAAGAGTGTTGGGTGAGATCTACATTCGTCACTGGATGTGGGCTGCGTTCGCCATTTCGAAGAAGTGGCGAACGCAGCGTGTTCAGATCACACTCCACAGCTCAGCATGCAAAGGTGGCTGCACTTACGACGCGATTACTGTGATAGTCCTTACAATTAAACAAAGTGAGGTGGCAACGTTGGGCAATAGAGTTGACGTAAACGCACATCCCAGATGATAACGATGCAAAAAAGGCAGCTGCTAAAAAAAACCTAAAAAAAAAACCTTCTTATTGAACATTTGCTTGCGCGACATTAGCCGCTACTGATTGTGCACGTTCCGGGTGCAAACGATATCAGTCTAAATGGGATCAAGTGTCAGGCGTCCCAGCAACTGCTGATTGACGTCAGGGGGCCGAGATAACTGGCCTCCGCTCGGTGTTTGACTGACAAGACCTGTCCGAAAATAAAAGTACGAAAAAGAAAAGAAAAAAGGGGACGCTGGCTAATCGGTGCGTTCATACATGGCCTCTTCACGCGAGATTAGATTTGGCGCCGCCGCGTCAGCCACGTTCTTCCGATCGGAGGACCTCAATCGGGAATGTGCACCTTCAAATTTGACGATCGATGTAAACAGGTTTATAAAAAAAAGAGTCTCCTGGCCGGTTTCGTTTTCAGTGTTCGCGCGTATGGAGCTTGATTTGCTCGCTTTCCGTAGCGACGAACATGAGCGTGCTGCGCTGAGGAGACTGCACGGTGGGCTGCGAGGATTGAAATGGTGTATATTCCGTTCGGCCCTTAGGCCGAGACTGCAACCAATGACAGTGGTACGAGAGAGCTCGAGGTTTCTTCTTTGAAATGTTCTTCCGCAGAACGAGCACTCGCGCTAGAAGTGCACGTCTCAAGTCTAGGAGCGCGGGCTATAATAGCTCGCGCTTCTAGCTTTGGCTGCAGTGAGCACGCGCGCGCGCCGCGCAGTCAAAGCACGGCGAATGGAATGGCTTGTGATGGAGGCCGGGCGCTCAAAAGACACGCCTTGCCGTTCTCCCTCTGCCAGGGACTAGAATGTTTTATGGCGAAAATCACTAACCGCTTTAATAGTGAAAAAAAAACCCATAAAAAACCAGAGATGATTGTAGCTGGCATTCACCGAACGATTATGTGGCCTGAAGCTTTAACGATATTTGTGTCGCCTTAAAATAGTTTCTTTTTTTTTAAATTTTAGATTAGTTTGTTCTGGAAACAAAAGCTTTGGCTAGATGGCGCAAGCCGTAGCCCGATTGAAAGGGTTCAATTCTATTCATCCATTCATTTCTTACCGCCCCAAAAGTGTAAATGCGTGGCGGGAGACGGTACTGTCATGCGAAGAGTGGCGACACCACCTGTTTAATGCTGGACGCCATACCTGTTCCACTTTAAACTTGTACTTGAGTCCTGCTGGCTCATCCTCTCTTTTTCATCTTTTTTTTTTTTATTGTGTGGACTGACATTGTTCCGCCGTCCCGACCATACTGAGCTCTTTGCCTGACTTCTGCTCTTAGCCATACCTCAAGTCGCCAGTCAAAGTTATTCTGAACCGGGGCAAATAGTCGAATGAACCTTCGAGCACGGTGGAAGTACCGCAAGTCTTTCATCAAAAATGAAACCTGTTGGTTTTCTTTAGCGTATTTTGTGTGTGTGTGTGTGTGTGTGCGTGTGTGCGCGCGCGCGCGAAGAAATCGTGCTATTATTGCCACCAACGTAACTCACTTTTCTTTTTTCCAATCCGCGCAAAAAACCCACGAAAAAGTAAAATTTATTTTCGCGTCGACCAGCGGAATGAGATGTAACCGCTGTAAACATATATGTCTGTGTTTTGTTGTTGGTGTTGTTTGTTTGTTTCTTTCTTTATGTAAAAACTCCCCAAAACACCGCGTTCGCTTTTCTTTTTTCATAAAAAAAAAAAATGAAGGAAACAGACGAGCCTCGTGCACGCCAAACCGACCTCAGGCTGAACCTTCCGCCCCTTCATTTCATCTCGCAGATGCGCTGTTGCTATTAACTTTAAAACAAAACACACACACAAAACATAAATGTATTTATCTGTTTGAGAAAAGCTGGTCTTCATTTCCACGCTCCAGAAGTCACGCCGGCGCAGAAATGCGCCGGGCGATGTTCTTCGACGTTATGCCACGCCACTCCTCCTAAACACACACACACAAAAAAAAAAGCCTTAGATGAAACGAGGAATACTTTCGAAGCATTAAATTTAATAATATACGAACGGATCGTGGTAGGAACAGCCAAACAACAACAAGCAACGTACCATGCAGGTAGATAGCGAAGATATTGCGTGTTTCTGAGAAATGAACTTGTAGAGAGGGAAAGAGAGTTCTTTAAACAAACAGAGCTGCATTCCGTTTCATCTTACCTTGAACCGTGGTGGACGCGACTAGCCAACCTAAACCAATCCAATGCGGCCTGCGTGTCACGCGCCCTTCGGGAGGTGGGCGCAGCGGCTCACGAGGCGCGAAGTCACGTGGTCCGTATCGCAGCGCTGGATTGACTGGGATGGCTCGTAGCGCCGCCTGCGGTCCATCGGATGAAACGTAGCGTTGGAAGTCGAGCGCGTGGCGGCGGCGGCGGCACGGGAGGCCATTTGCGATTATCGTCCGACGCCTACGGAATGGCCGCTGGCTTCTTTGATTACGCCGCGGAGTTTGGGAGAGGCATGGTACGTCCGATGGACGCATCACGACTGCGTGCCGCCGGTCTCGTGTAGCCTCGTGCGTTGCTCCTTCTGCTTCTGGGGACTCGCGCGTTTGATGCCGCTGTTTCGTAAGCAGAGCGGGAAGAAGAAAAAAAAAAAAAACATATTCTTATGCTCACGTACGCGCGGGCTGCAGCCACCGGAGGATGACCCTTTGCGGTGAAGGCGAATGGTTTTTTGAGAGACGAACGAAGGATGCAAAGGAAGATGTAAGGAAAAGAGTCTAGAGTTGAGGGGCCGTGGGCGAACGAATAAAGAAAACCATGCGAGGGAAAAGGGGGAGATTTTGGATATTCTTATGCGCTATCTCGCGATTTTTTTTATTAATATTGAATGGCAAACTGTTCTGCGAATGTAAAATTATAATAAATAAAATTTTTTTTTTTTCTTAGAGTGTGTGCAGCGGAAACGCGCGTTCCCCGCTTTCTAGCATCCTTTTGTTATTTAGTTATCTATGGCTAATTTTCGGTAGTACGAGATATAACATTAACGGGAATTTTGAACCCGTATTTTCTTCGTGTTTCTTTGTGATGCGAAAGTCCTGTTGTCCGCGCAAACACTTGTATGGTGTACCTTTGTTCGCAACTTCAATTGGCGCAATTATTCTCAGTCTTACTGCTTCACGATCTGGCCACTAGGCCGCGCTTGTTTTCGCTGCAAGTTTCTGTGGATAGGCTCAAGCTTCCAGTGCCTCACCTTCGTGTCTTTACCACTGGGTGACGTCGCCTTTCTTTGAGTCGGAAATAAACGACCATACACGCTCCAGCAGGTGCTTCCTTTACGTGAGCGTCTGTGCAGTCGAGGGATACCCAAAAAGCAACTCGCTCAAGCAAAACGCTCTGCCGCGGGGCATGTTTAAGTAAGTGAGACTGAGTATAGGTGGTTCCCAAGTGTGGCAGAGTATTTTTATTTTACTTTTTTCTACGTTTTGATTTCCGTCGTTTTTTTTCTGATTTTGTTTTAACCAACCAGTTGTTTCAGCCCGCTCCTGGGGTTAACGAACTAGGCAGACTTGGGATGCTCGCTTACTCTTCTGCTGCTCCGCCAACCGTGCGAGAAGCTTAACGAGCGTGGCTTCACCCTGACGATTACTTCTCGTACTTTATATACATTATATTTGAAATGCTCGGAGACCTTGATGATAACCGTCCGCTTCATCCATTCCTTTAGAATGTTATATCTGTTTCAGGTTGTACACCGATCGTTTGTCGCACTGCGACCGCTAGCCGGAGGTTCTTTTCGAACCGAGTGTCGCCGGCATGTACGGAAATACACATTGTTGCGGAGAAGACGACGAAGCGGATGAAAAAAGGGCCGAGCAGCGCACGCTTTCAGCTGGTGAATTGCAGAGGTCACGTCGCTCGAACAGTTCGCCTGATTTCTCACTAAATCACCCTTTTTAACATCCTCCCTAATCACTTAAATGAATGTTGGGTTGCACAATGGTATCGGATCTCTGAACAAGATTACTCGCTCGCAAGCTCATCGATGCACCAGTGAAGTTGGCTCACGACGAGGCAGTGAAAAAGCCTCGAACAACCAGGCCACGATAGTCATCACCGGAATGCCCCACTTCACGCCTCTCGTCAAGCTGGGGCGGTATACGAGCAGTTGAACCAACTCTACCACGCCGCGGAAGCGAGAAGAAAAAGCGGACGGTGAACGACCGGCGACGGCGCTGCAAGGCAGAGGTATCACGCGACTCACGAAGAAGCCTCTATGATGACCATCCCGAGCTATACATGAACAACTCCTCACATGGGAAGACCTCCGGCCATCACAAGCAGCGAGCCGCTATATGGCACTCAAGAAAGGGGGCTCCCACCCAATTGGTTCGCATGGTCAAAGCACACACTAAGATTGTGGATTGCTTGGGAACAAAGCAAGACCGTGGTAGCTGCTTGCCCGGACACTGCATCGCTCCAAGGCCCCGTCAACCTCAAGTCGGCTGCCGCAGTATTCCCCGAACTCCGACTCGAGGCGATCGAAGCATTATAACCCTAACGGCATCGACTAAGGAAGGGAAACTGGAAGCCACCCGCCTCGCATTCGGAGACGGTCGTCACTCAAGCCATTGACCTGCCCGATAACCTTCGGATCTTCACACGTTCTCAGGAAGCGGTGAAAAAGTGCTGAACCAAGAATAGTCCGAGCATACGAGTACGCAAGATCAAGAAACTCGCCGCGACACTTTCGACGAGAGTAGCCATTGTCAGAATCGAGTGGAATTCCCGGTCATGCAGGGATTACCGGCAACGAAGAAGCTCATTGCCTGGACCACGACGCCCTTATTTCCCCTTCCTTCCGCAGGCCCGAAGACGAGACGCTTCCACTCTAAGGTCACCAGTACGACGTGACCGCTCGCGGTCGAGCACTCCCCGTCGACTGGATATCCCAAGAATATGATGCGGCGGAAGAGAGGACCGCAATCAAATATGACTACCAAGCCGAAATCGTAGAGCTCCTAACCGAGCCTCAACACCCCCTCTTCCCTTCACGGGGTCTTTGGACGACGAGGGTATACCTACTACTCACCCGAGTGCAAACAGGAACTACCCTTTCACCGGAAAGACTCGCATCATGGAGCAAAGACAAAGGATCCAGCATTTTCCCCCTGTGCGACATGGACGCCAAGGCGGGGACGCATATCACCAAGTGTGGACGTGCCCCGAGTTAAAGCAGCAAGGACCAAGTTCCGACCCGGAGACTCTCTGAAGGGCTCGACCCATCCACCCGAGAATTAAAAACAGCAGGGGAAGATCCTGCGAAACCTCTCGGACCTCCTCCATGAGGCCCAGCAGAAAGTATTTCGCATCCAGACCTCGAAATATAGCCACCGATGCACTCCCCCCCCCCCCCCCCCCCCCTCTCCACCGTCGGTGGCATCAGTAGACGCATCCTGAACCTGAACCACTGAACTGAGCTACCAAAGCAATCGAGACAATGATCTTTGTTTTAACATTCGCCTTGTATAGTGAGAAACGCTTTTCGCTTTGTGATTGGTTCTACGGCGCTCTTATCGGTTGATGCTGCAATCCGCACCGAACTCGCCACGACCTGTCAGTGACTATAATACTTCTTACCAAGACGCCCGCCATCTTAAAAAGAAAAAAAAAAATTCTTGTGTAAGGTGCGGTCGACTCTTGCAGCACGATTTCCATCGTTACAACCGGCACTGATATGCTCGCTGCGGGGACAAGATAACAGGTTCTTTTTTTCGAAGCTGCAGCGGTGTTTCACGCGCGTTATTCATGATTGCAGTAAGGTCGGCACATTGACGCATTCCTAGAATATGCCTCCACTCTCTGATCACGTTTCGGTCATTTGACAGAAATGCGTGTGAGCCATGACCGGCCGTAATGGATGTTCCACTTTCAGACCTATCTCTGCGTGTATTGCCCCTGGACTCGGGAAAATATCAGTCGACAGAATTCGTTGAAACTCCCGCCGCGAGCCCTTCATATTGGTTCGTCCGATACACACCAGGGGGAGACCTCGTCGCTGGAAGGTGCGAATAAATTTCCCATTTGTCGTTCGAAGTTACTACAAGTCGCCGTCGGTTTGTTGTCGACGCCAATAGTAAAAATCCAAAACGTGCGTTAGCAACTCCGGCAAGAGATCGAAATTCAGAACCTCTCCCGCGTATTAGATTGCCTCTCTTCGGGTTCCGAAATAGACGCGGTTAAAGTGATTTATGTCTGTGGCGTCGGGTTGCCAACTTAAACGGACGAAACGAGAAACAGGCTCCGCGCTCGAAAATTTCGGAGTCGCAGGTTGCTCCGGCCGTCCGTTTCGGTTCCATCGCTTCCAATCCGATTCGAGTTTGAGGTCACGCGAGTTCACCGCGCCCTTGATGGGATGGCGACGCGCTTCGTAAACGACTCGGAATAATTCGCGTCGAGAATTTTCCATTCAGTGCAGAGGTCCTTCTCTTCCCCCCCCCCCCCCCCCCCTCCCCTTTTTTCTGCCTTTCGTATTTCTGTCCGCTGATCGCGGGCGCCTGTTGTTGCTCGAGCGTGCAAGCGAATATCGATTTTCCGGGCGTCTCTCAACAAGGTATCGTGAGTTGCGTGCCTAACGTCGGATCGGGGTCGACTGGAGTATGAAGTGCGGGCAAGCCCGCTCGCTGCGCGCGGAATGGGGAAAGGAGGAATCAAAGGTAAGCGACTCTGTCTTTTAAAGTCTGATCTATAGGCTATATCTGGGTATACGATCGAGTCGGCATGTCGGTGGTGTTGATAGCCCGTATTGTCTCGAAGATAACTGTACCATTCAATTTCGCTATGCTGACAGTTTAGAGGCGGGGACAGGCTAAGAACGCAGTAAAAGCTCCACCTCCAGCAGGCGCGCGGGCTTTATCGAATATCTTATCAAAGAAATGCGAGGACCGGAAGTACGCACGCGGGATGGTTAGGAAACATCATAGTCTAAAGCCTGAGTCAAGGAGAAATAGCCTTTCCCGCTATTTTATTTCCCTTTATCTCGGGGTTTATCTTATCAAAGCCATAAAGCTCGAGCTGAACTTGGAGCGCCTACTGGGTGCTTAACCTGTCAGCGACCGTATAATAGTTACCTTCCATCTGTATGACTGAAAATCTTGTTTTCAAAGTTTGTACGGGAAAGGTACCACTTTTTGAATCCAAACACTCCGTTAATAAACTTTCCCCTGTCTTTTCCGCGTCCTGTTGAGTGCGCAGACTTCATTGTATCGTAATATTCTTACTTTTTTTTTTTTTTCGAGCGTGTGATGTGTGTATTTGCTGATTTTTGTGCCTCTGAAAATCTCTGACCGCTGCTTCTGTGCACGGTCTGCTTTTAACGCTTCGCATCGCTGTCGAATCACTCATCCACCATCTCTCGTCGATGTGTGAACATTCAAGGCGGAAAAAGAGCGCGCTTATTTATTTTATTATTCGTTCGAAAAAAGAAGGCTCGCGTAAGACCCAAACTAAGAATACCCTCTTGGCGTTTCAAAATGGTCGCCGGAGCGACACCTCGAACGAGTAAGCAAAACCAAGGGGAAAACGGAGGGACATTCCTCGCCTCTTTTAACGCGGATACATCCCTGAACGGAAGCGCAGCGCAGGCTGATAAATATTCGAGTGCTCGCGCCGCGGGCAAAAGTGCACACCGTAGAACGGCAATGGCCAATGGACAGCCTCCTCAATAACACCGCAGCATGCAGGCGGTTTCCGATCTGTTAACGTGTGAGCCGATTGTCTTCCGATCATGTGAAACAACATGGCGACGACGATTTTCATCTCTTCGCTTCGCATGTCCGCCGATTTTATCGCAGCGGGGCCTTGGTATGGCGAGCACTGACTGGCGGTCATAGCCGAGTGCGTCGCTGCGCAGTGCGTGCAGGCGACGAGCTTTCACGATGCCTTGCAACGCGCATTCCACGTCATCAAAATCGACGGTCTTGGGGAACCTATAAGCGCGAGCTCGAGCATGCCTAGTGAACACAGTGGGCTCAAATACGGCGCCCAGTGAGTACTCCCGGTGTGATTTACGTCTTGCAGTTTACAGTGTCAATAAACTTTTCTTTAAACTCCCGATAGAAACGGTCCCGCTGCTTTTCGGAGACGGAGCGACTCAAATGCTGTGTCGTCGCGCTGTGATGCTCCGATCGCCGAAGTGGTATGTTGAGTTCGAAGTAATTACAGCGCCAATCCTTTAAAAACTATTATAGTCGGTGCCAGTTTAAGAAACGTTGGGGGTGGTGAGTCCTCAGCATGTTATTACGGCCTTGCAAGCAACGGGATTAAGCGATTAGCCGATAAGAAAGCCGCAGAACCAATCACAAAGCAAGAGGTTCTTAGCACAGTATGTCACACCCTGCGATTCTGAAGGTGTCGGGGACCTTTGATGACGCGCGCAACCAAAAAGCGTCGCTGTGGTCGGCATTCGCAATTGGCCAAACCGTAGATTCCTCTATACTATACTGACATAACGCCTGCCGGGTCGCCGGTTCACGACGAGGCGAATTCTGCCAATCACAGCGGGGCAAATCCTCGTCGCGACGTCACGAACGGAACCCATAAGAGGGCGCCACCGAATTACCTTGGCTCTAATCTATAGGGTGATGCAGTTTCAAAGTGGGCTCGATTAACACAGCTTAGAACGAGGGCCCGTGGCTTCGGGTTTACCGAAGCCACGGTCCCTCAGCTAGCGTGGCCTCGCTTAACGCAAATGACAAATTTGCTTATCTACACCTGGTGGAACATGCACAGATCTCAGACGACCACAGTCATCGGAGAGGTTTAGTAGATTGTTTCGATCACTCCGAAAACGATACCCGATCCTCCGCTGCTGCCTTTGCGCATGCATGGTATCGTAATCGAGATCGTTATCGGGGATATCGGAGGTATCGGAGCCATCTACAAAAACTCTCTATTGACCGGATAAGAACGGCAGGGATACCTTTGAGCGGTACAGCCCCCCAACGCGAGCATCCCCACCTCCGATGACGCTTAGACGTCAGTTGTGCGGGCTTCGAGGGTGTACGCGAAGCCAAAGCACGACCGAAGACGACGCGCGCGCGCTGCAGAGCTCGGGTGTACCCGTAAGAGACGCGCCCTGCGCGTTTGTCCCGTCAGTGACTGCACGTGGCTCGAACGTGACGTCGTCGCATTACGCTCGTAGTAGTTTCTACTCGTTTTCACCGTGAGAAACGAAAACAAATTCGATGGTGCGAACGAAATGTATGCCGCATAAGGAGACCGCTAAGAGGACACCGCAACGGCTTCTGATCTGACCCTCGGCTCATGAATACACGCTCGTCCTTACTGTGTGTATACGAGCGGAATGCGCCGTTGCCGCGTTCGCGTTATTTGCGCCGTGCAATGCATACCTAGCTCTTCGAGCACCAACGTGAACCCGCGTTCAGGAAGCGTTCAAGTCGGTGCGTATTATTACAAGTGTACCAGAACTTGCGCGTGTTTGTCAACGTGGCATACCTTTCTGGGGAATCGTAGCGTCTCAGGCCGAAGCCTATACGCGGACAGCAAGTTTGTCTGCTTCCTTTGCAGGGGTTGTGGTGACGTCAGAAAAACGCCGAGCTCTGATTGGCTCTAATTGAAGGATAGTGGGTAGACCTCGAAGCAAGCTGTCTTGAGGTGTACCCACTATATCCTTCATTCAGAACCAATCACAGCTTGGCGTTCTGACGTCACCACAACCCCTGCAAAGGAAGCAGACAAACTTGCTGTCCGCATAGTCGTGGTCCCTACTGCTAATAAATTGTACAAAAAATACACTTGCAGACACTGTATGAGGCGTTTTTCATGCTTGTGTGGCGGGTTTGTGGCATTGATCCCTTAAAAACTGTTTTCAGGTACGTTCGAAGTATCTATATATAAAAAAAGCAAACATGTTACAGACGCATGCTTGGGTGCGTGTCCACAAGTAATCCTGTCATCGTATCTACACGGAACACCACGTCATTTCTGCGATCTACGAACGGAATGATCTGAGGCTTTATGGACACGGTTCAGTGATGTAGAAAAAGTGAGAGAGTTTGGAAGACAGCGTTGCTGAAAACTTCCCAAAGTTTCTTTTTGGCGGAGGTTAGATAAATGACGTAATAAAAAAAGAAAAAAAAAAAAGAAACGCCAATGCGGTAGCCGACCTGGATTTCGGGAAATCCTCGTTTCGAAGGCAGCAGCTCGTTACGGCTTTCCCACGGCAAAAACTGCAGCGGTGGCACTACGTTGTGTCTCACTCACGCGAACAGTTGGGAAACTGTCACGCTCTCGGTGCGCGCACAGTCATATGCGCTGCACGTTTTTTTGGAGTCGACTCGACAGTCGGAGGCCCGTTCACCCGCGACGGCGCGCACACTCCCACTCGCCGCCGGTTAGACGCGCGGTCTGGGCACCTGCCTCTCACGACGAGCCTCGACTCCGCGGTCGAAATAGCAGGTGGGTATACAGGGTCGGCCATATCTAGTGGACTCTTAAAACTGCAGACGCACGCACTGCTATACACACTGTCTACAGACACCGAGTTGTTTGGCAGGCTTGCGCCGAGTTGGCTGCAACTCTGCACGTGTTTGAGACTTGTGCGTGTCGGTTGTTTCTGTTTGTCGCTCTGGTGGGAATCGGAGGGTGCGTTTACGCTCGCGAATTCGCCGGCGGATCCGCGCCGGCGGTGAGCAGATTTTGAAGCCGGCGGGTGGCGATATGAACTCGTCGCTGGCAGAAAACCTTGATGTGGGTCCCGGACCGATTCAGATTTTTGCGCCAGCGGCGAGCAACTGATGCCGCGCGGCTCCGAAATCCGCTCGCCGTCAGCGCGGATCCGCACGCGAATTCGCAAGTGTCAACGCGCAATTAGTGTTTCGGCGGTTTCCACCCTAGTTAATGTTGTCACCGGAAACAGCGCTGATCTATATAATAAAATAATAAAACAAAAGTAAAAAAGAAATTAAATTTTGTTTTATAATGTATTTGAATCAGATGTAGCATACTTCGCCTGCTTCAATTATTAAGAAATAATATGACTCTTGTGTCTTAAGTTGAGATGGCGTTTCCAACCGCTCAGCTTTTCGACCTGTCCGTCAGGTTTGTATACGAAAGTGTATAGACGGATCCAACAACATTGTCCATGGTGACTTCTCCGTGCCGACGCCCATCCATTTGGACGATCTGATTGGACGACTCCTAACGTCGGCAGTGCGCCTCTGGTGCCTCAATTTGTTTCTATAGCGAAAACTTTCCCATAGCGTGACGAAAAGATTCCAGACTAGGTAACCCAAGACCGTGGTCAAGATGTTCGAATAGCCGTTCGAATTGAATAGTACTGCGTCATCATCATGGTGGTAAGGAAACCCGCGACGTGCCGCTTTTTTTTATTTTTTTATGGTACAGTCATAGGAATGGCGACACGCGATTCGATTGAAAGCAGCTTATATTCCCACATCTCTAACACTTAGGGGTGTGCGAACACCGGTTCGAATCCAATACCACTGATCAATTCGTAACACTCGAAGTGGAAGGAAAAGCCAGGACAACGTATAGGGACAACCGTTCAACGCTAGGGATAATCATTCCTAGCGTTAAAGCTAGGGACGACACAGCGCCATTCGGTTCGAACTGACAGTCGCGTTGAGGTGACAGTCGTCTTCTGATGCTTCGATGGATTACTTCGAATGTAAATATGGTGTTGCACTGTTGTTGGCTTGAATCGGTATACCAACATGAGGCCGTGAAATCGATCAGACTTATCTACCGGTAATCGACTGGCACATTATGATCGGTGGGTGGCCTGCCATGCAGTATACCCTCGGGAACTTTTTAGTATGTGTCATGGCCTATCTGCATTCAGTTGTCCGCCGCTTGTATGGCACAGTGCCACGTTCAAGATGTCACGCAAGGCTTCGTTTACGGAACTTTCTGGAGGTCCTTTACGCTCCTGTAACTCTACACTCCCCTGCCAGTCAATTTATTGGTCACTGGATTAAATATTCGATCGCATTAATCAAACGTCAACCCATCGATCGAACGAGCACGACATGGTATCCCGGGAACGGGTAAAAACCGGGACGGACAACACGAAGCTCCGAACGCAGCTCGCTCGCACTCTTGTTTTAGTTTTAACAATCGCCTTTTATTTCCTGTTTTAGGGACACCGCGGTCTTGCATCACAAAAGCGAAATCCAGGGTAGCTACTCACTAACCACTTACATTCTGTCCTCTTTTCTTGCTTCTTTTTTATTTAAGAACATTCCGTAAAATCTTGTTCAATAACAGGAGTTCCTTTTACATTATCCGGTAAGTCGAATCACGTGTTGCCCCGAATCCTGGCCGTTGCATTTATACCATTGTAGCTGTACATCTCGTCTCGATTTCTGCGTGGCTTCACGCCAAAAGCACAAACAAAAATAGCAAAAAGAAACTGCTTATAGAATTGAATTGATCCGCGAGATATCGGTCGACTCTTTATTTGCATGTGGAACCGAACTCTGGCTCTCATTTTCTATAAAATATTTTGGACGCGTGCGCTATCGGGGCATCGTCTCCAAAAGACCGTTTTGGCTGCTCGCCCCCAAACCAAATAAACCGCCGAACCGAGAAAACGCATTTTTGTTGGCAACTCGATGCCGCGACGCAGTGAGACACCTGAAACTCGGGGTTTTTGTTGGTTTCGATTCTTGACCTCCGATACACGTATTTATTTATTTCTTACCGGAATTGAAAAGACGGGAAAGGGGAGGGCATCAGCCGCGGCTGTCGAGATAAGACCCGCGCTCTTTCGACGGTCCACGATTGATTGGCGAAGGGGCGCGCGTGGTCGGTGGCGAAATCGATGAACGAGCACACCGCGTCGCTGGCTGCGTGTCTCTTCTTCTTTTCCTGCCACTGTAAGCAACAAAAAAGAGAGAGAGAAAAAAAGTGGGACCCTATCTCTTCTCTTGGGGACCGCCCCACTCGCTTCCTCGGGGTGCTGCTGGCTATTTGATGTGTCCAGTATAGAGGGATGTGTCCGACCGGGGCAGATGGTTGACAAGCGTGCTCGCAAAAGTCTCGTTCTTTCGCGAGACGACGTAAATCTTCGTCGCGTGCGCTTGGATATGCACGATGACGGAGGAGGCGCATTGGTAGATCACTGACAAGACGGCCGGAAGACGGGAGATTTTTTTAGTTAAACGTGACAACGTCATACTCGTAGATAATTCTGGAGGGCGGACAGACGTAAACGGAGTACGCAGTGAGTGCGCTTTTGACGTCTGCATCACACTTTGGGATACTGAATTTAAGACTGGGAGAAAGGAAACAAAAAGTAGAAGGGCAGGTTCAAGTACATAACTTATGTTCTATCTCTCTCTCTCGCCCTTTCACACACAAACAAACACAAGAGGGGTTCACAGGGTGCGATGTTGCTGTTGCATCGTCCGCCCGCTGCGCCTATCGGTAGATGGCGCCACAAGTAAATATTGCGTCGCAAACTCGGCCGTCCGCGAACGCGCCCGACCTTTGCCCTTCGGGCAAGATTTTTTGCTGTCATGTTTTACATGACGAGGAGTACGCCTTGAAATTTCATACGCTAAAATTGACCTACTGAGCGCATATTCTGTGAAAGTTTGAGCTTTCTGTGTTCAGGCGCCGATTTTTCCGGCTCGTTGTACTGCGGAAGGTCCATCCGTATGGTAGCGTCGCGTTACATGGGGGAGAGGAGGAAGGAATTTTCTCAGACGGAGCAAGTTAGTGACGAGAAAAATGTCCCACTCAATGCGTCTTCTGTGTGATCACAAAAAGCATTTCCCCAGGGCCGTTAGGAAAGGGCGGTTAATCCAGAACACGGGTCAACGCTATACACACCTTTTCATATCTGTAGTTACCTCACCGGCGATCAGAGGGCACTGGCACACCCGGCGCCATAAGGGGGCTTCAATATGGTTGATATCGGTTTCTGCGGGCTCGCAGTTGTGATGGTGTGTTATGTCGTTTAGTGTTGTGATATAAATGTATCCCTTGTGGTACACAAGGGATACATTTATAGTAGTAGAGTGATAATGGGGCACCTTGAGAATTACCGCGTGGTTATGAGCCTGAATTATGTACGTTTTTACGAACACCTTCATCTGATCATGTTCGTCGTTCGGCCAAGGTCGGCAGCGAAACGACTGAAATGATGGAGGAGGAAGATTATACCGATCTCTACGGCCGTAGTGGACGTACCGGCTGACACTGCAGTTTCCACAAAACTAAACTTATGAAGAGGCTGACGCATGACACGCAGTGAAGAAGTAGGTCGACAACCTGACCAACGATGCGCTGAATCGCAGTGAACAGATGAACCCGCAGGTTTAGTGCTTACTGTTTGATCTTCGAGAACACCAGCGTTTTGTGAAAATTTCTGACTGGGAAACCCCCCTGTAATGACGCATATAATGCAAAAAAGAAGCGATATGGTCTCTACCGGTTTCTTTAAAGAAATTAAGTACTCGAAATACCTTTCTGGTGATCCATCCCAGGCCGAGTAGCAAATGTTTTCAACTACCGGCCCTGCTAAAGTATTCATTGGCAGCATTTCACGATGTTGACCCTAGGAAACTATATGTTATATGGGCATTTCCTTACAACGTTTTTTTCTTTTTTTTTTAAATATGAGGTAATGGATTAACCTTTCAAGTCAAGTCTGACCTCTTTCTTCCGTGTAGTTTGCGAAATAAAATTAAATGGCGCAAGAGAATTGACCTCTAGCAAGCTTGACTAAAGGCGAATGCTAGGCACCACTTCATGGATTTGTATAGACAGATATTTATTTATTTGTTTGAGAAAATTCTGTTTTTACTTGACACGGCGTCGAGAGTAAATACGGCATCGGCAACGCTGCATTTGAGTGATTTCCATGCAGATGTCTTTTTCTTTTCGGCGTCGCATACTGCGTGCCTCAGGCGCTTTTGTTGGGCACTCATAAGATGTCTTTGAAACGGTTTTTCACCCGGGGAGCCCAACCTTTTGTGTATAAATAAATTAATTGAACTGGATATCTTAAGAAACTTTAAAGACTGCAGACCTTGGACCTAGCACAATGTATAGTTTATTTAAATTCATAAATAAACGAGTCAAGCGAATGTTTATACCGAAAAAATGATTCCCCCATATAATCGAAAGCAACGTGTTGAATTTGATATGAAGGCAGAACGCGATGCTTTCGAGAAACACACGTAGTATAGCTCCTCTCGTTGACTGTATTTGCCTTCTTCTTTAAGATCATAAATGCGTGATCATTAATATGCCTTGCACTTCTTATTGAGCCACTATCGCTTAATTTACGCTGTCATAAATAATTGGCATCACAACTCTCGTGTGTCTTAGAGTCATCTACATACTAAATGTGCGCCAGTGCTAACGCTGGTTCCTTTCCTCACACGTATCGGTTACGCCGATGGTTCAAATAGTCAAAACGCGCTGTTAAATCAAGTGGAGAAGTTGCGCACGTAGTGAAATAAGTACCAGACGACACTTCGCAAAGCGAGGCATAATATCGCGGTGAAACGCGACGAAAAACCCGAATACAACGACTTCGCCAAGGTGCGGAGGGCAGAGAGGAGCGACGAATGGAGGCTACCTTATGGCAGCCACGTCACGTGATTCCAAAATGGCAGCGCCCGTTCGACGGAGGGCGAAAAGGTCTATACACGACTGCAAGCGGGGCAACTGGCCGCCTCCATGTGTCTCTGCTCGTGCGAGCAAGCCTATGCAATTGCATGCTTGCCCAAAGCCTCCTCCATACTCACAAAGCCTGGCAGTTCGACGACAGAGCCATACAGTGCCCGGTCGCAGATTTGGAGCGCGAGGATCGGGTAGCACAGAGCGTCAAAGAGCCATTTCTCGGGGAACCTGGACGCCAGCGCCCAGCTTTTGCAGCGGCGGGGACCCGAAACACTCGTGTTCGCTCAGGAGAAGTGTGTTTCATCGTCTCGCCGCAGCGGGGCGCCAGTCACGTGACTCTCCTCTCATCCGTTGTCTTCCGCTCCTCTTTTTCCATTTCGGCGGCCGCTTCTCGTGGCGATCTGCCAGGCTTTGTTATTATATAGGAGGGTATGGCTTGCCAAAGCTACGTCCACGCTCCCGCTACACGTGCTTGCACGCATGGGTCACCAGCCGGGAGGTCATGCATGCTTGCAGTATACATGGCTGGCACATGAAGTCATCATACCACGCTGGTGGTCATTCACACTTGTTCGTGCCTATCGAAACAAATTCGATGGTGCGAAATGTAGGCTGCAGAAGGCACGTGCTCAGCCAATACCATTTAGAAGACAAGGCCTACTCATGAAGTCATTGTTGGCCACTGGGGTTGACGTTTGGGGAGAAACCACGCGCATGCCTTTTCTTCTAAGTGGTATAGGGAGTATTCACTGGCGGCCATAGCCGTGCGCGCGACTGCTGAGCGCGTCCTCATGGCGAGCTTCCACAGTTCTTTTGCAGACGTGCATTCCACACCATCAAGACTGACGGTCTTAGCAACCTAGTAATGTGAGTTCGTTCTGAGCATGCGCTCTAAACAGCACCCACAAATATGGTGTCCAGTCAATACTCCTTATACGGAGAGCAAGTCGTCTGCTTTTTGCGCAGCTGTTGCGGTGACGTCAGAACGACTCCGAGCTCTGATTGGCTCTGATTGAAGGATAGAAGGTAGACGTTAAGGCGTCTTCCCTTGAGGTCTACCTCCTGTGCTTCAATCAGAGCCAACCAGAGCTCGGCTTTGTTCTGACGTCACCACAACCCCTGGAAAAGAAGCAGACGAACTTTCGCTCCGCATTGGCTCAGCGCCGAAGCCTCCACAACATGGCCGCGGTTGTGACGTCGGTGCAAGCCGTGCATTGACCTTGGCGCTCAGGCCAATGGTCCGGTGTTGGCGCCCGATGGGGTCGTTCCCGAAGCAAATACATTCATTATGGTTTTAGATATGAGATTTCGGACTGCCTAATATTTCCACCGTGTTAGCCGTCGACGTCGGTCTCCATGCGCGGATAACCCCCCCCCTCGCGGAATTCCTGCGAACGTTCCCGGGTTCTCCGGCCTCTCGGGGATCGATACTTCCCCGCTACGGAAGCCATACATCTCTCGTACATCGCACGATGCACAACGCACACATAAAAGAGTATCCTTCTTCGGAACTCTCCACTTTCCACATATTTCTTTTTCCACGATGGCAACATTAAAGTCCAAAAAAAGAAGAGAAAGAAGCTCGCAATCGACGGAAGCCCTCTGCGTGTCGATGCTGGCGGATGAGTGCAGGTAAAAGTGAAAGGAAAAAAAAGTAGATTAAGAAGCAATAAGCTCGCACCCCCCTCATGAGTTATGTAACTCCAACGAAGAAGCGGGCACGTGTGCCGCGCACCCGTGCATTTGTATTTCCACGTCTGCTCCCTTTTACTTGCAGTTCCCGTCGGGCGTCGGTCTCAACTCGGCAGAAATTGATCTTGTGACATCGCGCAGAGTTTGCGAAAATATTTACGAAACCCAAAGTAGGAGCTTGGAGTTCACGTGCTGCTGTTATTCCAAGGATATATTGGTCGTCGAGTTTTGCGTACGCTCCACCTTGTGTTTCTTTTTTTGTTTTTTGTTGCATTTAGGAGATGCTAGAGCTTACTTGTCGGTTGCGTCAGTTGTCGACAAGTACCGTCTGAGAAAGACGGAGCACCCTTTGGCAACTCCCGTCGTCCATCGGGCGTTCCCTCGGGGGTTCGTGGCCTGTGGCTTGCACCCGAGGCCTGAGGAACCCTTGTTCCCGTTATTACCCAATTCTGAATGGTCCTCCTGGACTCAATCCCCTCGGTGAGGGAAAGGGAGAGAGGGCGGTGGGGTCGACGTGATCTGAATGTAATGAATATTTCTTATTGCCGCCGCATATTTTAAATTTCAACTGCTTTTTTTTTTGCGTTTTGAAATTTAATTTTTAGGTAGATCGTGGCCAAGGATAAAAAAAAAAAAAGAAATATCGAAATTTGAGTGTTTCATTTTAAGATTGATTGGCTCCACCAAAAACGATGTACTATTTTTGCGGTCATTCTTCAAGCATCGCTTTGAAGCCAGAAACATAAACCGCACGTACAACGTAAATTTGATCTTTATAGAGCAGACCCTCCAGCAAAGTTTATGCGCTAGATTTCTGAATTCGACAGTGTTTTAGCTTGCGCATAGTGAGTAGCTTATGGGAGCTTGATCTTGGCTTGGCAAGACTACATACTTGAGGAGCAATTTCCCCTTCCCCCCCCCCCCCCCCCCCCTCCTCCCTGCACTTTTCGTACAGTCTCAAGTTTTCAACTAAGACGCTGGTTCTAGCCAGAGCGGTATATAATTTGGCCATTCGTTGGGAAGTATAGGAGATAGATGAGGAGGCGCCATTGGCGAAAAGCGGGCTGGGCGTGTTCCAGGGCGTTGTCACAAATTCGAATGTGGCCAACCAGAAGCCGGAAATACTACCCTGGCGGTGGTCGCGAGAAACAAACTTAAGAGAGTGCGTCGGAGTAACTCTCTTTGACTGAAAATATGATGCCCGTGATGTTTCAATCACGGTCATCCAAAATCATGGTGGAAGAGTGCGACTAGCAGAACGATCGACACAATCCGTACGCCAAGCGCTGAGGGCCGGGAATCTGCCGTCCGAGCGGTCACACTCTGTCCGAGCAAAACGGAGTTGAGCGGCACATTCGTTTCTTACATCTTTCTGCATGATCATAATCGAAACATCATGTGCACCCTATTTTTAACCATAAAGGGTTACTACAGTTCACTCTTAATGCGCTTATTAAAACCATATACCAACGTATACCTATGATTAATACTGTTTCTCGCTACCACCTCTAGGGGATTGTTTTCGGCTTCTGGTTGGCCTCAAGAGCATGTCAAGCCCTCTTTCCACGTCTGGTTCACGCCCTGGCTCTGCCCGCGCATCCCATTTGACCAACCTTTTTCTATTCACGGCTCTGGTTCTAGCAAGCTGGCACTGATTTAATAATTTATTCTCACAAAGCATCTTTCATGTGTACGCGCCGTTATTATTGGCCCTTGTGTGTTCGCGTCGAGCCATGACGACGAATTCAAACCCCGTTTTTTTTTTCCGTGTGGTTCTCAGGACGGGCCCCGTGGTGGACCCGGAGGGCGGGAGCGGCGTTGCCGGCGGTGCGCTGGCGTCTCGGCCCGGAGTGGGCCTAAGATGCGCGGCCATGTCGAGCAGCATCGGCCGCTGCAACGGGGTCATGAACGGCCAGGGAGGCCTCATTCAGACGGGCCCCTTCCACGGCGGGGGGCCCCTGCAGCAGCAGCCGCAGCGGGGAGGAGGAGGAGAGCCCAACGGGCCCCTGCTGGAGACCACGACGGTCAAGAAGGGCCTCCTGTGGCAGCAGTGGGACAAGTTCTTCAGCAGGTGGAAAGAACGCTACTTCGTCCTCACCAAGGACTATTTGGCGTGCTTTAAGAAGGAGTCCAAGGTCGGAACTTCGGAGATGGGTGGATTCCTTTACAAGGTACGCTGTCCTGGACGTGTTTTATGGTAAACTAAAAGGACGCAAACGAGCTGGTGTTGGTTGAACACAATAGACTTAACCCTGAAACTACGAAGAACGAGGGAACGACACGGGACACAGTAGTCTCAAACACAGCATGCAGTGTGGCCTGTGTTCAAAATTTTTATGTTTGAGACTTCTGTGTCGTGTCGTTCCCTCGTTCTCCGTAGTCTCAGGGTCTAGTTCTTATGTGTATTATAGTCGGTATGATAGTCGGCAGGAAACTATGGGCAGTGTTTATGAGGGCCGACTGGAGCAAGAGCACCGATCTCAGCAGAGAAAATCGCGAGATGGGCTACCTCGAGCTCCGCAGCGTGATTTGTTGTCATTGAGACACCAGACGGCGCTGACGCCTATGAGGAGGCTTCAGTGCGTCCTGCCTGTGGCTGCTCGGAGGGACCAGAACGATTTTACGGCGTTATCCTAGAAGCTCATTTGAAGGAGCAAAAAAAGGAAGAACCGAAGACATTGCGGGCGGAGGGTCGCCACTCTCCAGGTTAGAAATACACCAGTCGCTCCAGAAATGCGGAATTAACGTTTTGCATATAAATATCTGTAATTAAAGAAACGTATTACCAGCAGATGTGGCTCAGTGTATGCAGCAGAGTATTACTCTCTTTGTTAAAATTACATCGTTGTCCCAACATAGGAGGTGCACTCTCCCAGGCGATGAGTTCAAATGGCTGTTGTTAATTGCGCCTCTCGTGATGCCCTGATGCAGGTGAACTTAGCGGACGTGGCCGGGCTGCAGTGGGCCGACAAGAAGCGGACAGGGGTTATCGCTCTTCGGGTGGGCACCGAGGGCCAGCTCCTGCTCTGGACCAACTGCGGCCTCGACGACTGGATGTTCGCCCTTAGAGACGCCATCGGACGAAGCAAGGGCCGCAGGGAGGCCCTGCGCAAGGCCCACACCCTGGGACCCCAGTTCTATGACGGGGGACTCACCAAGAGGTCAGACATATTCTTCGAAGCACATATACGCCTTTACAAGACGCGTAGTCGGAGATGGTAGACAGAGCTTTTGAAAGAAGCTCCTGGACACACCTTTACTAGTCGCGAAGTATAGTCGAAGGTCGTGGAGAGACACTGCACCCTCTTCCAGAAGGACACTGCATTGTCATGTTGTGCAGCTGCGTCTTTCCTCCGTTGACGTTTACTGAGACATTTATCTCCATCATGAGCAACGTTTACAAAGTTGTCCGATTATCTACCTCAGTGTAGCAAAAACTTGCGAAAGAATTTTTTTGAAGTCTGAGCAATGTAGCTGACATTTTGCTAAAAGGTAGAGCATCTTCAGTGTCCTGAAGACGATAAATCCCTTCGCGAAACGTTGGCCGGTTGCCATTCAGAAGGTATCTTCTTCAAATGCATACACCGTTGGCTCTCAGCGAGAGGATTCTTGGAGTTTTAACGTCGGAGGCAGTTTACAGGTCACATAGCATCAAGGAATATTGTTAATTTTACTATGGCGTCAATTTTCTAGACCACCTGTAATATTTTATGTAGACATAATTTGACTGTTGGCATTGAGGTCCCAAATTTCAAAAAGCACAAGGCAAAAGAAAGAAGCCAGGTTTGTTTTCGTTTGATGGCCGAGAGCTTCACTGAGCATGTTTTCCGCGAAATTAAACGCCATCTTCGACCACTGAAGCCCTTATTTCATCTTGAGAGGCAGCTGCTGAGGCGTTGATTTTGGCTACACCGAGACGATGGAAACACAGGCAAATGCAGGTCAGCCTGCAGCTTTCTTTCGCTACTGGTAACTTGACATAAACAAATATCGCGGCAATGGCGTCACGTGAAACCATGAACAGAAAAAAAATGTTTAGTAAAGAATGGCGCTGTTGTCTTCTTGGATGACGTTGGTGTGAGGGGCGGAATGACTTGGAAAGAATGTTAAAACCTTCCGTCCACGATTATTATCATGATGGATCTGGACACTGTGGCCACAAATTCACGAGCACCACAACGAATCTTAACGACAATCAATCTCAGTTTTTCGTTGCACACTCACAGCTTTATATGGATCACCGAGTGGTGTGTACGGTACACCACCGGAGCAGACGAACACCCGAGAATTCCATTCCCTCCAAAACTCGTAACAACGATGCTGTCGCCAAATCAAGCGGCTAAATTCCTCCTCCTCCAAAACCGAAATAGGTTCGTGCGGTCACGCGACGACGAACCCCTATCCCCCGCCTTTCTGAGCCGGTTGACGTCCTAAAAGACCGATGAGGGAGAGCTCTCCGCGCTGCCCCGACGAACGAACGCCGGCGTTCCCGGCGAGCACGCGGCTGGCCCTCATCGATTGTGGCGGCGGAAACTGCTCTGCCCTTCGCCGAGGAGCGCGGAGAGGAACCAGTGACCGTGTATTGTAGAAAACGGGATGCCGGTTCACCGTACAACGGACCGCACAGGACGCTTCGAGAGCCGTCGCAGCCAATCCAATGCCGTCTGATTGTCACGTGATCTTCAGGAGGGTACCGCCTAGTGCGCGTCGGGGAGCCAGCGGCGATGACATCACGAGCGGGCCTTGTATTCTAGATGATATTGCACGCAGTTACGCGATGTGCTCACGGCGCCCTGTTTGGCGGGGATGACTCGTACCGTCCGCCGTGGTCCAGTCTGACAAGAAACGGAGTGTAGTAAAAAAGTAAACGAGGTCCTGAGAACGCGATGCGTGACGTGACAGATTGGGGCCGTGCCGTCTAAAACAAGCGGCCACCTTTTGACCGAGCGGGGGTGCGTCGTCGGTGATGCACGCCGGAAAGAGAGAAGCGGCGCCTTGTTTTGGGCAACGCGTGCGTGCGGGGCCCGGCGGCGTACATAGCGTGATCGTGACCTCGCGGTATCGCCGCCGAGTGACCGACCCATCCGCGAAAAGGGCACGAAACAAAACGGAGCAGAATCGGAGTTGGGAAGGCCACAGGGAACTGGGGGGTGGGTTCTGAGGCGAGGTCGTATTAAATATAGATTGCTCGTGCGCCTCCGAGCATGACGTCAAATGATTATTCCGGGCCTGTGAATTTGAAAGGTTGTAGGCAGCCCGCGATACTTTTTTTTTTTTATTACTTTTCTTTTTCGTGGATGCTTCGATGTTGTCCCGCTTGGTTCGCCCGTTGTAATATGTCAGCCTGTTTCCGTATCTAACCATCGTTGTAATTGTTCACTCATTTTGGGGGTCTTCTAAGAGTCGTCAGGGGTCATCAAGGGAGTTGCCGACTTGAGGTTTTCTTCTAGCTATTTCGAAAATGGTAAATTGAAAATCGACGATTGCTAAGCACATTCTTCAGACTAGCGCATGAAAACCAAGCTTACAAACCCGTCTGAATTCTTTTTTGATTTTATTTTTTATATATGGTTGAAGGAAAGTGTGTCAAAAACAGCGAATGTCCAACATCGTTACACTGCTTTTCAGAGCTGATACTTCTGTAAAAAAAGTGTAACGGTTATCTGAAAGACACCGATCGTCGTTATTTATTTATTGTTAAAAGGAATAGTGTTCCCAGTTGTGTTTTTTAAGTTGCCGAATATTGGAAGGATGACTGCCATGAAAGCCAGTTAAGCTCGATTATGCCGGTAATAAACATTGTTCGCGACGTCAGAGTCTACTTGTTGGCCACAGTTAGCGCTTTCGTGACGCTCGCTCTTTTGACGTTTATTTATTTATTTATTTTTCATATATTTTAGCCTGAAGTTTTAATGTAGCAAACAGAAATGGCAACGGCCACGTGAAATCGGGGCATAACTGCAGCAACGCGACATGAAGGAACTGCATGAAATTCCGGAACACTTGTCGTTCACCTCCGCAGCAGTCGGCACATGGTTTTCCCTGACGTGACATCGGCTGCAATCGTGAAGAACTTTATTGACGCGCGCGAAACTACTGCAGCATATATTTGACCCCACCGAATTTGTTTTTCTCGGCTATAACAAGTAGGAATTACCATTGGTGCGGTCCGATGACATCACGTGCAAGCCATGCATACATGGTGCGCTTTCTCCAGCTTGTTTTCCTCGAGGCTCGGTGTTCACCCAACACAAGGCCTGTGCACTGGATTCTTTGCGTCATCTCCCCCGATTAAGTACGGAGCAGAAATTGGCCGCGAGTGACATGTCAGCGTTCGTCTGGCAAGCGTCTTCAACCGCTGCTTTGCCGATTGGACACACGCCCCAGCCGACCGTACCCTGGCCCAGCGTTCTGCTATGTCAGTCGAGTGTTGTAGATGTAACGAAATCTAAATCCGTCTCGTGCCCTAATCTCTCCCCCGATCGACTCCTCGTGCAGGCAAGCCCTGCTGCTACAGCACACGCTCTCGTCGGAGGCCCAGTCGCCGTCGTCGTCGGTGCGCACGTCCACGTCGTGCGAGCTGCGCAGCCTGGGAGAGCGCACCCCTACGCCGAGCCTGACCCGCAAGGCGCAGAGGATGTCCCTGGCCACGGACGCCGGCGCCGACTACGACACCCGCTCGGTGCCCTGGTCGGCCCCGCTGGGTCCCCGGCTGGCGCCCCAGTGCACGGGCTCGTACAGCTCGCTCGTGTCGCTGGGACAGCGCTCGCTCGGTGCCCACCGGCCGTCGCCAAGGTCCCTGCAGGTAGACTTCGCGCCGTCTTTTATCTCTCCTTTCAGAAAAACCCTGCAACCAGCGTGTGTTGCGGTTTGAGCGTGCGCAGTACCTCCCTTCTGCTGATTAGCAGACACTTGCACGTGGCCACGGCCCAGTGACCGCATTTTAACGCGACAGCAGTTAAAGGCCGACGAACAGACTCGAGATTCTGCAAGGCAGAAGATCCTCCTCACCATGGGGGAGGAGGAAACAGGAAACGGTAGAAGGGGGAGAGGAGGAAGCGAGGGAAAAGTGGAAAGCGCGAACTGGTCGTCGGTCTTTAAGGAGCTCGTGACGTGACGCGAATCCTGATTGGTCGATGGGTCATGACGTCATAGCCACATGACGTCGCGCGGGAATCAACGTTATTAGATTTGCTCAGTTACGGAACTGCGCATAGACGCTGCTTACACGAGCAGTACCTCCCTCACTCACCACGACTCGCCTCGGGTCGTTCGACGCGCCGGACGGCTGCTATAATAACTGCAGTGTGTTCTTGGAATGCGTACGTTTCGAAGCAAATTGTCCGAATGGCGTTCCACCCTACTTTATGGAACACAGTTATGAAACGAAAGTTCAGATGGCGTTTTAAACGACGGGAGGCGGACTGATGTACCTGAGGAGGGGGTATATTCTTCCGCAGGAGTTCCACAACTGGGGTAATCTAGTAACGCTGGCGCGAATTTCAAACAACGCACAACGTTTTCAAACGTGAAAACAGCGCAAAAAATTTTGACAAGGGACGAGTGAAAGAAGTGCACGGACAAAGCGCTGACTATCAACTAAAGTTTAATTTTCAGGCGAACCAGAAAAATAAACACAGGGAGCATAGGAAAGAACCAATCAAGAAACAAAAAAACACAACCAAAAATTTTTTTTTATTGGTTTATTGTCTGGTTCTTTCCTATGCTCTCTGTGTTTATTATTCTGGTTCGCCTGAAAATTAAACTTTAGTTGATAGTCAGCGCTTTGTCCGTGCACTTCTTTCACTCGTCCCTTGTCAAACTTTTTGCGCTGTTTTCGCGTTTGAAGATGTTGAACCAACTCGCCCAACTTATCGCCTTGTTGTTCAACCCACAACGCTCACGTGAAACGTGATATCACGCTAGGAATGAATGTGATCAAAACATGACATGTAACGCGAATCAAATGTCGCCGCATGTCTCAAATGATTTTATTTCATAAAGTAATTCATTTGCCTGAACGACAAATTTGAAGAATTTTAGCTGGGATTCGAAACCACGACCCTTCGGTTGCGAGCCAGACAAGCTACTCACTAGGCTACGCAAGGCACGCTTGCACGGCGAATGAGAAAGCGATGCGAACGGGGCCCGATAGCGCTATCGCGTTCCACCCTTAAAGGCGAACCTTAAACGTCTTCTAAGTTTTTCGCCTAGGCGATGAGCGATGGTAAGGTGTACATACACACTCACACACTGTTACTGTACTGGTAATGCACCTTTCCAGCACTGCCACCCGACACCCTGGACGCATGCTCGGCGTCTGAATTTCCGCAGGAGACACTGCGCCAGCGCAGCACGCATTCCATAGCCCAGTAGACAAAGACGACAGCGCACAGGAAACGATTATTGGAATGATGTATACACGTCTGCAAGTACAGGCTCTGGAGGCTGCCATCCTGCTGCTGCCGCGTGTTGATTGTCTGATAGTCAAGCCTTACCAAGGCGTGTTCACGGTTGCTAGAACGAGTCCCAAACAAATCATTTTTCATCCGCAGTGACTAGACTAGCTTTTGAAGCGTGAGAAGCGTGGCTGCTTGCAGACGTCTATATGAAACCCTTGCGTTCTGGCTCCAGGTCTCCCCGGCGCTGGCGCAGCGGTCCCTGTACGCGCAGCACGTGCTCAACTCCCCCGAAGCCTCGGCGACGTCCAACGGCCACCGCGGAGGCGGCCGGTGCGGCGCCACGGCCTCGGCCACGCTCGAGTTCTCCTACATCCGTCCAGACTCGCCGGTCACGCTGACGGGGCCCCGGCGAAGCACGCTGGACGGCCACTGTCACCGGTCCCAGTCGTGCTTCAGCAACCCGTTCCTGCAGCTGGAAGAGCAGCAGAAGCTCTTGCAGCAGCAGAGACGACAGCAGCAGCAGCAGCAGCCTTTCATACTCCACGAGCTCCGGGGCGCTCTGCCCAGCGACGAAGACCCGCGGCCGTCGAGTATCTACGGCCAGCCGTCGATGACGCAGATCGACAAGGCAGCGTACTCCCTGCAGCCGCCGGACGTGGTGCCCAACCACCGGCCCTCGGCGTCCAAGCTCATGAAGCGAGCCGTGAAGGCGTACACGCACTCCAAGTCGGACTCGGCCTTTGTGCTCAAAGCCAGCCCGTCCCAGCTTCAGGGGCATCTGGCCGTTACCTGAGCGGTCGCCATTAGGTGGACAGTGGACCGTTCCTTTGTCTTCTTGTGGACGCTGGCTCTGTTCGGGTCGTCGTCGTTCGCGTCGAGAAAGTATCGCTGAATCGAATCTCGTGCGGGAAGGAACTCTTTGAACAGAAAGTCGCTCTTTTTATCTCCGGCTACACGGTCGAGCAGACTGTGATGTGCCGAAGAGGGATCGTGGTAATTCACTCACCTAGACAAGATGCGAGTTTTGAATTTGCAGGGATCCGTTCAATTGAGCTCCGAAGTAGTCAGGTATGATCAATTTGAAAGGATTGAAAAGGGATACGCGGAAACATATGGGAGGGAAAGCAGCTCGAATTATGGGAAAGCTAGAGGGAACCCGTGAGAAAGAGGAAAAGCTGCCAAGCGTACAAACACAGCCTGATCGTCACTTCCGCCACACAGCAGGTTAGTTTCGATATATATTCGTTGAGGTCGCACGGATGTTCCCCGTCCGTTGCAGTTCCCCGATGCCCGTCGTTGGGACCCGCCCCGGTCTCGACGTCAAGGGGAACTTCACGGCGATCGCGAGTGGTCCGCGAACGAAGGAGGGTTGGAACGCGCGAAAGTTCAAAATGCATCGAAGATGGTCGCCGCGTGATCTGCTGGAAGTCATCCTAGTTCACCGGTGTGTATATGTAGACTTCGGGTCTCAAGAGTGGGAGAAAGTGTTGGACGAATTCCTACCCTTACAAATCCCGGTTCCCCGCCTGCGCCCTTCTATACAACAAATCCACCACGAGTTTGTATAACACCACTGTGATATCTTTATTTTATTCGTTTTCCGGTGTGTACAACCCACGAGCCGTCAGTTTGTTTTCAGAATGTCCCTCCCCTTCTGTCCTCTCGCCCCCTAGGTTCCTTCCCCGCGCGAAGTCTGGGGTCATTTTTTTCCCACCCGAGGCAAGTTTTTGCGAAGAAATAGAAAAGTAACGTGCTTGCAGCCGTTGTGGCACTTTCCTGGTACCACAAGCCATCGTGCCCACTTCAAAACGACATGGCGACCTCAGATATCGAAGTGGAAAGAACCGGAGGTCGTGACGTGGGTAGCGTGACGAGGACCAGAACACCCATCGCTGCGTAGCTTTGGTGATGCTCACCGAAGACTGAAACTTCTAAGCCTGAAATGTCATGTCATGGCCTGATCTGCACATGCTTATTGGACATAAAGTATTGATTTCTATGGCAACCAAAAGGCTGTAGCTGCTCCACGTCACAGTTCACGTGACTTTGATTCGCATGACTCCGGTTTTTCCTTCGCTCTGTGTGACCACCGTGTCGATTTGAAGCGGATTTGAGCGTCATGTTCTTCGGAACGCCCCAGCCTGCGTCTCACTGCCAGTTTGTCAAAGTTGCTCTTATAGTGAGTCAGGCGCGCGGCAGGTGAAGGAGGTTGTAGCCCGAGATCGAAGTGGCGGAGAGGGCACTAGGTTATCGTCGTGTTTTCTTGCCAATCCCCTCGTCGCCGAATTTGCAGACGAGGTGCGTTTTAACTTATACCGCGCTTGTTCCATAGCTCGTGTGTGCTAGTGCGAACGGTGTCTTGTCTCTGTCAATGAGCTCGCGAACACTGAACACCCTCTTTTTGTAACTCGGAACGACGGGAGAAGAGGAACCTGCCGTTGACGCCCAGTGGCGATGTGTGTACATGCATCTTCCAGTGCACTTCATTAGAAAGCAATTTCACCAGTGCTCTCCAAGAACCGATTGTGAATGCGTGAAAGGCTTAACCAACTCCCCCTTCGAATTTGTCTGCTTTTGTTTCTCAGTTTCCCCGTGTAGGTTAAAGCATCGGCACGTGCATCTTAATGGCGCCGAAGTTGATGACAGCACCGAGAGCGTCTAGAGGGCACCGTCACTCTTCGTACGACAAGCACCCCGGTGTATAGGACACGGCCACTTGATCTCTGTTTGATAACAAAACCTCGCCAGGCGAAACGTGTGCAGAGCGCAGCGCAATATCGTGACATGGAGAGATTTTACGTACCCTGGTGTCTTAAGACCTAGATGACATTGCTGTCTTTTCGTACATATTCAAAACGACTCTAGAGCATGTACCTAAAATCAGCGTTCAAATTTTAAAACAAAATGGAGAAGGGGGAAAAAAAAAAGATCATCCGCGTGTCATCATGACGAAGGACACTTGCGATGTATCATCACAGAAGCCCATTCGCGATTATTAATAACATAAAAGTCAGAGACGTGCAAGATGAAGTTGGCCGTGACAAACGACCGGCTCACCAAAAAAGGCGCCGTGACCCTGGATTTCATAAATTACGCTAGGCACTGCAATTGAACCGACGTGAAAACAGTAGCCCTGTATCCGATATGCAGGTTGGAACTCGCCGTTGACACATTACCGGGAGCATCCGAGATTTAACCGTTTCTCCGTGATTTCTGTTTTATTCTTAGTTCCGCGATACCATTGTAGTAATAGAAGGATCCATCACCGTCACGAAACTTTTGTATACATAAGGGCGCGCCTTACCAATGCAGTCCCCTGGTGGCCGTGCTGTGGAGCTGCAGCTGTGTTAGATCCTGTAAACAAAGGGCGGTTTTACACCACGCGGCCGGCGCGCAGCCGGTATGGCCTATTCCGCCGCGTAGCTGTCTCTCTCTCCATTGGTTGGCTGGGTGTCACCTGACACGGCAAGTGAACTGGCAGCCAATCAGAGGCGGCTATACTGCGAAATCTTCGACGTGACACTACGTCGAGCGCAACCGACGCGGCCCGAGGTTTTGGTGGTTTAAAACCAGCCGAATTCGGTACGACGACGTAGCATAGAACACACGATCCCGATGTGTGGGGGTAGAACGGAGTAGCATTTTTATATATATATATAAAAACCGTTTCAGAAAGCGGTCATTTCTTTTTTTTTTTTTAATGATAAATACCCTGTTTTATTCGAATGGGAAAAGTTTCGACGACAAACCTGAAGTTTGCACACAACGCGCACAAATGGTAGAAATACATTGGTTATCAATAGCTGGGGAAAGTAGACTAATTGATTTGTTCTTTGCTCGAAGAAATTTACTTATCTTATGTTGTTGTTGTTGTTTTTTTTTTCTTTTAGAGCAGGGGTTTCTAAACTTTTTGGCTAAGGGGCCGCAATAGTGATCTACCGCAAACTCGAAGGCCCGAAAAAAAAAAAAAAACATTAGTTATAAAATAGGAAAAACTAAGTAAACCTAAATACGCATTTCAACACAATATATATATATATATATATATATATATATATGTATATATATATATATATATGAACGAATATGTGCAGATGAATGAACCGTACTTATTCTAATGAATTAAAGATCCAAGTTTTTCAGGAACCCGCCGAAAGCCAAAAAACGGCGGAGTCAGGATTTTTTGGCTTTTGTTTTTTGGCTTTCGGCGGGTTCCTGAAAAACTTGGATCTTTAATTCATTGGATTAAGTACGGTTCATTCATCTGCACATATTCGTTCATATCCTCCTCGGAGACCACGTACGATGACGTGAAGTGCCCGTGTTGTATATATATATATATATATATATAAGCAATAAATACAGCACTAAACAGCACCCTAAGGTGGATCAATGCACATACTTCAATTTCAAATTTAACATTTAGGTAATTATG
This sequence comes from Ixodes scapularis, assembly GCF_016920785.2. NCBI lineage: Eukaryota > Metazoa > Arthropoda > Arachnida > Ixodida > Ixodidae > Ixodes > Ixodes scapularis. The sequence goes on along the minus strand of NW_024609882.1, from coordinate 18,787,325 downwards.
AGCTTGCACAAAAATCGGAAGCACAAAAATTCGCCAAGCATAAATCAAAGCGCATAGAAAGTTTGATGCATTCGCCCATTGCAAAATACCAATGAGAATGATAAAACTAATGCAGTTAACGTGCAATAATTGTGACAGAGGACACCAAGCACAATATACACGAGAACGCAAATAAATTTTGACCTGGGTACAGAGACATGAAGCAGGGAGTCTAAGAATGGTGGCGCCGGTGACAATGCTCAATGAAAATTATGGCGAGAAAGGACCCGCGTTACGATGCAGTTTCTCTCGTTCTTTCTGGTGTCTTCGTTTGCGCATTTGGAGCGTGTTGCCAGCCCCGTTTCTTTACCTGCACTTAATTTTGCGCCGGTACTATAGCGGAGCCACGCGCCGATCGGAAGCCTTGCGCGGGCCGGGGTTTGGACACCCCTGATGTAGAGAGATTGTTAGATATTGAATATCGTGAGAAGTCGAACACGACAAACAATAGGAACCAAGACCAGCTATCGTCTTTCAGGGAAAGCCATATACTCCGTACGGCACCTTTAAAGACCGACGACCAGTTCGCGCTTTCCCCTTTTCTTTCGCTTCCTTCCCTCCCCCCTTCTACCCTGTCCACCGTTGCCTGTTTCCTCCTCCCCCATGGCGAGGAGGATCTTCTGCCTTGCAGAATTTCGAGCCTGGTCGTCGGCCTTTAACGCAAACATAACACCGGCGGTTTTCTTTTTTTTTTTTTTTTGCGCGAGCACATTGGAATTGGACACCGATTTACTTTTACTGCATGAATTCGTGTTCAACGTGAGCACATTCCACCCCGCTTTTAGGTTCGATAGCAGCCGTTCAGCTTTCAAATAGATATAGAAAGCACTGGCCAGTTTTAGGTCGGTATTTGCCAAGAAGGCCAATTTTAGTCTCGAAACACACGGAACTTGATGAAGCTAACTCGAATTACCCAGCTATCCCTAAAGTTTGATACCTAGTAAACAACGACACAAATCTCTTTGTGTGTGTGTGTGTGCGAACACGCTAGGTTTTGTTTTTGACAATTTTCCCATTCGGTGACATGCGGGTGTTTCCCCCCACTTCTAAGCGACCGTCTTTTTTTCTTCTTTGTTTTAACGCGAATACAAGTCGAGTTCTAGTCATACAGGTTTGTGTGTGTGTTTACCCAGTTCCTACAACCCGGCATATTTGGATAACAATGATTTAAGCAGAGAAATACTATTGTCTGTGGAAGTATTTATAGCGCGTCTATGTCGACCGGTTTCCCGCCGGAGAAACCGAGGTATGTCCGTCTCCCGCTGTTTTGACATTGGTCGCTGGTTGTTCTGGGTGGCAAGGCTGGAGCACACAGTGCCTCTTCTCCAAGAAATCTCCAATTTTTTCAATTTTTCACTCTCGGTCGATTGTACGGACCCTCTTTTACTCTTTGTCTCGCTTTTATTTTCTTGAGTATTTACACGACCTCGAATAAAAATCGTACTGTACAATTCTGCCACAACCATCTTGCAAAGTGTTCGTCTCTTATTTCCGTCCCGGTAAAGACTCATGGCAGCCAGCTTGTGTGCTATGGCGTTCCACGAGCCCCAGCATCAACGTCCCCGTACGTATGTATCGGGTCTCGCACCTATGTTGAGTCACAAGCCGCACAGGCACAGCTGTCATGTGCACGTCCATGGAATATCCGTGCAACATTATAAAATCTTTAGAGGTCCGCGGGAACACTTATGTGCTGTCAGTGACGCTAAATTCTATGAGGAGCGTACCAGGAGACCCATCGTCAATGTCTCGTGGGCCGATCCTGTTGCATTCCAGGCGGCAACTCTGCCGTCTCGGGCGCAACCCTGTTGCATCCGATTTGTTAGAACTGGTAATTCCATCGTTCATGGAAGGACGACGACGAAGTGCCCTGGCAAAGGAACACGGAATTTTCGGCTCCTGATAATTTTCTATGTTTGGCACTTTCTATAGCTTTTGGACTTCCAACTACCTTGAAGATCAAACCTGGACGCTCCGTGGCATCGTTAGGGGGTCCCGACACCCCCCAAAACAGCGCCACGTTTATGAAGGTCTCGTGAATCACCAAGGACCTTCGACGACGCTCCGCCCGCTGATTTCGCAACCGACGGGGTCATTTCGACGAGTTTGGAGCCAGAAAAGATGGACACCGCAGCAGCCCTGACTTCGGGAACGCGCGGTCAACAAGCCGAAGTAAAAGCGCAGCAGCAGCAGCTTGAACCCGCCAGGACCACAGCCATCGAGCTTGACGCTGGACTCCTCGGAAAATTGGGAATCACCAGAGAGGATATCGGCAAATTAATAACCACACTCTTGCACAGCTACATACAAGGGACGTTGACCCCAGGCTGGATGGCAAGCCAGCAAAGGGACGCCATGGAATCCGAAGAGGTGAGTTCTCAAGATACTTCCCAATTTCCACCACTACAGAAATTACATAAACCAGAAAATCCAACTTCAGAAGAACGACAAGCTAAGGCTAACAGCTTAGGAACCGCCCCCGTGGAGGAGAACCCTGAAGACGAAGGGTTTGAAATGTATATAAGTAAACGCCGACGAAAACGCCGGTGTTCGACAGTCCAAAAACCGAGAACATCATCTGAGGAAGATAGGCGGGAAACTCCCACGTCAACCCAGACAGTGGTACTAAAAGCGATATGGAAAAAGAATGTCAAGGACTTCAAGACCCGAGATATAAAAACAGCGGTGGAAAAGACGGGAATCGCCAGTCGTGATGACTACAGAATTCAAATTCAGCCGAAGACGAACACCATTGCGCTAAAAACGCGGAACGAAGAGATAATCCAAAATCTCCTAAAAGTCACTGAGATCACGAAAGGCGAAGACTCGTACGCCTTAAGCCCATACAAGGCAATGGGGAACGACCAAGTACGCGGTGTCATCTACTTGCACGGTGATAACAGCGACGAGACACCCGAAACGCTACTACCGGATTTGGAATGCAGAACGGCCAAAGTAGTCTACGCCCGCCTTATGGGCAAGAAAGGCAACGCTGTGGTGGTCACTTTTGAGGGAACTTGGCTGCCAGCGAAAGTCATGTTCTGCCGCGAAGTGTTCACCGTGAAACCGTACCGACCAAGACCAATAGTCTGCTTCAATTGTCACAACATTGGGCACAAAACGGACGTATGCCCAAGCAAAGAGAGCAGATGCGACCAATGCGGGCACATCCACGAAGAAGAGATGGAGGAGTGCACAAGGGATCCACAGTGTAAGAACTGCGGTGGGGCCCACGTGGCAACCAGCAACAATTGTCCCAAGAGGAAGATCTCAGAAAAGAAGCAGCCCGCAAACCCACCACAGCTGAAGCTACTGAGAGAAAGTTACGCGGCAGCAGCCAAAGCAACTGCCACCGCACAGGCACAACTTCGCGGCCAACAAAACACAGAGCAGGAGGTCATTCGAATTCCTCCCAACCCAGGAAAGCCAACAGTTGACTCCAATGAGAAGATGGTAGCCCCAAACTGGATCCCAGAATGGGCCCAGCGCACGAAGGCTAAGTCCACCGAACTACCAGACTGGAGGAAGGAAGTACAAGCACTCGAAGCTAGGTTCGAGAAGCAAGAATCCAAAATAGCCAAATTCGAGAAAGACGTGGAAATGGGATTTAATATGGTATTCCAAGTACTCGGAGAGATTAAAAAGGAAATTGCTGAGCTCAAGCATAGCAGATAGAACTTACGAACCCGGACAGACCAAGATGGCACCGACACGGATCCTACAGTGGAATTGCAACACGTTCTCGGCAAGAGCAGCGGAGCTCAAGCTCCGCTTCGAAAGAAATGCGCCACCAGAAATTCTGCTGCTGCAGGAGACTAAAACACCGGACATGGCAATCACCGGCTTCAACGTTTACCTAAGTCCGACCATCAAATCTAAGCCAAGCTGCAGGGAGAAGAATCCCATTGAAAAGAAAGGATGGGTGGCAGTTTGCGTACTCCAAAACATACCACAGACGCAGCTAGACACCACTGCACTCTGCTCGGACAAGAGGGAGGTAGTTGCTGTCCGACTAAAGCGAGGTAAACTCAAACTGGTGGTGGCATCTGTCTACATAAAGCCCAATACCACCCTAAAAAATGGAGAGACGGCAGAATGGATCCGAAAGCTATCCGAGCTGGCGGATGGAGACCCACTGATCGTCGGAGGGGACTTTAATGCACAACACCGCGAATGGGGATACGACACCAACACAAAGAAAGGCCGAGACATCATCGCAGCCATGCAAACAGCCGGGCTTGAACTCCGCAATGAACAAGGGGTCAAGACGCGACTAGCCAAGCAACAACGCCAGAAGGACACTACACCAGATCTCACGTGGGCCACAAAGCGCCTCGACACCCAATGGACACCAAGGAGGGACACACAGGGCAGCGACCACTACCCCATCGAAGTCACCGTCACACACCCAAGTGGGCGGAAAGATAAGGAGCTTCGACCGATCATCAAATGGGATGGATTCCGGGAGCTAATTCTAAGCAGCCTGGAGCGGCACGAAGACATCGAGGAAAGCATCTGCAAGGCGATGAAGGAGGCAAGAACCCACGTTAATGTCAAACAAGGCGATCCGACACCGGACACCCACCTTCTGAACCTATGGGCCAGTAGACTACAAGCGTTAACAAGATTCAGGAAAAGCAGGGCGACGGCGCATAAGATCAAGCTCAACAAAGCGACTGCCATGGCTATGAAATACTCCAAAGAGCTATGCCGGCATAAATGGAGAAGCCGCTGCGCATCATTCAACGCACGTACCGGACTCGGAAAGGCCTGGCGGACTTACAGGGGGATGAACAAGAACAAACGCAAGAGCCGGAACGCAGCACAGAACCTTGCGCTTCGCCTGAAAATGACGGAGGAGGAGCTGGCGGTAAAAGCAAGTCAGATATTTTTCCCGCACATCACGGCGGCAAAACAGGGAGGCAAAAAACGCTCAAAGAGCTGGGCTGCAAAACCACCAAAAGAACCGGGAATGGACGAACCTTTCAACATGGGGGAGCTGCTTGAGGCCATCCACTCAGCCAAACAAGGAAGCGCAACCGGACCCGACGGGATAACATATACGGCTCTTAGTAACCTCCCAGGCGAGGCCAAAGAAGAGCTATTGAAGAAATATAACGAAGCATGGAAGAAAGGAAAGATCCCTGACTCCTGGAAGATCTCTTGGGTGACACCAATACCTAAACCCGGAAAGACGCAGGATAGAATCGAAAATTTCAGACCAGTTTCACTAACGTCCAGCATCTGCAAAGTCTTGGAGAAAATGGTCCTGCAGAGGGTATAATGGTACCTCGAGACCTACGACAGGCTGGACCCGAGGCAAACAGGATTCAGAGAAGCCATGGGAACACCAGACAGTCTCAAGCTGCTATACGAAGACGTGATGGCAGACAAGAAGAGCATAGATCCAAGACTTGTAGTTGCTCTTGACATAAAACAAGCCTTTGATGCCGTTCCGCATTGGGCGGTGAAAGAAGGAGCTCAGAGATGCGGACTAAGGGGCAGAGCACTAAAATTCATCAAAGACTTTCTTTCCAATAGAAGGTTTAAGGTGAAAATCGGAAACACAATGGGCCCGGAGACACTCAACAACAGAGGCGTACCACAGGGGGCAGTGATATCGCCCACATTATTTAATATGGTAATGGCAGATTTACCAACGAGACTGCGACGCATTGAAAACCTCGGGTTCACAATATACGCGGATGATGTCACATTGTGGACCAAAGGAGGCTCGCTGGGAGACCAGGAGTTCACTATGCAACGGGGCATCGACGAAGTTGCAAAGTACTTGGAGGAAGTCGGGATGGAGCCGTCCCCTGAAAAAACCCAATACATGGTCGTTGCGAGACCAAAGGACCACAGAAAAGGGATTGCACAGCAAGTGCAACTTCAACTCATGGGAAAAGAACTAGAACGGCGTCCGAGCATAAAAATCCTTGGAGTTACATTTGAAGAAACAGCTGGGAGTACCAAATGGCTACCCGAACTGAGGAAGGTATGGGATCAGGCCCTGAAATTGATTCGTAGGACAACGAGCAAATCGTGGGGGGCGGACGAAAAAGCAATCCGGACCATGGCAGAAGCCCTCCTCACATCCAGAGCGCTCTACTGCTGCAACTGGATGAACCTCACCAAGGCTCAGTGGAAGCAAATTGAAAGACTGAACAATCAAACCATGAGAGTGGTAACTGGACTACCGAGATACACACCCCTCGACGAACTAAGGAAATATGCAGGAATGAACAAGATAGCGGAGAAAGCAGAGTCACAACAAATCGCACACTTTCAACGCCTCGAAAGGACTAAACATGGGCGAAGACTATTGGAAATCCTAGGATACTCCACGGAAGGTAGGCCCCCGATAGAGTAGGCTTCCCCACCATGGCAAGACATAGGCGTAACTGATCACAAGCCAACATTCAAGGGACAAGGAACTAAACAGAGAAAATTCGCAGCCAAGAAACACATCCAGTGGCTCGCGGAGAACACTGAATGTAAGGAAATAAGGTACACGGATGCCGCGAAGGACGACGGGGCTGCCGCAGCAGCCTTTGTCGACATTGCGAGGGACAGGACCTGGTCAGAGAAGCTTCCAACGCAGACCTCGGTTAAAGAGGCTGAACTGCGTGCAATTTTAGCCGCAGCCAAAGATATCCGTGAAAGAATCGACCCAGGTAACAGGGCCTGGATCTTCACAGACTCTCAGACGGCACTGAAAGCTTGCCGCAGCTGCAGAACGAGAAGCAGAACGGTCAAGAAGATCAAAAATATTGCGGAGGAGCTCAGGAAGCTGGATTCTAACATAACGATTGAGTGGCTACCCGGACACAACGATATCCCGGGGAACGAGAGGGCTCACCAGGCCGCAGCGGAGGCAGCTAGCAGCACCAGCTCCGCGCCAGGCCTTACCTCTCGAGTCGAAACGACGAATGAAATGTCAATAGACCCAGATGAAATGGCCGAGCAAGCCAAAGAAGGGAGGAAACTGTACCTGAAGGGTCTTCTGCTAACAGAGGAAGACCCGATACCACCAGGGTACACGAGATGGGAGACGGTTCGGCTACAGCGAGTCAGGACAGGGACGGCACTAACTCCGGCGAAAAAAGCATCCTTCGGACTGAAGGACCACGAGGACCCAACGTGCAAGACATGCACAGAGGGATCCATGGCAACGACCAAACACGTGCTCTGGGAATGCAAAGGCCTGGAAGACTTTAGAGTAGAGTCATGGGACTCGCTACCCAGCGAGAAAAGGCCCACGAACCTTGAAGACTGGACCCACCCCAAGGGACAGCCGCAGCACAGAAAAGAAATCCTGGACTCCCTGATCACCTACATCAGGGACTCTGGGGTCCATCACTTCATCTAGATTTATTCATTGTCACTTACCCTTTCCTATAAATCCCTACATTCCTTTTCCCTCTCGCCTCAGGGACACCAACCCATAGACGAGTGAACCTTTCATTAAATAAATACATGTTCTCTCTCTCTCTCCCCTGTTGCATCCCAGACGCTGGCTTCAGCAGTGCTTTGGTTGCGCGTGCCTGCGCGTTCAGACTTGTGTTAGCAAGGGCAGGAAGCTCGCAGTGAATGCGGAGCTTCCAGTCTCAGCTGAAGGGTAAACAGCCTATAGGGATGACGTTTGGGAGGGGAGCGGGGTTTGCAAATTTTGTTTTTTTAAGTGGTATTGCTTGTATTCTTGGTACGTCCCAGGTGGCACAAATGACGTACGAACGTCTGCAGAGTTCCGTGAGGGCCTCCTGAGGACGGTGAAACCATTGTGCCGCGTGAAGCTAAGGTGTATGAGGCGTTCCAGGAGACCAAGCGTCAACGTCTCACATGTCACTGCATGGTTTCGCACACATCTTGCGTCCCAGTCTGCACGGATGTCGTATGTACGTTCACAGGATATTCATAAAGTGTTCGGGCATCCTGATGACGTCTGCGGAATTATATGTTCTGTCAGGGACGCCACACTGTACGAGACGTTCCAGCAGACTCCGCGTCGATGTCTATGTCTCGTAGGTCACTGCAGGGTCTCGCATCTCTGTTGAGTGCCAGGCATCACCGATGTTCTGTGAACATCCACAAGATATTCATATAACGTTAGGACATTTTCTGGACGTCCACGGATCTATACGTGCTGCCTCATACAAAGCTAACGTATGACGTTTTCCGGGAGCCCTAGCCGTCAGCGCACGGTGTAAGGTAGATACTCTTCAGGTGAATTTAGGGGAGAACGTGCACGACGTGCCGGGACGCGATCGACGACATAAAATCCCATCTACGCGGGTCTGAGTGACTATTGCTGACAGCGTCTTCGCCGGCCAGACGGCGCAACTGTGAGATAAAGAGACAAACAAAAAACGGGGCTGTTTCTGCTAGAAGACAAGGCTAATAAACAGGCGAGCTGGTTAACGTGGCACATTATTTTAACCGGAGACGACGGTTAGAATCATTTGTTTTTGCGGTGCTTCGCTACTGACAACGTGAAATGCAATCTCATTTCGACGCAGTGGCTCTTCGAGCTTCTCTGTCCGTGCCCTCGGCTTGGACGGGCTCCTGGATTCCTGGCACAACTGGCTGTGTCACAGCATTCTCGACCTGGAGGGGCTTCCGGATTCGTGGCACAGTCGGCTGTGTCACAGCACTCTCGACCAGAAGGGGCTCGCACAAGACCGGCCGCATGCCAGCACTCTCAGATGGGAGGGGATCCTGGGATGGAAGTTCTGTGTCGAAGGGCCAATTCCTCACAGAAGTTGAAAGTACACACTTAAAGGGCGCCAGTCGCTCCTGATTCCACACAATTTGTAGGTGTCTTGATGTCGACGCCTGACAACCGTGAAAGGATGCAATTAGCTTGAGGCAACCTTCGGCACATGTCCAGGCATCTTCACCCGGAACTTTTCGCCCGACTGTAATGGCGCAGGTCTTGCAGTTCGTCGACGGTCGGTGTAGCATATACTTGGTGGTTGGTGCTTGGAAGCTCTTGGTCGTGTGTCTTCCAGTTCTACGTCTGAATCCTGGGAAAAGTAATCAGAGGGGGTCTCCCACCATGTCGAACCTTGTCCGTAGATGACGGCCGTGTAACTGAACAGCAGGCGTCTGGCCAGTAGAAGCATGTGGGGTGAAGCGGTACACCCCAAGGTACTCTTTGGTTGTTTCCTTGAGAGGACGCTGTTCCTGGAGGCATACTTGAAGGTACACTTTTAGTACCCGATAGAACCGTTCGACCTGGCCCTTCGCTTGTGGATGATAGACGGCCGGTAATATATGCTTTATGCCTCGTTCTTGTAGAAAATTTTTGACCTCTCTGTGCGATGAACTGGGGACCGTGGCCACTGACTAGGTCTTTTGGGTAGCCTTCACGACTAAACACGCACAGCGTGATGGCAAAACGGCAGTTAAGCATAATAATAATAATAAACTTTATTTTCATTTCCCATTACAGAGAATGATGAGGCCGACAATAAAAGCCGCGATAGACGGCTTGACAATCTCTCAGCCCCAGTGACATCCTGCAGCAGTCACAGGGAACATTAAAATAAAACGCAATAGTATTCAATCAGAGAGCAAGCACATTGAACCGATATCAATTATTCTGTCAATTTTCAAAGCTATATAAATATACCAGATCTACGTTTACATAATAAATATAAATACGTGCACACGAGGAGGAATTCCCACATTAACAACTTGAGGGGCACATTCTCAATAGTGCCCACCACGTCTACACCTAGTTTCTCCCATGGCCCAGCAGGGAAGGCCACAGGTTGCTATGGTGGTACGACCAATTTTGCCGACATGTTTACGGATTGACAGACTGCGCAACACTGAATCAGCTGTTCCACTTGCCTGCTCATGGCGGGCCACCAATAATATTCATGGAGCCGTTGCCTTTTTCGCGGGATCTGTGGGTGCGACTAATGAGCGGCTTCTATGAGTCGGCCGGTCAGCGAGGCAGGCACCACGAACTGTTCCCCACGTAGCAGCAGGTCTCCGGCGACGGAAAACTCGTCCCGTACACGGTTAAAGGGGACCGATTCAGCCGGCAAGGCCTTGGCTATTGATCACGTTGATCTCGCCCACTTTGTGACCTGTTAAAGCAAAAGGTCGTGCAAGGTCTCAGTCACGAGCCCTTGCTAGGCGAAACTTGGTGAAAAGACACAGACAGTCTCTCCCGCCTCTCTATCAACGACGTCTTGTTGCTGCGGCATTCGTGAAAGGGCATCTGCAACAACGTTGCCCTTCTTGAATTCGATTGTGTAGTTATATTCCAGCGACCAGTCGTGGCCATCTAACGGTTCTGAGAGGAGGTCGACCCACTCTTTAGCACTTGGGAGCGTGACCAGAGCGGTGGTCAGTGTGTAACGTGAGCTGACAGCCCCTATCCTATGTTTACTAGTCCACATACGGCTAGGGCCTTCAGCTTGCCTACTGAATACTTCTGCTCCCGAACAGAAGTATTCTGTAGGCAAGCTTGAGGCCCTAGCCGAATGAAGTCGTCCCTAAACACAGTCCCGAATTAATTAGGGCCAAAGTCGTATACGTGGATGAAAGTCTTGCAGCGCGGCGATGAACGTGTCGACGGACTCTCCGTGTAACTGTGCACGCTGCCCGAAGCGATGCCGTTCCATGGCGACGTTTGTACTTGCGATGTAATAGGCATCGAGCGCCGCCAGGGCCCAGGGCAGTGTGGTGGTCGTCGAAAGTGACACCACGTTTCTCGGTGAATGCAGTACGAAAGACCTAAGGGTCTCGGGAGCCGGATGGTGTAGCTACGCCACTGGTCCGGTGGGATGGAATTGTTAGTTGTGACAGAAGGGTGAACTCGGCCTTGTGAGGGTGTAGTTGCGTATAGAAAATACCTCGCGGCCGCGTCAGCCTTCTTGTTCCCCGGGATATCTGTATGGCCAGGGATACGTGTTGAATGATGCGATTGCGACTGGTCAATCGCTCGCATTCCCGTATTGCCTCCTTGGAGTCGGTAGAGGCGTAAGCTGGTTTGCCGTCACGATTTATATTGGAATGTAATGCACTGCGGATGGCCAACAGTTCTGCCTTTTCTGCCTTCTTGATGCTGGGAGTCAGGGGCGTCATTTGGCTTTGTATTCGATCTGCTGTAAGTGAATAAAATGCAATGGCGCTGACACCGGAGGACTCACGCGCGGCATCTGTGTACAGGATGAGATTTTTGGGATCCTCTTCCAAGGAAGCCAAATCTTGAAGGTGCTTCTCTGTTGCGTATTGTCCACGTTGAGGGTGGTCTTGGCTCTGGTTTATCTGGAGTGCGTTTGAAAATTGTAACGGGGGTATCCTCTATCGGGAGGCGGAGGGGCGTTACTGGGAACTTGGAAAACATGCTCCCCTATCTGGTCTATAATGTGATGCGTCCGGCCAGACAAGTAACGAAATAGTTCCTTACATGTATCAGTAATCTTGAAAGGGAATAATTATATATTTCAGCAAGTAATTGTAAAGTAATTTCCTTACTTTTTTACGGAAGGGAATGTTTGCAATCCCTTACATTTTCGTGTTTATTCGCAGAGGCAAAATGCGGAACTTTGAATATAGAAAAAAAAAAAGATCGTGAAAGATATTTATTTTGTCTGTAAGCGTAAGCTCTACCGGAATCACACTGTTACCTGCATTTACGAAACACAACGCCTGGCATTCTTTAGATGCTCAAAACCTTTCCTCACGTCACCAAAAATCACAACTAAAATCCTTTTTATTTTTTTGTTTGTTTGCAAGTTGTCATTTGTCAGCTTGCTGGGCCGCAACAAAGTGGGAAGCACACTGGTACAAAGAAGCGAGCTCACTGTGCAAACAATATTAGGCAAACACCCGAGTTCAAAGTGCTTTCTTCCAAAAAAAAAAAACAAAAAAAAAACAAACAAAAAATCGAAGTGCACGCGAGTTAGTGTAGCGGATCCGTGCGCGCCTTTTCTTTTTGTCTCTTCACTCTTTCTTTGCTTCCTTCTGGCCAAGAGAGAGAGAGAGAGGAAGAAAATTACTTCTTTGTATCAACTTCAGGGGCCAAGATAATCTATACACCTACTCATGTTTACAAATAAACCGGAGCGCCGCTAGTGGACGCCACCGGCGCCGCGCATGCGCGATGAGGGTGCGGGCAAGAAGTTCGCCGTCGTCCATAAACAAGCCATTGGAATACGATGTTGTCGGCGTCGGTTTGAGTCCCCCTGCCCTTTTTCGCGTTCGAATTGTTGATTCTACGTCTTCTTGGACAATGTCTGACTACTTCAGTGGCCTCAGCGAATTTACCAAGGCTCGTTACATTACAAAACTTCGCGTGAATAATGTGACATGTGGCGCTTCAGTCCGCGTGGACGCCGCAGTATGTACGCTAAAGCCTGATTCGCATGATGCAATTTCGCTCGCAATTTTCAGTCGCGACGCCGCTCAGGCTGCAAAAGCGTGAACCGTAGCTGAGATGGTCGACGTCGATACTGAAAATCGCAAGCAGAATCGGACCAAGTAATTAGGGATAACAAGTCGGTGATGGTCACTGGTAACAATGATCAACATCTCCTTGTATCTACTGTTTACATCGAGCCTGCTTACCAACCTTTAAATTTAAGTCTTTTGAGGCCTGCACTTACTTCTTATCGCAAGTACCCAACCAACATTTGGTCTACGGGCCGGCGTCGTCTAATTAAAGGCCGACCTACAAAACCATTTTCCGCGGGAGAAGAGGTTTCCTCCTTGCCTACCAGAAAGGAGGAAACGCCTTCTCCTTTCCACAAAGACTAGCTTCCGGACCCGCCCTTTTCAGGGGAGGAGGAGGAAGGAGTGCGAGAGGGGAGGGAGCGAAGGTCGTTGGGGAGCACTTTCCTACCCTGCGGAAAATGGTTTCGTAAGTCGGCCTTTAAGAGAGCAGACGACAAGCAGAAACGTTTGAAAGAGCAGACGACTGTTCGAACGATAAGGGCGGCCGTTTGAATTTAAAGACGTACTGAACGTAGATTGCAGGTGGTCCACACAACTTGAAGGTTTTCTGGCGTTCATGGTGGAACAAAACAAATAAATCTGATGACCACAAGTATCCGTGAATTCAACCCAAAGTGCTTCCCGCCCACGCAATCGTTGTCCGATGGCGTCTGCTTTTCCCTTTTCACGGCACATATCCAGATTCTCGGACGAACCGAGCACGTGAAAACTGACCTTCAAACCTTTCTCAACACTTTTGGTACGGCCGCAGTCCCGGCGTATTGACGAGAAGGCAGGTTTTTGCTTGGTTCCTTTCAGAACAACGCAGGAATACACATCTGGAATGGGGACTTCTGCCCACAGCCCCAGACCGGAAGTGCGACCGAAGCCGTGACGTCACAGAGTTGAGTTCGTGTATACTGTGGAGAAAAGCGGAGTTTGGTGGATCCTTAGTGAGGACTCAGCTTCTCAATGGGCCAACAGGATCTAGCTGACGTTTTGGGTGTCGAGCGGGTAGGGGAGGTCTTGCGAACGCGTTGTTTTCTAGTCAATCACTCGCGCGTCCAGGTGGCAGCACCTATTTGGAAAAAGGTGGACTGAAAAGGTGCTTAGTGCAGCGGACGACATCTTCACGTAGAGACGAGGCAAGACGTCCGATGAGACCTTCTGAGAGCCAGATGTTCCTCAAGGTCCCAAAAGTGTGAGCTGCGGCAACAATAAACGCTTCCGTAACACTTGTGTCTTGTTTCTTACCCTAGGACAGTAAGGTTACTTCAGAAAGTAATTCGTTACGGTTTACTTGTTGAAGTAACGGTCACTTACTTTTATGGGAGTGCAATTGTAACTATAATCAGTTACATTTAGCCACAAGTAATTGTAAATGTAATTCCTTACTTATTTTAGTAACGTGTACAAGTCTGAGTCCGGCCATGGTTCCGCGGATACGAAGCCGCTGACTCAAGCGGAATTTCGCGGTCTGTGTTAATTTGAGTGACCTAATGAAGCTGTTCGATTGCAGTAATGCCCGGGAGGCCGGTGGAAGTTATCATGGCCGACCAATTAAGAACTTCTATTTGGGCTTTTTGGGAGGGGGCGAGCTTAAGACAGTCGTAGCCGTGTACTGCCTTAGAAACCAGGACCGTCTGGACCTGTATTAAAATGTTCTCCTGTGCTCCCCAAGTTTTGGTGGTGGGATGTCGACCGTGTTTCCATTGAGCTTTACGAGAAGCCAAGCGAAGCGAAGCCAGCTCTGAGCCCCACCATCCTGATCGATAGCTAGGGTGTTGATGCTTTCCTGCCGTTCGAGTGGCACCCCATTGCGAAAAGTTTAAATTAGCTTTTACATTACGTGTGAAACCCCGGCGGTTCGCGATTATCATGTACGCTGTTTTGTCGACAGATAGCTGCATACTCGTCAGTTCGAGCGGGTGGGGTCATTTTCGGGGCTGTACTATTCGCCATGGGCATTCTCCGTCTCTGTCATTCTTCTCCATCGCGACGGAAGGAGGCGGCACGCCATTAGGCTGATTACACTGTAACTGGGCGGGAGCCGCTGGGTCAGTTTCTGTTTTTTCGTTAAAACCGGGTGTGGAATTGTTGTTGTTTTTTTTTTGTTTTTTTTTTTGGCGATAATGCTATTCACGTATTCTTTCTTGGTGAGATACTCTCAAAACGCAGCTTACGATCTCTGACACTCAAGGAAGAGTTGCTTTTCTGGTGAGTTAAATGCGAGAACGATAGGTGATTGACCCGTGTTCGGAAGTGAGAAGAAGGGCCGCGTCTTAACCCTTGAGAAGTTCCCATGAGGCTTCCGTTTCCTTGGTTCATGGTGAACCAATTGATGTTGACGCTTTCCTTCTTGTGGGCGCGGGGGCAGGTAAGCAATGGTCCTCCGTGACTTGCTACTGCAGCGGGCTTCTGTTGTTCAGAGGTATCCAGGGCACCATTAAGGGAACGGGTTAGAACAACCCCGAACCCTGGATGGAAGGCACTTGTAGGCTTAAACGAAACACTACAGACCCACTGCCTACCATGGGTCTGTAGCAACCGAGGGTGGCAGAGCGCTGCGAAAACTCGTCCACTCCCGTCGTTCTCTCAGTCAGACTATTGCAGAAGGAAAAACAAGGAATTATCCTGCTACTGAATATATACATGATCAGGAGCCACCTGGTTTACAGAAAGGAAAATAAAATACCACAGATGATATTCCGCTGGTTAAAACGAGACGAAACTCGTTCCCTCACTCAGCCCCTAATCAATAGCAAAACGAACTCACCTTGCTTTTCTGTTTCAAACCAAATGCCGTTCTCTTTTTTATTTTTTTTATTTTTCTGGCGTCTGATTGGCACGACGAATACGCTGAGTTTCAGCGGGTCGCCGCTTCCTGTTTAGTGATGTCCTTTTCACTCCGCTCCTTTTACTTGCGAGGCATTGTGAAGACGACTATATTTCGTTTCACCTTATAAGTCAAGACGCAGACGATGCTATGAGCTGATCGGACCAATCACATAGCGTCAAAAGTGCGCCATCATGGTGTTCGCCATGCTCCTCTACGTGTTCTGTTATCGCTGAACCAACCAGAAACAGATTCCGCTTAGTTACTAAAGACTGTTTCACATGCTGCGATTCTCGCCCGAAATCGGTGCGATTTCCAGTAAATGTGCGATTAAAATTGCAGTCGCACTGTCACAGCGGCTCTGCGACTGGTTTTCATTAAGCTGGTATTTTGTCGCAGAGTCGGTGCGATCGCTTTCTCGTCATCCAGCCGTTCCTTAGCCAGCTTTCATACGCGAAAATAAACGTAGACACAGAAGCTTCTGGTTTAATGCTTAATTATTAGAAATCTCTAGTTACATATTGCATTCCTAAAACATGTGTGCTTATTAAGACGTGTTTGTTGTATTTTAGACAAAGTCAAACGCGTCGCGTCCGTGTCTGAAGCTTCGGCCGCTCCGACAGAAATCGCGCGGTTGTTGGAGCATGTGAAACGAAACATTGCGATCGCACTCGCTGCGTCGGCTGTCGCACCAATTTTTTTTTTTTTTTCGCACAGTCGCTGCATGTGAAAGAGGCTTAACGCTTTTAACGCTGCTTCCTATTGCCTCGTAGCGTCGGGTGCGTCGGGACTTGTAGGCTGAACCGAAGTATAAAGCACTTCCAGCAAGTGTCTTCTATTACAAGATAAATTAATGGAATGAACAAAAAAAATACTGTCGAATTTTAAAAAAATGTAGGGGAGTGCGGGTAGGAATATGAAAGTTTTTACACAATATCTTTTTGTGTAGTTTAATGGGCACATATAAGCAAGTTAAATGGTCCTAAATGAAGCGTGAATGGTCCTAATTTTTCTAGAAATTACAAAAAGAAAATTGCAGGCATAAAAACGAGTCTCATTCCACCCTCTCCCCAAGGAGGAATCTGAGCATGCAAGATTGCGGTAAAAATTGTGCAAATGAATAATATTATAGGCAGACGTGTCTTCACCAGACATGAAGCCCGATTCCAGTCGTCGTTTTTACTCCGGATGTCTGTGGTTTTGGACCGGGGATTAAGAGTACGGTAACAGTTTGACACAAAACAAATAATTGGTGGGCTAAATGGGATATCAGCTAAAATTATATTAATCACCATTATTACAGGTTGACCTTAGTGTTGACCTACCAGTCAGAGCACCAACCATTATAAAGGAAGGACTGAGATGCTGTCCCGATCCTCCCACCATTCTCGCTGTACCATTCCCCCCAAAAATGCCTTGCACACGACGTGTTAAGCTTAAAATAGCAGTGGCTAAAAGCAACTTATTGATTTAGATCCTTTCAATGTTAGTTCACTACAACCGTTGGCTAAACCGTTTTGTTCAAGAATCGAGCAAAACGAACGTGTGCTGCTTACTTTTGAGTACACCGAAGTGACAACCACTGACGCAAATCGTGTACACCACGTGAAGCAGGTACACCCGTGAGCGATATGAAGGTGAACAGCTTCCTTCTTGTTTTTGACGCTCCTGCAAGTTTTGGAACAAGCTCTGTTCCAGAAGAGGGCTAGAACGCAAAGTTTAGACCCCAAGCCACGCACCATTTGAGACGTAGAGAGTTAATATAGATTTAGGGAGCTGTAAAACAGGCAAAAAACCAGGCAATCTGTTCACCTTTATATTGCCCGGCGGGTGTACGTCATTATAAAGTTGAATGTACCGCTACCGAGGCCTCATCAATCTAGCAGTTCGTCAACTTTTGGGTACTATTCACTGAAGAGATGCGTTCACTCCTCCCACGTCTCACATTCCTTCCCACTCGCCCCTATATCTATTGTTAATTTGCAAAAACTGTTTTATCCTCTGTACAGTTCGACCTGTGCACGCCATTCCAATCATAACCTATTTTCGTGTCTTTTGTGCGTACCTATTTCCTCCGTTTCGTATAAAGTCCGACCGCAGCTAACCTTACGATCTGATGGAGGTAATCAAGCAGTGCAAAAGGGGAACCATCACGGCTGAACCAATCAGTCACAGTGAATGCGGCGTGATCACGCGCTTTTTTTATATATGCGTGATTGGTTCAGACGGCTATATCAAATGCACAAAGACGATATGTGTGTCGTCGCGATGCAATTTTTTGCCGCTCCTTGGTTTGCTTCATCAGATCGAGGCGTTTTCTGTAGAGTGCCTTCATGTGCGCTTCGCATAGAGTGATGCCAACTGCCTGTTTCCCTTTCCCACACCCTCTTCCACCGCCATTTTGTTTCTCTCATTGTTTCCCCGCGCGCCGAAAAGTGGCCTTTGTGTCCATCGGTAATCCCATCCGAGGGGGAAAATGCTAATCCTCCCTCCGTGGGTTCCACAACGCTGCTCCGAGCTTCTGAGATAAGGTGCTTGTTTCCGGGAGGGTTATAAGCCCCACGGATTATCGCCGAGGAACAAAATGGCTGCTGGTTTGTCGGCGAGTGGTATTACAAAGGATGGCATCACCCTAGCAAAGCGCACATGAAGGCTCCCTAGTTTTCTGTGGTCGTAGGGGTCGGCGATAACATGGGGGGGGGGGGGGGGGGGGGGGGCAATTATTTGTTTTATTTCCGAGGAGAAGAAAAGCACGCGTGCGCACAACTGGAATCGGCGCTCAATCTAGGACGTTGCCCCCAAGCATAGTGGTTCGAATCGGATAGCGCTGCGTCATTCATATGTGTCTCTCGCTGATATGTTGACTGTTCTTACGGTGCTGAACCTAGGAATGACGCTGCACTCATTGATTCAAAACAACGTTCGCAAACACCCCTACTTTCTACCAACTAAAATTGCGTCACGTCAAGTGAAGTCCGACGCACAACGAAGCAGAAGCTCCGCGTGCGATCGGAGCTGATTCGCGATGACAATGAAAACGAACGATGACCTCGCGGAATGTTCGTTTCTTTCGACGACAACGCTGCCGCGACGTATTGCTCGCCACGTTTCTAGTGAAAAGATAGTACTCCGATCGTTCACCAGGCGTCAGCGCTTGATTACGGCTTATCTCTAACTTATCGGCGCTCTCGGCGCTCTGCTATGCCGTGTGTTTTTCCGGACCGGGTACGAACGTCTCTGCGGCCTTCCAGTTGTAAGTGGCTCGTCTTTTCTTTTTTTTTTTCTTTCTTGCTTGTATCGTTCCAGCGTAACTAAATGGCGTGTGCACTATGCACATGCCAACGGGCGTCTACAGTCTTGGCGGTCAGACTTCGCGACGTCTAACACGCCATCATTTTTTTCCGTACGATGTACGAGACCCGAGTTCTCGATGAGTGGGGCGTTCCTTTGTCAATGAGCCTTTTTTCCAAGCGGTTCATCAATTTTGCATATATGTTGCTCTTTTTTCTGCTTATCTTCGAAGTAGCCCTGGCCCAGTTGAACTTGCCGTAGTCCTTCCGTTGTATGTCATCATTTGCGCCCACAAGACGCGAATAAAATGTCGTCTCGCACATTAGAGCTTCACGGCAGTGGGAATTAGGTCGGCTTCATTCCATTTGCTTTGACAAACTCTCAAGTTGAGTGCCGAACTGTTACATTGGAGGCACCTTACTATGACTCGCGAATATCTGGAGGTCTTTTTAAATTCATGACGCTACAAAGCGAATTCAAGCTAAAGCGCGCAACATGTCATATTTATAGTGTTCGTGGGAAAGGAAAATTGTTTTCATGTTCCTCTTCGTTTACTGTCTTGCTTTTTTTTTTTTTTTTTTTAATTGTTTCAAGAATATTCCGTATTCGTGCTGTCCTGCAACACTTTCAGCAAACGTAAATCCACTACTCTATGTTCGGGTGAAAGTACAGGTACGGTACCTGCGCTGGTGAGGTGCCCGCATCCTTGAAGGCAACTTGCTCGCCCGTTTAGCTTTGACGTCGCCCGCACAATCTGAGGCTGTATTGAAACGGGACATTAATTTTTGTCGAGGGTCGATGGGCAACTATACGCAGGGTCTGCTATCCACGAGTGCACTCAACTTTCCAAATATGCGAGATGGTTCCCGAACAAACGCTCCTTTCCGGGAAACATTGTCTACCTACAAAGCGTAAATCTGTCGCCTTGTATTCGTTTCCCGTGAAAACAAACTAAAGCGCAGACCGCATGGCGCGTTTTTGCTCGCGATTCAGGCGCGTCGGCGTCAAACTGACGTCATTTCCTGCGCGCGGGCGCGCGTTTTCGCGGGAGCGTTGGTTTCTAGCCGACCCAGAACAAGACGCGCGCGCCGAGGCGTCGAAGCGGCTCTCGCCCAATCAGGGTCGGTCGAACTATCACATGATCCTGCACAGTACGCTGTTTCGTATTCAGCACATTTCAAAGTGTTCAAAAGCATTTTTAATTTCCATATAAAAATTGAAAAGGTGTTCTTTTGACACACGAACCCGTTTTATTTACTTATTTGTTCATTTAATTCTCATTTTGTAGTATTTGCGTCAACACTTACATCGCGTGTTAAGAATTCTGTTATCTGGCAACGCTGATAACGCGCGGCCGGCGGTGCTTGGCTTTGTCTGCATGCGGGTGCCCCCGCGTCAGCTTCCGCGCGAGCATTCATAGCGCGTCGCGTTTCCGCGTGCAGAAAAACGCGCCATGCGGTCTGCGCTTCACACCGCTCAACTCGTGATCAACATGTCGACGAATGGCTTTGTTATGACAACATTTTTCCCACTCTTATTTCTGGGAATGACGTGAAGATGTTGAACAATGGTAATATTTGTGTCGAGGAAGAGTCACTTGAGTCTGAGATCTAAGGCAGGTGGGATCTGTGCGTGGGGGCATTCGTCGATACCGACGTCAATCTGTGGTCAAGCATAGCTGCGGCAAGCCGAGATTGATAAAACGCCCCACAATCTCGGTTAGTTGCGAAGAGCAAGACTGGTAATCAGCGCTTGCCTAGCGTTTATCACTACTCAACTAGACGGCAATGAATAACTGTACGCAGCTCGCTGGAAGCCGACTCACTGAACGTATCTACGCCGCGCTAAAATCGCGTCTGCTTTTTTTTTTTTTTTTTTTTTATAGAGGTGTGTGAATAGTTGTTCGACTCGAATAGCGCTGTCACCCGCTAGCCGCGACTTCGCTGTGCACTGGGAAGGATATATGAATGATGCATCGCTAAACGATTGGAACCACTATTTGCGCACCCGTACTTTATTATGTGAATTTTTTCCCTTAAATTAGAGAGCAGTACCAGTGAGAGTGTGCTTTTGTTTCAATAGATGAACGTGGAAAATAATTCAGCATTAAGTAGGTTCAGAAAAAAAAAGGATTTGTTTTTTCATCCCGATAACGTTGCCCGATACTCCGACCGGCGCCCTTGCGCGTGCTTCGCGCCGTTATCCGATATCTTGATCTGAGCTAGGGAACGACCTAATGAAACGGACGATTAGTCGAGGCTCTGTACCTCGAACTATTTTGAGAGGGTTCGAAATGTCCAGAAATATCTGGCTTACAGATGCATTACATTTTCGTAGACCAGGGTAGTATATGTCGTGGACACCTATACGCCAGGGGTCTAGAAACGTTTAGGCTAGGGGGCCGGATTGGAGACCTGTTGCAGTCTCGGAGGTCGGAAATTCGACTGAATAATATAAACGAGGAAATAGTAAATAGCAAAGCCTAAATACGCATTTAAATAGAAAAATTATAAACTAGAGCAAAAATGCAAAAACGAAATGTAAGCTGGACAAATAAATTAACTTTATTTTTAAGTGTATTATATTGACTATTTATGACATTATCAAACAGGTGCGACCCCGATAACTCACCAGACATAAATCAAAGCGCATGGAACTTTTCGTGTTTCACGCAGGGCAGAAGAACAATAAAAATGGTAGATCAGATCAGATCACTAGGCACAATATACACGAGAACGCAGAATATTTTTTTCTTTTTTTTTCAGTTACGCCGACATGAAGCAGAAAACTACGAATAGTAGTTCTTCTGATGAAAATGTACAATGAATAATATGCCAAAAGAACCGGCGTTTCGATGCATTTTTCTAGGATGCGAATAGTCGATTTTCAGTTCGAAGCAAATAGTGGCTGTGGCCTAGTATTCTCTATTCAAATATTGAATAGTTTATCCGAGCTTATCACTACTGCATCATGTAAAAGTTTCTCCCAAGCTTCCACTTGTCCATATCTAAGCTATGCTAATTTTAGTCTAGCTAAATTTATGGATTGTGACCTCTGACAGTTCATTGCCTTCGTGGGAACGGCAAATAAGCGATGCATTCGACATGAAATTAAATTTGGAGATACCCAGCTAAACCTAATCAATTGGATTTATAAATCTTCTTGCTGCATATAAATATTCTTCATTAAATATAAGATTTCAGAAAATAATAGAAGATATTAATGAACAATGAACGTAGGTTGTCAGGACATCTCTGCCTAACATACAAGGGTGTTTCACAATAATTCAGCCAATGTTAAAAAATATTTTGGTGCATTTTAGGAAGACGAAACCAAAAGAACAAGTTCGTTAATCGTTTGGAGCAAGTCAGGCTATTATTCTTGTATACTTTTGCATAATAGCCACAGTTTAATTCTGAAAACTTTACTGTAGTGTATATAAACGTTCACGAAGTTGCCGTTTCTCTTTAGACACACCACGCGCGCGCGGGCACCATCCCGCTTTGAAAGTGCGGTTTTCTCTTCACAATATTTGTACTTTTCGAAGTGTTGATCGCGGCGGGTTAGCCCCGTTGAGCGTGCTTCTTACGGAGCACCGGTGCATTGCGGACAAGCAACACCCGCGGAAGCGAGCTCCACGGGTGTGTCTTCTCCGCAGTGCACCGGTGCTCGGCAAGAAGCGCGGTCAACGGGGTAAACCAGAGCCGTATATGTAGAGTTTGGTCATTCATTGGGAAGTATAGGAGATGAATGAGGAGGCGCCATTGGCCGAAAGAGTGCTGGGCGTGTTCCAGGGCGTCTTCAGAAATTCGAATGTGGCCAACCAGAAGCTGAAAATACCCTGGTGGTGGTCGCCAGAAACAAACTTAATAAGTGCGTCGGAGTAACTCTCGGTGACTGAAAATATGGTGTATGTGATGTTTCAATCACGGTCATCCGAAGTCATGGTGGATGAGTGCGACTAGCGGAACGATCGACATAATCCGTACTCCAAGCGCCGAAGGCCGGGAATCGCCGTCCGAGCGGTCACGCTCTGTCCGAGCAAAACAGAGTTCAGCAGCACATTCGTTTCTTGCATCTTTGTGCATGATAATGATCGAAACATCACGTGCACCCTATTGGGCAGGAGATCGAACTACAGGGGGCGCTGTGACCCGTTTTTTTCCCCACACCTCAGTGTTTACTCAACACAAGGCCTGTGCACATGCCCACAGGCCTTATAGGCACGTCCATGTCATCTTCTACAATAGAGCGCAGGGCGCAGTTTAATATAAAAAATGCTAACAATCGACGAAGCGACGTTAAGTGCCGGATCTATCCTCAGAGAATGCGAGCTTGACCCACTTCGGCTTTTGTGCTGAGCTGGGACCGTGCATGCTGCATTGTTCATGCAGGCCTGAGTGGAAATAAAAAAGCCCCTCCTCCCCCTCACCGGAGAACACGAACTCCAGCCGAACGCTGACGCCACGTTCGGTTATGTCGGCCGAGCGCTGAGTCATTGTATTTGTTGTCCCTATCCGTGTAATTCTAAAGTTAACCGCTTGGGGCGTCACGATCGCTCCTCCTCCCCAATATTCAACCATAAAATGTGACTACACTTCACTCTTACGCACTTATTAAAACCAAATACTAACATATACCTTTGATTAAAACAATTTCTCGCTACCACCGTTAGGGTATTCTTTTAGGCTTCTGGTTGGCCAAATTAGAGCATCTCAAGCCCACTTTCTGCGTCTGGTGCACGCCTTGGCGCTGCCCGCGCCTCCCGTTGACCAAATTCTTTATACACGGCTCTGGGGTAAACCCGCCGCGGTCAACACTTTGAAAAATACGAATATCAGAGTTCATCGCGAAGCGAATATCGAATAGCCTATTATTCGAAGCTACTATTCGAAAATGTGAATGTACACACAACACTACAGCTTTCTTTCATTGTTTCTGATACCTTCGTTTGCGCCTTTTGTGCATGTCGCAACTCTATTTTTTTAACAAGCGTTTATTTTTTGGGCTGGTAGCAACAGGCCGCGGGCAGGGCGTCACTGGAACGACCGTGGCTATCCGCGGGTGTGCCGAAGCGCCTTCGCGGGCCGGGATTTGGAGAACCCTCCTGTAGACTACACCGGATGACTCAAACGCCACCTTTGCATTGAGGATCAGTTCTTGTAATTGTAATTCTGTCGTGTGCATGCGTGGGCACGGTGGGAAGTTGGTGAATTTCAGTGGGCGTCTGGTGTTTCTGATGTAGATGAGAAATTTAGCCAGCGCTGTACCACTGCTAATCTGGGGTGTATCACGCAGTATAGAGATATACACGTCCGCACACGGTTGCTATATTCATTCAGATCGAAACGGGCATGGGTGGGGGCCTCATCTGTCTCAGGTACGAATGGTGCGCGCTGTACTTAGCAGCTGCCTCCCTATTGCCTGCAAAGTCGACCCAAAGGATAGTCTATGCCATCTTTCTCTTTTTTTTTTCAAATAAGGTCGCTTTAAAACGCCACCTATAAGAAACATAATTACACATTATTTCCTACGTATCGATAGTTTTTTAATCGTGTGTATTGGATTAGCTCCGTCGTAAAACGGGACAGAGCAAAAAGAAAAACAACCTCATTACTGGGTGTCGGAGGCCACAATGTTCGTTGAAAATGTTGAAAGAAAAATGTTTGGTAAACGTCCACCCCGTCCCCTTTCCCCCATACGCTCTAAAAAAAACTATGTGAGCTACCAGTCTGGGCAAATAGACCAGATGACATACAGAAGCATGAAATATGTACCAGCCGCTCCAAGATATAGATTTATTAAATTTACTTTTTCTTTCTTGAGCTTAGTCTACCAACTCTTACGACCCGCGCGCCAGTCGTGGGTCACGTGCTGAGTAAACGAACCTCACACCAAATCAAATTCCCCCCAAAATGTTTATAGAACATTCCTGATTTATTTAAACTCGCGCAGTGCATCCGCATTCGGGGTCACCTCAGAGACGGGCAGCTATTAGCCCCGAGAAGTTCGCGTGGCGCCCCCTTACGGCGAACCGGCGTGACGTCACGGCGAGGAGAGAATTTTTCCCCGACTCGCGCCGCTCGCCCTGTGGAGGCTGTGACGACGCTAGCTGTCGGCGCGCTCGTTTCTATTTAATTTTTTTGGCGTGCTTTTCGTAGGAAGTGTACATCTTTATATGTGCCTTTATTGAGGTATGGCCTGTAGCTACAGGCGAAACTTCAACTAACATTTTAAGCATGGTTGACAGGGCAGGCAACGCATGAATCGCAGCTGGTATATGAAAATAAAGAAATATGGCCCCAATTGTAGGAGCATCACTATAGATTTACATATCGCAAAATAAATGCTGCTGATGGTCTGAACGAGTTCGCAGGTTATGTATACTATTTTTTGTATCTCTGTTCTTAAACAAAGATCGCCAAAGCAGAAAAGCTGCATGCTACTCGAGCAACATGCTAAATACAGTCTGGGCCATGGGGAGAGTATCACAAGTAAGACAGCCCAAGTGCAGGGGCAAAGTAAAACAAAAAAGAAAAACAAAAGACAAGGAACATTTATTATATACATTGCTCGCGTTTGACCTTTGCTGGATTCAGATAGTATTTCAATGGATTACACGGGTGGTATCTGCGGACTTGTTGATATTAACCCTCAAGTAATGTATAACAAACGTAAGCGAAGGTGTCTAGCTTGTTATTAGTCCCTTAAGCCCTAAAATTGAGATTTTACTTAAATCGAATTGTCCTCAAGCTAAAATACCAGAAGCCTTTTGCACGCAGACTGTCGCCCTTCACAGGTTCCACAATTTCTGCTACTAGTGCTGCATCTACCACTGGACAGACGTTCGAATGCTTGCTGTTCCTCCTGTTTTCCTCTGTTGTCATAGAGTCCAACCAGGGATGGGCAAAATACACGTAAATATGTATCGAAATACAAATACAAAATACTTCGTCAAAAATGTATTTAATTACAAATCTAATTACATTTCCAGAAAAGCATTTAAGTACAAGATACAAATACAACCAAATGTATTTTGTCTTCTCCAAATACTTTTCCAAATACATTCCTCAAAATTTGCGTCAGCGACTTCAGGGCACCTGCAACGGGTATCTGGGTATCTCATTTTAATTTTGCATCGCACACTCGGGAGTTAGTGTGCGAGGCTCTAATAACGCAATAGAAATATAATCACAAAAAGTGTAATCAGCTTGGACGTAATAGGTGAAAAAGGTAAAGAGCTTCAAGCAGCTTTTTTTTTTTTTGTCGATTACATTTTCGTATAGACCAACAAAGAACCGAGACGACCAAGACGCGCAGCACTAGCTAGAGAATTCTTTATTGTTGCAACTCGCACCAGTTACGAAAATCTGGACGACCCGCGAATTTAGAATGTTCCACGCAGAAATATGGATGGAAAGCATCACAAGTTGTCACAGGCACTTATTTAGCCCGTCTGCCTGTGAACGTCGATTTCGTCACTATTCTTGCCCCGGACTAATCCCAAAGTCACTAACCGCTTTTGCTTGATTTAGAGACGCTGCATTCGGTGCAGAACGTAGTTTCCTTCCTGCTCTGGACAGTGACAATAAATTTGAGGGATGTATTCACGCCCAGAAAATTGTATTTAATTACAGTTGTATTTGAAATATCCACGTTTTAGTATTTAGATACACATGTCAAATACATTACCCAATTTGTAATTAAATACAAATGCAAAATACACAAAGTATTTGAAATACGTATTTCAAATACCTGTATTTGAAATACTGTTCATCCCTGAGTCCAACTGTAGGGAGTTTTGAGGCTGAGGAAGCTTTTGGAGAGCTGCAGCAGTGTCTCTTTTAATTGGAAATGACAATTCAGACTAAACGGTGTATTTTCAGAATACCCAAGGCTGGAATAAAGAATGACAGGAAGAATATAAACATTCCATATTACGGCACTATTGCCGTTCATATTTTGGCAGTTCAATACATATCATGCAGGCAACTGGGGGCAATTCGGCCGTTTTTGGTGCTACTATACAAACTAATTTTCAGTAATTGTGCAGCTTCTAAGAAATATGTCTGCATAGGCGTATAAACTATATAATTAATTCCCGAAGAAGCTACATTTATGTAAAACAACCCTATTCCAGGACCACTTCCAAGATCATCAGACGCATAGTCTTTAAAACATCTGCGAACCAGCACATGCAGAGTGGCAGCGCAGAGTCGGGGTAGCGAGCTAATTTGCCGACCACCCAAAGGCCCATGATATAAGTGCCACTTCAAATGCCTTAAAAGCGGAATGTAATTTCGTCTTAAATCATGAACATAAAAGGAACAGAATTTCAGCGTCTGAAATACTTGCGCCACCGCTTCACCGACCCCTCGCAAGATTGCCTTGTGTCGTGAGGGCGGACGGGAAAGTTCATCGGCGGAGTTGCCTCCGCCGACAGTTTTCGGGATTTGTAACCCAATTTTAAAGGTAAAAGGGACATACGGAAGCACGTCAATATTGGCTTAACTCAACGTCTTGCACACCGGGTAAACGAACTCCAGCTCTTCGAAGACCTTGCGGCACACAACGCCAAACCAGGAAACCGGTGCTGGGAAGCGAGCCGATGCGAGGTCGCGGAGCGGAGTCCTCCTCCTGACGTCACGGTACACCTCACCCAATCAGGGCGCGGCGACCGCAGCGACGCTTGTGTTCGCTCTCGGGGCTAATATCAATGCAATACAAAACAATTAACGCTGCAATCAAACAAGTAACCGTGACAAGGAAAGTAAAAATATTCAGCCTTTTTTTTTTCAGAGTTAAGTACTTTGTTATCTGAGCAATGACATGATCGGTGGTGCATTCGGTAAATGTTCATTGGGATTTGTTTGTAACATGGCGTCTCGTGTCCGGAATGTAAAATCGGTCACAGTGTAATTAAAACGTTCCAGACGCACGTAAGTACAATTAGCAGTGCGCCGGCTATGTATCACAATCCTCGGTCACTTCTGACCTCTCACTCTCTGAGGCGAGAGCTACATATATATAAGGAGCCAACGCGTTGTGATGTACTACTATTTCAACTTCCAATATGACTTAAACCAGATGCCGCAAGTCCTTCAGATTGCGGAAAGAGGTAATACAAACTAATCAAATTTTTATATATTAGATCAGGGGTCGGCCACTTTTTTCCTGCAGAAGGGCCGAAACGCCGTAAATTATTGAAGCAGGCCAGGTCAATCAATGGAGAGGGAAGGGTGAGGAGGGGGGGGGGGTGCAAGTTATAAAACAAAATCTCCCAAACTTGAAAAGTTGTACACATTTTTTCTTGATTTCGGAACACGTACGTAACCCAAGCTTGCTGAGCTTCCTCTCAGTCTGATAAAGTAATTTTACTATTTGAACAACCAATGACGCTAGCATTTGAGGGGGGTTTGTTTTTAGACCATATCCTTGTGTTCTGCCAAGTGTGCATGCTTTTATATTGTCACGGGTGGTGACCAAAAAAATAGGACATAAACAGGAAGAAATAAACGTTTAATGTGGCGAACTTATGCCAAAAAATAAAAGGGGTACAACGATAATAACAGAGCGTCGCGGGCGTCGAAGTCGGCGGAGCAGCACAGTCGAACGCTGGGGCGAAACTGGCTCCGGCTTGCCCGCGGAGCCGCTTTTGTACACACGTTGGCTTCTGGAGCATTCGACGTAGAAGGTTCGACGCGTAGAACATTCTGACCTCGAATCAGCTAGACGGTTCTCGATTTCACCAGAACATCACATTACAGTGTTAACAAAAATGCATAGCCGCGGCCAGGAATCGAACCCTGGCCCTTCGCGTGGGAGGCAAGCGCGATGACCGTTAGGCTACGGCCGCGCTGCCTACTTGGCGCGCGGCAATATATATATATATATATATTTTTAATTATGTCATCGGAATGAACCATTCAGTTGAAAGTTACGCCGCGTCCTGTCCAGTTCTCCCTTCGTTTTCGTTCACGTTGCTTTGGCGTGTTACACCATGATGCAAAACCAACTAGCCAAACTAGCCATTTTTACTCAGTCGGAGTTCTGGTATCCAGTATTGCTTGCCAAGACACACATTCCCATTACAGCTAATAACTGAGAGCCGTAAAACTCTTTGGAGGTGTTCGTAGGTCATTTGCAAACACAATGGACTTGACGGTTTTCATTTAAGAAAAAAACATCTTCGGCGATGTACATATTATACGAAACATTGTAATCATAGCTGCTGCGAACTTTCGTGGATTTGAAAACTTGATTCAGGAGTAAAACTTAGCGAAGTCATTCGCGGAAAATACATGATACAACCTGTTATCTGTTTAGGGACCAGCTTAACAGCGAATTTTGTCTCGTAAGCCTCCTGAACTTGGTCAATGTCTGTCTTAAGCAAAATATAAAGAAAACAATTGAATGCTTGAGTATTTCGCAAAATCAGGGAATCCAACTCCGACTTTGCAGTTCAGATTGCGTAATATGATTGATATCATGCATATACTTTCTTTATAGAACACTGTGTTCTTTCCTCCTATAAAAACTCCCCACAAAGAAAAATTATATACATTCTTTGTTGATAGAGATTCCTGGTGTTGGGAGACCCCGAGCTTCAGCTCGAAAACGTTTGCGTCTAAGAGCATACCACCACGGGTTTCTCTTTCCTTTGTAATACTAGTCGGGTCATTAGGTTGGTATGAGATATCAGCCAACAGCAATGCCAAGTCGCCACCCAGTCAGAATGAGGAAGGCCCTGCGAGGATGTTTTTACAAAGCTAAAAAAAAAAAACAAGAAAAAAATGCAAAACTCTTGCTGTACTGGACAGCCCTAGAATAAGCTTCTATGCGCTACAAAATTCTTAAAATGAACGATGCATGGTCCAAGTCGTTATTCCGGACGACATTTATTCTAGGTACCACATACCTTAAATTCCCAACGCATCACTTTGATCCACAGCAATTGCCGATAGATGAACCTGAAGAATGAACTAATCCCCAGTCGTGCCATTTGGAAATTAATAGATTCCATTACACCACATTTGCCACCAGTTATTCTTTTTGAACCAGTGGTCCTGGAGTGTGTGCGTGTGTGTGTGCGTTGGGGGGGGGGGGGGGGGATTCTTTTTTGGTAGCGTGCCGGCGGCCGCAAAATATTTCCTCACAGGCCGCGGATTGCCGACCCCCGTATTAGATTATACGCATAGATAATTGTGGAAAATAACGCTTCTCACGTTAATCTGTATGCAGGGTGTTTTTTAAGGCTTTACTGATTTGTTTTAAAGCCGTGAAAGCTACACTAAAACGGTCTGTGTAGGTAAGTTACACGGCGGCATAATCGCCACGGTAAGTCTGTTAAGTAACTAAAATTTGCTAATTCACTTTTTGAATTGTTGAAGATGAAGCTATGGTTCCCGTGAGAAACTTGCTCAGCGCCATCGAAAATCACCAAATATCAGTCGTGCAACAGGCTAGGGGTGCGAAAACGTACCCGCGCGGTGCTATCGCCTCTTGTCATCCGCGTTTCCTCGCCGCCATCATTGCGCCCGTTGCACTAGTGCTACCTTTTGCGTCAAATTTTAGAAATCCTTCTAAAATTTGACTATTTAGTGGCTTCCGATGGCGCTAGCAAGTTTTAAATTAAAGCCACGTGTTTCATTTTCACGAATTAAAATGTTGACGCACAGATCTTCGTCAAACCAACTCATTGTGACGATTATGCTGCTATACCGTGCCCTCCTGGCCGTATAACTCACCTGCACAAACCTAAGTAATCTAGCTTTGGCGGCTTTTTTTTATGAACAAATGTGTAAAAACACATTAAAACTATAACACGTTATTGCGACGCGACTGTTTTTTTTTTTTTTTTTTTCTTGGCGGGTCGCTGGGCATCAAAGTTTAAAAAGCCCCAACTTACTGGATCCTTAACCTGTCACCAACTATAGCATATAAAGGCTACGGAAAACATATAAACAAGGCCAGGCGAAGAGTTCCTACAGAACGCTCTTTAACCCCTGCATTTTATAGATCCTGACAGTATGAGAACGGCAGGAAGGTCTTCCAGTTGCCCCGCCTCTAGTGCGAGCTTCCTACATTCGACAGCGCTTTGGTGTCTCTTGACACAAAGCCTGGCAGTTCGACGACGGAGTCGTAGAGTGCCCGGTCGGAGATTTGGAGCGCGAGGATATGGTAGCACAGAGCGTCAAAGAGTCATTTCTCGGGGAACCTGGATGTCAGCGCAGACTTTTTTCAGCGGCGAGGACCAAAAACACACTTGCTCGCTCAGGAGAGGTGTGTTTCGGCGTCTCGCCGCAGCGGGGCGCCAGTCACGTGGCTCCCCTCTCGTCCGTTGTCTGCCGCTCCACCTTTTTCATTTCGGCGGCCGCTTCTAGTGGCGATCTGCCAGGCTTTGTCAGTATGTAGGAGGCAATGGTACGACGCAAAGGCAACGAGCGCGTGATGGAGGCCGGTTGTTCAAAAGAGACGTTCCGCCATCCTCGTCCTGTTGCATGGGAGGTGCTCACTGGCGGCCACGACTGAGAGTCCACTGCTCATTTGCTACGTGAACTTCGGTCCACCAAGACTGCTGGTCTTAGCAACTTGTCTATTAACTACCCGCTCGTTTTGAGCGTCGCACTCAAATATGGCGACCGGTGGATACCCCCTAACCTTTTTTTTACGCTAAGCTGAGCAAACCTACATCCCCGTTCTTTTCCGTCTCCGGAAATTCTTGGAACATACGGCACTGTCGGTGGTCATTAAAGTCAAACTAGATTATTACAAGCGGCTGGCCCAAGTCAGGGCCAAATTGAAGACCGGAACTGTTTTTTTTTTCTTTTTTGTTTTGTTTTTCCTGAAGGAGAAACAATCGACGAAGTGGCTTCGTGTATCAGTCGTGAACCCAATCTACCTGAACGAGTGATTTCGCCCTCCAAAAGACAAGACTACACATTGGGAACCCATAAAGCAGAACAACTTTTCTTGAGTGTGCGAACCATAACTAAATGTAACTAAACTACAAAGCGCCCCCCCCCCCCCCTAAAATAAAAACTTTTTTAACGAGATTAAGTTATAAAAGTTGAACACTCAGATTGCGGCCAAACGTAGCTGGTGCTACGCTTGGGCGGAAACTGAGACTTTGGACCAGATGCCAAGGGTTCAGAAATAGCCGTTCCCTTATCTGAGAGTTATAAGCGATTTTCAATGGGAAAATAGTGACCGAAGAAGACCCGAATTCATGGGACGGGGAATTGATGGAGTCAATTACCGAGAACGGGCTTCACTTTTCCAATTGAATTTTGAGAACATCACTTCTATGCAACTTTTGAATAAAATAACGGTTAGTGCAGAAACCTCGACATCTGGTCCGGATGCTAGCTCCACATTTCGGCAAGGACTGAGCGGTCCGAAACGCATAATTCATTTTTGCAATAAAAAAAAAAAAAAAAAATCAGTGTTCGGTAACACGCTGTACATATATACTCATCGAGCGTGAATCGAACACAAGCGGAACGGTCTTTACTTTTCAAATTCACCTCCGTACACCGACGGGAGCGAGAAGCGAGCTCCTCTTGAGAAGCACGGGCTCCTCCATGCGCCTATCTCGGGGCGAGTGTCTCGCCGATACCCTATCGCTCTGTTCCCAAAAGGTACGTCTCAGTTCAGCTTGACCAACTTGAAGGGAGCAGCGAAGTGACACACGCTGGATTTTCTTCTCGTCCAATGACTTCCAACGCGATAGAGGCGTCCGCCACCGAAGTAAGTTCGCGATGCCGCTTTCCGGGGTAATCGCGGGCGTACCTTTTCTCTGTACCATGCACCTTTATATGTTGATACCGGTTGCGGGCGGCACGTGTTCGTGGTACTCCGTGCAAAAAAGCGATGTCTTCACCGTCTCCACCATGAGCTTGTAGGAAACGATGAGCCGTATACGGTGCACAAATATGGCAGCCCGTAAACCAATGTGGGAGCGCTATAGACCTTTTCCACAAGGGTGCCGCCATCTTGAATTGTCGTCACTTCCAGTATGGGCGAAAACATTACTTTGCCCTCACCACGCCAATAGAAGACATTTAGGATATAAGCCTAACCGTCACACAGTATCGTTTTGGCTCCACTCTATTTTTTTACTGGTTACAGGTTGAAACGTTTTACTTTTTTTTCGTCGCCCATACTGGAAGTGACGACAATTCAAGATGGCGGCGCCCCTGTGGAAAATGTCTATACAAGGTGTCCCCCAAAACAATTCACGAGGTTTTTTACACAGCAAAAATAAACCACGCGTCGCCGAACGCTCATTCTCCGCCAAAAGGTAGCGCTAGAGGTCCGATCCAGATGCCAAAATTTAAGCACTCTAAACGTTATCTTATTCAGAAGTTATAAATGATTTTCTGAAAATTTCAATGAAAATATGAATCCAGTTTTGCCCGTCTTCGGTAACTGGCGTTATGGCTCGATCTCGATCGGCCGCCATTTTTCCATTGAGAATTTTAGAAAATCAATTATAACTTTAGTATAAGATAACGGTTTGTGCTGAAACTTTGGCATCTGCAGGTTCGGAACTCTAGCGGACGTTTAGGTGGAGAATCAACGTTCAACAATGCATATATATATTTATTTTTCTTTGAGAGGCGGGGGGGTGGATTTGTTTGATCGGGTGGATTTTATTTGATTTAAAGTACACCCTGTACTTTGTATAAGCTATGCAAATCAATTCCTTGGCGGACGTTTGGGTTGGGGCTCACTTATTTTCAACTCCAGCAATTATGCCTAACGTGGCCGCTTTTTCAGACTGCGAAATAACGGGATGAACGCTGCTCGTTTTTCTCCAGTCTTGTTCTGTGTATGCTCTGTAGCGTAAAAAAAGACCAAAAAGAAAACCAACATTAGTGCACGTTTTGTAGGTTATGAGCGTCAACGGTTCATTCTGTGCAGTGTTATGCGAAAGTAAGAAAATGATTTCGGTGGTCCCTTTATTTTGGTGCATCCTCACACAAATAACGCCCGGTGTACTCCATGCAGTTGTTTGAGAACTGAGATTTGCAAATGTGCTGTGTGTATGACTAGACAGCGGGGAGTTAGTCAGCAGGTGCCTGTCGCCTCGACACTGTAGATAAATTTTGACAGTGCAGTATGATTGTTAGCCTGGGGTCAACATGCATCACGCAGTAGTGATACACGACCTCACGCCGGCATGGTATACTCATCCAGATTGAAAACGGCAGGAATGGGGTTTGAACCCGGGATCCCTGGACTCTGCAGCGTGATCTTGTCCTCTCTGAGCTGCGGTTTGTTAAAGCGCTCGGCCACTGATCCCCAAAACTAAGAACAGCGCCTGTTCTCTCCAGGATGACATGATGCGAGAACAGCAGAGAGAGCACTTGTACAAGATCCTCGTCATCGGAGACCTGGGAACGGGCAAGACAAGCATCATCAAACGCTACGTCCATCAATTCTTCTCGCACCACTACAGGGCCACCGTATCCTGACCAAAATTAGTTTCTTTTTATTAATTTATAAACTATAATATACGCCAGGGATATAAAAATGTTTAAACGATTTCTTTTTTTTTTGGAAAGGGGGGGGGGGGGGGGGGGTAGGGCACAAAAAGAGAGGGATGGATGATGAATCTTTCAAATGATTGGGAGAAACAATTACTTATCCCCCCGGTCCCCACGCTTTCCTGTTCAGGCGCTACTGATGTATCATATGCCCTAATCTACCTAAATCGTCAAACCCAAATTGCAGAAGTGACCGTCTTCCACGCAGTTTGAATAAAATGACAATTACTTGGGTCCATCACGGCCAGGACATTAACGTAGGTGGAGTAATCATTTTCTACTAATGCATTAGTTCAAAATTTTTTATTCGAATATTTAATAATAATAATAACAAAATTAACCGCTAATATAGTTATGGCACGTCACACTTCGTTGCGATTTGAACTTCGGACCACAAACCCTCCTGGCTGTTTATTTATTTATTTATTTATTTATTTTTGTTTATTTTTACAGTGAATGTTTCTTACATCCAGCTACACAGATCGGTGTTGACTTTGCCCTGAAGGTCATCAACTGGGATGAAAACACTCTTATCAGGCTTCAACTATGGGACATTGCCGGTAAGTTGAGCAGTACAACACGCTCCCACTCAACACTACCTAGCAAAAAAGTTCGTCACAGACATAAAAAAGAAGGAAGCAGTTGTTGTGAGCTGCGGCAGCGTGTTACAATTATTTTGTTGTTGTTGTTGCAATAGAGTAAAGTTGAATGGAGAAAAGTGTATTGTAAATAAAGGCTAACGCCCACGCTGCTTCGCAGACTCCGTTCAACTTACGGTCAGGCAGCTTCGTCTAGGAGCCTGAACACACAGCTGTGTTCAGCGAGATGTGTCGTTTCATTGATACTTATTTCTTTAGAAGCGTATGAATCTGTACAAACTGCCGCGGCAGGAAACACGAAACTGGAGAAGGCAGTGATCGCCAAACAATATATCGGTTGCACTGACGTCACCTTTTGACCACCATGTAAGAGGAGAAGAGTGAAGCTGCTTTTGTAAGAATTTTGAGTGACGGGTTAATCTTCTATATTCTTCTGTGAGGAAAGTAGCGACGCCTGTGCAAATCCGGGAGGCACAAAAGAGGATCCCGATAAGAGGGGAGCTCCCTCTTCTTTGGTGGTTATCGGAGCGCTCTTTGAATGAAGTCATGTGCAAGCTATGTGTAGCGAAGTACGACCAGAGCTACTTCTCTCCCAAATATTCCGAACGTACTGTGTCCCCCTCTGCGCACGAGCACTAGAGAAATTAATTCACGGAATTTCATGTCATGACTCAGGGTGAGGTTCGTGAACGAGTAATCAAAATTCCCTTTTTATGTTCGACAGTAGCGGACAGTTTAAGAACGGAGTGCGGGTCGGGTACCATGCATCTCATTACCGCTCCGCAGTAAATGTGACTGGATAATTAGCTACAAAAAAACCGTCGAATCGGGAAGCAGGAGGCGGGATCATGATGGGTTACGACTCGTGTTTCTTGGGTTGTTGTTGACAAGGCACGTTTTTGTTGACCATGTGCATTGCCAACCGATGTTAATTGGTTACGTGAATGGGCAAGTGCAGCGGAGGGGCAGTTGGTTCGCCCCAAACTTACTGCCGTCCATTTCGGTTTGCTTCGACCCCAGGGCAAGAGAGGTTCGGCAACATGACCAGGGTCTACTATAAGGAAGCAGTCGGCGCCTTTATTGTGTTCGACGTCACGAGATCTCAGACTTTCGAAGCTGTCAAAAAGTGGAAGATGGATCTGGACAGCAAGGTTCAGCAGCCGGAGGGCAACAGCATTCCCTGTGTGCTCCTAGGCAATAAGGTATACGTTCCTTCTCCGGAATCGTACATATAACACGAAATTTGCCGGAACGTGGTGCCAGAATGCGGTTTCATTGGCATTTCATATCGGCTGTGAACGTTGTTTAATGTCTCGAATCATCATGACATCTTATTTGTGTCAATATATTTCATTGGCATTATGTCGTGCCTCGCCACGACCCTGGTTGGACCAGGTATATAAATCAGATTTAAATTTTTCTTGTATTTGCCATCTAAAAATCTGTTTAATATGTTGCGCAATCAAGAAAACTGTGTGACTATGCAATTCTCTAAGGTATGCGGCGCATACCTTAGACCAACTCGAAGTAGTCGAACCTTTCTGTTAGGGCTGCGCTGTGAATACTGCTTCGAAGCGAATAGCGCAGCATCGCTCATAGCCTTCCCAGTGCTAGAGAAACCCGCGACGTGCCGGCTCTCTTTGCAGTGCTGCGGCAATAGAGATGAAGGCTGCGCCTTTCGATTCGAAGCAGCGTTCGCACGCCCTTACTTTCTGTGCCCCATTCCTGCAAGAGAGCTTTGACCGGCTCCTGATTCAGAGTCCCGCGTTGCAGTGTGACATGTCCAAGGAAGGCATAGTCAACAGTTCCAGTGCAATGAACGAGTTTTGCAAGGAAAACAACTTCGCGGGCTGGTTCCTCACGTCCGCGAAAGAAAACCTGAACATCGACGAAGCTGCGCGGTTCCTCATTAGTCAAGTAAGCGTACCCGCTACCTGTAATCGAGAGGTCCCGGGTTTGATACCCGGACCAGGGGGATTTTTTCGGTCGCGCACCAGTCACCTAGCTGTGTTTGGAGATTTGTGTTTGTCCTTTGTTCCTTTTGTTCCCCTTCTCCAGGGATTATTTTCGTCACCTTATCTCCCCCGACAGTGTTAAGAAACGCAGTGCGTGTCGAATCCAGAATAGCTTATTAACGTTCCGCAGCCAACGAGGTTGCGGCATATGAGCCGATAAGAACGCCAGAGAACGAGTCGCGAATAACATGATAACATAACTGATAAGTACGGTGTCGGCCTCTAAGTTGGATGCCGATTTGCTGTACAACGGACCTATGGTGCGGCGAATCGGACTCCCACCATACACTAGGATTGCTGCGTGCAAACTTCACACTGTTAGTATCGCAGTAATGTGACTGCTCAGTTGATTCGAAGCTCGAAATATGCAGAAAAAAAATAACAAACTAACTTCTCGAACACGAACATCCGATTCATTTTCACTCATTTTTCGGTGAACCCCATGCTGAGGTTCATGTGTTGGCCTGCAGCCAACGAAGAAACAAACCTCATTGCCCTCCCTCAATCCTAACTCGTTAGCATTCATAACAGCTGATTGATAAGATCTAACGCCTATTTAATCTCGGCAAAAAGCACCAAACACGCTAAAAACAAATGCTGAAGTTACCTAAGCATTTATGAGTTGTGAATGCGAAAGTATTAATGTCCAATTGAACGCCGTTGAGTGCTGGCGTGGACGCGATCGCGTTTCGCTATTGCCGAGATTGCGGCCGCCGATGATATAGACGCGCCAAATTACAGCCGCCATTGCTGACCTTCTCTTGTCTTACCGAGATGCCAAGCAACTGAAACGGTAGTTGACGATCCTTTACAAAGGCCGATGCTTTAGAAAAGGACACAATTGAATCTAATGTGGCAATAACCTGGCCTGCTATGGTAATGATGAAGTGAAATAAACGGAATAAGAGGAAGAAACTGAAGGTTATTTATGGCGGCGCCCATGCACAGCTGCCGCAAAGCGTCTATAGATGCCTCAGGCGCCGCGATGTTCCTCGGCGCCTTAGGAGCAGAAAAAACCGCAGCGCGCCACTGGCAGACAGTGCTTCATTAGGCCTAGCAGACGGAGCGGGAACATCCCGCTCCCTCTCGTCCGGCCACGCCTGACGCGGCGGCCGCGCGAGCGCCACCCTCTCCCTTTTACCTGCACACGGGCCGCAGCGCCAGAGGAGAGAGAGCTTCTTTGTGGGGTGGCGTTCCTTGGAACTATGACGCGTCGTGGCCATTTTAACTGCCGTGATTTAGTTGCTCGTTTTTCGCGGGCACAGACAACGCCGGCTGCGCTCCATGGGAGAGTTAATGTTTTTTTTGTTTTTTTTGCGATCGAAGAAGTTGCTGATTGAAGTAGTTGTCAAATGTAGTAGTTGCTGATTGATGAAAACAAAGCATGAACTAAAGTGGTGAAGCAGGCGAGGTGGTTTATGACTAGAGGCGCTAACAGACAAAGTCAATGTGGCGAAAAGGACGAGCGCTCGTCCTGTTTGTCTTCCCTATTGTCCTCGTCTAGTGTTAGCGCTTTTAATATTATAGCATGAACTTTTGCGAATGGTCTTTGAAATGTAGAACCATGAGTGAACCAATAGTATTCCACTGAAAACAAATGTAAAACAGAACAATTCTGACCACAAAATTGGATGCTTTCTTTAAATGCTGGAGATTGCAAGAAGACCATGCAACTTTTCATTAAGTTAAAAGCGAACGATATCTCCTAATTATGCATATCGATGGCCTTATACACGTGTAGTTATATGTGCATGCAAACTCGGTGTGTAGACGATCTTTTCTTTCCTAAAACATCCTGCTGAACTCGGCAAGTTTATTCACGAGCTTCCATTCGTAGCACGCTGAGCCCCTTCTTATCTCAGAAAAAAACTTTGCGTGGCATTTCCGAAGAGAGGACAAGTGCGCACAGCTTTAATCAATACTCCCGTACTGTTGACTGCATCACCGCACAGTTGCTTTTTAGCAGAGCTTTAATTTAAAGTTTGTTGAATGTACCCTCGAACCACTGGAGTTCTGAAAGTGGCAGATAATCCAGGAATTCGACATAAAAACTGCAGCTGTAATGCAACCCAGCGACGCTCCATCAATATTGTTTATAAATCATTTCGCTGTTTCCTAAGTCCGTCCCTAAACCCCAAACTTATATAAAAACAAAACAAGAAAAGTGGGAACAATTATGCCCGTGATTTGTCAGGATCGCTATCCATAATATAAATGTACTAGCCCCCCATTTCAATGCTAAAGTATTGACTGTCCTATGGAGCAAGCCGCGCCAAACGGCACCTCGAATCCTTTCTCCAAGTGAAGCCGGCTCCCAGCTATGAAACCACGCGAAAAGCCTAGACAACGGC
The DNA here is from genome assembly GCF_016920785.2 of Ixodes scapularis. NCBI lineage: Eukaryota > Metazoa > Arthropoda > Arachnida > Ixodida > Ixodidae > Ixodes > Ixodes scapularis. The sequence goes on along the minus strand of NW_024609882.1, from coordinate 18,748,190 downwards.
ACCTAGTTTCCCCGATCCCAAAGGAGCGATGTAAAGCTGATAGATTTCAGGTTCGGTCCCATTGGCAGGCGTGCGCCGACAAGGCTACCAATGGCCGCTGCCCGTCAGTTTCAACGACCGCTCACCCCATGGCGCTGCGTATCCGTCAGCGCGCCGTTAACACGGAGCGTGTAAGGTCAGCGCGCAGACGAGAGCGCGCGCGCGCTGACCGGCGACGAAAGGTACGTAGCAGACGAAATAAGGGAGCGGACGAGCGGCTTGCATGCTTTCGCATTCACAACTCATAAGAAGTGCCTAAATGCACCTCAAGCCTTTTTTTAATAATTTTTTCTTGCAAGTTAAGTCAAAATTAACCAAGTTTTGTTATTTCTTCACGAATGCCCGACGCGTGTATCAACATGTTCTGGAGTGTCGCTCTCCCTCAGTATGCGGTCGCGCTGCGGCAAAGCGAGATGCGTCAAATCGAGATGTTTACTCTTTGAGTGCAGCTTCTCCGCAGTTCATCGGTGCGCGGAGAAAAGCGCGCACAGCGGAGCTAACAGCAAAACAGCCCGCGCAGGTTACGAAGAGCGATGATGGGAAACTTTTTAGTACATTCAGTGTTTCATACAAGGATAGAATCGGTGAAATAAAGCAGGACGTTAGGGTAAGCGCAATGGTGCAAATCGCGCGGCAACCATGTAACAGATACTGTCTCCCACTAATTCGGCGTAAATGGTCCTCATACGTGTGCCGTCTTTAGCACTGAAGGCGTCTCTAACTTGTTTTCCATGGTCTCAAGTATTTTCTTTTTTTATATATAGATCTCTCAATACGAGTTTATTTCCGAAAACAAAACCAACTGTCTCTGTTAATGTCCTTGATTCAGATACTTCGTACTCAGAAGGCCGTGAATATGGACGACTCCACCTCCGGGGCTGTGGCACTGGATGGAGGAGTAGTGCCCGTAGCGCAGTCTGTGCCCCGCAAGATGTGCTGCTGAGTGGAGGACAGCGCTGTCTTCGCTGTGGACATTTCCTCGACACCGTTCTGCCATTGGCTGCGCACAGTAGCCATTCAGGACGACCTACAACTTGTCACGCCTATTGCTGGGAGGGACACCCCTGTTTTCATCCGAAACTGGACGCCCTTTTAAGCAGCCATAATCCTGGTGGCCATTTTAAATCGTTGAGCCCGACCTAAGAGACCATCGAAGTGTGCGTGCCATGCTGCCAAATGTTTTAAAACCCGTATATTTTGCGGCTGTGAACACGTGTATTTTTTGTTTTGTTTTTTATGTGAAATATTTAAAATGTGAAGTTAATACTCAAGTCCTACTTCAGAGAGCTTGATTGATGACAACTCTACACGGCTCGTGGAATGTAGAGATGTAGTTTGATTTGAGATGCTCTGTTTTTAGGCGGAAAATAAAGGCGGAACGTTTGAAAGCTTGTCAGATTTGTGTGAATTTACTTTGGTGTGGAATATCTGTTTGTGTTCATCCAGTTGTACATAGAAAGTCAAGCTATCTACACTTTTTAAAGGCCCCCGTGCAAGCACAAAGGAGGAAACCTCCTCTGTGGGGAGTAACTCCTGTACACACTGGTTTCAACAGAGGGGTGAGTGCCGGAAGGAAGGGAGAGGACATTGGGGAAGGCTTCTCTGCCAGGCTGAAACTGTTGCTTGCGCGTCAGTCGAGAGCTTTAAGGCTTGTCCCAGGGCTAACACCCTAAAACACTTCTAGCAGAGGCAGCACGCTGAAAACCAAAAATCTATTTCAGAGGTATGTCGCGACTTTCTTATACGGCACTCAGTGTGTCCTATAGGGTTCGAATGAAATGCGAACAGTGACGGAACTTGTGGCGCACTACCAGCACAGCGTCGAAGCATGCATGGGTTGTGCTGGGCGAGGTTCAAACACATCGGAGTTTGACGCACACCCAGCGCGCTACTCTCCAGTGTCCACCCCGTAGTTTTATCAGTTTCCAGAGGCCTCCAGAAGGCGCAGCATGTGTCGATGGCCATGCGCTCGTTTTCGCATTTCATTCAAACCCGATAGTTTGTACGTGTGTAGGTTACATGCAACATGCACTAGATGGTTTTGACGTGTAAACGCCGTCGGAATCATGACTTTGTTGAGTGCCCCTTCACTTGAGGTATACCCCACATTTGACAGGCAAGCACTTTGCCGGGGATCGCCACAGCATCTAACGAGGTTGCAAATGTTGCCTTCTCTTCTTGCCAATGTATTGAAGACCCACAAATCTTGTAAAAACCATTGGTACAAGGGAAACGATACAGCCATATCTTAGAGCGCAGCTCTTAGGGGCCCGTTCCCGGCTTGAGCGGCGTCGCCGTTACCAAGGTCACCCCAAGGTCACGCGATCCCCCAAGGTCACATGGCCCCAAGGTCACGTGACCCCCAGAGGTCACGTGACCACCCCCAGGGTCACGTGACCCCCCCGCCGAGGTCACGTGACCTCCCCATGACGTCATCGTCACTGATGACGTCACCGGCATCCGCATCGTCATCACTGATGACGTCATCAGTGACGTCACTGATGACTTCACCGGTATCCGCATCGTCATCATCACTGATGACGTCATCGGAGTCCGCATCGTCATCATCACTGATGACGTCATCAGTGACGTCACTGATGACCTCACCGGCATCCGCATCGTCATCATCACTGATGACGTCATCAGTGACGTCACTGATGACGTCACCGGCATCCGCATCGTCATCATCACGGATGACGTCATCAGTGACGTCACTGATGACATCATCGGCATCGTCACGTGACCCCCCCCCCCCAGGTCACTTCACCCCCCGGTACCCTTCCCTCCTCCTCCTCAAGAGCTGCGCTCCAATTCGGTGTTACAGGGAGTTGTAAACGGCTTTCACTTTTTTTATGTTGCCACTTCTTTGCACTGCACCTTACTCCTTGAATATGCTGAAGGGTGTATCACACAAAGTACACAACTGGGTGAAGGTGTAATGATGAGTTCAAATCGTTGAAGCCCCCTCTAAGCACGCAAATGGGTGTACACATTTCATTGTTGGATAAAGTACGTCTAAAACATACTTGAGGTAAAGTTCAACATAAATGAGGTTAGGCTCAAGTAAAGTAGTAAGTACACCGGGCGCAATGAAGTAAAGTGCTATAAATTTCACTTTCAAAGTAATGCCCTTTCATGCCCCTATAACTCTTTTTAATCTTCTGGTACGCATTATTTTAGGGGTGATTGGGGTGCATCGGAATTATTTTCAGAAATGGCAGCGAATATTAGATAAAATAAACTGCCACAATTTTTTTCCTTTTTTTTTTTTGGGGGGGGGGGGGGGAGGGGGGGGAGAACGGCATAACATTTGAAGTTTGACTTCTGAATTTGACTTCTCAAAGGCCTCCCGGACTCCTCCGCCGCAATACCCACCGAGGACCCCGATCCCGATGAAATAAAGACACTCGCAAGACAAGAGCGGAAAGCGAGGCTGACTGCTCTACTGCCAACGGAGGAACACCCGCTCCCATCAAAATACTCACGGTGGGAGCGGGTGGGCCTTCGGCGCCTCGCTACCAACACGGCCATTACACCAGTTCTACGAAAGCGTTTTTACAAACCAACATCAGAAGACGACCCGGGCCCTGACCCTAACTGCACATTATGCCATGTACCGGCTACTTGCATGCACCTTATCTGGGACTGTCAAGCGACAAGAAAACGACAGGAACCACCTCAAGACTTGTCGCCGAACTCGCACCACAAAACTACGAAGACTGGGTTACCCCCAACCGAGGTCCTCCAGACAGGAAGCTAATCCTCGACATCCTTCTTGACTTCGTCAAGATTCTTAACATCCCAACCCTTATTCCCAACTTTCCCCAAGGGATAAGATGACTTTCGTCAAGGTATCCGGTGTCCCCTTTCTGAAATAAACGTATTCTCACTCTCACTTTTGAATTTGATACCACTTGCACTGGCTTGCAACTAAGGTGGTTGTACGTACTAGGATAGAGCATGACGTTAGCGCCGTAGCTTCCGCAAGCAATCCTCTCTCGGAGGAGCATCGTGCTAATTTTTTTTAACCCTGCCGCTTGCGCTTACCGAGCTAGAATTAGCGAGTTTGAAATGCTGCGGGAAAGCCGCCCCCGGCACAAACGGAGCGATGCGTCGTCTGTTTGCGTTTGTGGTGAAAGTAGAACGTCACTCCCAGTATTTCTTCAGAGTTGGCAAAGCATCATTTTGTGATAGAAATTTAACAAGACCAAATTTGGTGAATCTAGTTTGAAGCCGCAAGTTGTACTTTCTTCAGAGAGTAACAAGAAAAATACACCTTCAGTAAAGTACAAAAACATACTCGGAGAATTTACTTCAACTGAAGTACACCTTTTCTAAACATTTGAATTGCACAAAATAAAAATTATTATTATTAGCATAGCTCTTCTCTCTCAACATACCAAGGTTTGCTCTAAATGCAGCAGTATATTCAGCATGTATGTACCAGAATAACGTTTCATACTATGAAACAGATTGCTAAGGTTTACAATGTTGTTTATTTATTTCACAAATGAATATAACTGTACAGAAGTCTTAGCACAAGCAAGGTGAATGATAGCTCAACAAAATTCAATCAACTTTCTCAAACACTCAAACTGCATGCTCTAGGGAGGCTGGCGGTAACTTCCCTCCACCCTGAAAACACCTCCAACACAACAGAGGGGAAAAAAAAAAAAAAGACTATGATCAACACTACTTGCTGTCAGGCTGTTCGCCCAAAACAAGGCTCCTCTTGTTGACGTAACTACTGTTCCAGCCTCAGCCCAATCGTCAGTTTCACTCAGTCAGTTCTGAAATTTGCAATACCAGCCTGATAGTGTTTCAACACACTTTTCCATCCGAAAGCAGAGGCTTCATAAAGCATTTTTTCAAAAATAGCGGACAGCCATATGGAATCACATTTCAGTAAAGTTTCAAACAACATTAGGATTTATTAGTTCAGTTTTGATTGAGCCATCTGACTTGATTGTAGATGAAACCAGATAAGGGTCGAAGTTTTTGAAAGTTATTGTCATACCTGTTTTTCCACTCCTTCCAAGCCTGCACCCCAATCTCTAGTAACACACTGCCTTTGGCAATGTCAAACTTGCCCAACCACAAATGTTGTCACACAAAGACTAAGGGCTTAAAACTGCATGTAAGCGATTCAGCGAGTGACAGCAACGAGAGTCAGCAACGAAGATTTCTCACTGTCACTTGTAGCGTCGCTCGGTTTTTTGGATTTCTAGAAAACGTCGCCTCAATAGCTTGCTCTCGCCACTTTCAAGCGGTTTGCCTCGTCGTGCGAGAGCGAAGTGGGTCGCCGTCGCTTGTCTCGTCACTCGCCAAATCGCTTACACGCGGTTTATACTTAAAGCCTTTTCAAAAGTTTGTCAAACTTGTTTCTCCACCGGACTGTCAAAAACGAAGGAGGAACATTGCAAACATCTCGCGTCCTGGAACGTCAGAGTTTGGTTTTACTCGTTCGCCACCAGAACAACAATGGCATCGATGAGTGTTTGTTGCGTATGCACGACACCGAGCTGGCACTTGCTTGCTGCAGCTGCGAGGCTGCGTAACAGTGTCTGTACCACGACTTTGACGCAGAACGCTGCTCAGAAGATGGAGGGTGGTGGCGGAGGGGGTGGGGGAGGAAAACCCATGGGGAACCCCATGGCTGCGAAGTTTGGCGGCATCATGCCCAACATGCCCGGTGGCGGTCCCATGGCTCCCTGCGCTCCGGCCGCTCCCGCCTGCTGCTGCTTGCGCCACTTCTCCTGGTGATGGAACTCGGTCATGGGACGGCCCCCAATGCCGCACGTGCCCACTCCGACGCGCCCGTTGACATTGTCTGGTGACGCAAAGATGCTCTTCTTCACTTGGCCCTTCTTGTTCTTATTGAAGGCCTGCATGGTGCAAGACCAAAAGAATGTTCAAGTAAGTGCCTGGGACAGGAAAGTGCTAGAAGAGGAGAATAGAGTGCTCATCTGCAAACCTTATGCAACACACACTAGGACACCAAGAGATCATAGTACCTTAAACACCAAAAGGCAGGATATCAGTTTGCTTGGGATAGTTTGGCTCTGTCAACAGAGTTTTCTACATTTTGCTTGCCACATGTAGGACGTTTATTCAAAAGGCTTCATCGCGAAGTCTGGCATTACTCTTTCCTACGTCATTTATATGGCTTAAACGATCGAGGTGCTACGTGCAGTAGCTGTTCAGTTGTGCAGCTGCCAGAAAGAGTTCCTATTTTTTCTACTGTGCTGATGAAGGTTAATATCTTAGCTTCTTACATCAGCGAAAATAAAGTGGTGCAACTACAATCTGCACCTATGGAAGCAGAAATATAAGAAATGATACAAATCAACTTGTACCATTATTGCCCGTCACACCTCAACTGCCCCGTGCAAAGCAGACCAACAGAAACTTACCTTTGTGTTGAACTCTTGCCACTTGTTCTTTTCCTTCTCGCGCTCCTCTTCCATCTGCTTTTGACGCACCGCTTTCTTCTGGGCTTTTTTCTTCTTGTACTCTCTCTCGGCTAGGAGGAGCTGCTTTCTGGAAGGGCACGTCGCCGTTTAGGTCAGTGTCTTTATTTCCTGCCTTTACTAGCCTATTGTTCATAATGGGCAACTGCAGCTTACTTGGTTTTTGGTCCACCTTCAATGACATTGTTCATGGAACGCTTGTTGCTGTGAGCCTTCAGCTGGGATAACTGTGGAAGTGCAGATATCTTAGAGTCCCCTCCTCGGAAGGACACTACTAACAAGTATGTTAATGCAGGCTACAGCCGACGCCTGGGACTGAGGTGTCGAAAGAATGAAAATACCCCAAGACTGGTAAGAGCAAGTGGAGCAAGTTTGTTAACATATAACTAGACAAGAGAATAGAAGCACTAAACATGCCTATTTTTGTCCCCAAGTATTTCCCCTTTCTGGTCTACTAGTTGCCCAATTGGAACTACAGTATTCTGTAGAAGCAATGGCTTGGAAGCAAATTTATTAGGCCTGTGTGCAAAAGAAAAACCTAAACTTTCATGTTTCGGAAGAAAGAAAAAAAAGAAAAGAAGCCTGGCATTACATTTGCTCAAGGTTTAGTGGGCACTCGTTAATAGGTCAAAAGGTCTTCCTTACCAAGTGCCCCACTGAGCCCCTACCATTTTAAAGCCCTTCTGGCCCACATTTTTGCCGTATCCGACTGCAAGAATCAAGAGACCAAGAGAGAAAGCAGAAGTCACAATGTCCACAACTGGGGAAAGGAACTCTGATACCGACACTGTTTTTCCTTCAGTCTTCTCGCTAAGGCGCCGCCGGGGACAGGAACCTATTCATCTCTCGCAGCAGCGCTGTTTTAAAATCGACAACATCCCAGTCATTCAGCATGGTGGTCACACTAGTCTTCGAGCGACCACACAGTACTCAAACAAAAGCGGCTTGAGACCCTGTAGCAGTACTCACCTTACTGACGATGGTGTTGCCATAAGCGGTAAATGTGACTGTTGCCTGGCCCTCTCCGATGATGTCCTCGATCGTGGCATCGTAGTACCTGTAGACAATGCCACGAAAAGCATTGCTTTATTTCCAGATGCATATGGTGGTCATAATTATTCATTCTGCAGACTCATGCTTTGCACTATATCAGGTGTCTCCGAACCCAGGTCCACAAGCCAAATCCTCCCCGCGCCCAATCCTTCTAATGAAGCCCGCCCCGTGGCCCGCTTCCAGCAGACCCACTGCTGCCGGGGCAAAAAGTGCGCGTAAAGGAACTATGAAGCGACGCACTTCAAATGTGCGAACGAAGATACCAGAAAGAATGAGAGAAACTACATCGTAACACGGGTCTTCTGATCCTATTTTTCAATGAACACTGTCATCACCAGCCAACATTCTTAGTCACCTGCTTCTGGTCTGTTTAACTATGATAAAATTCCCTTGCATTCTTGTGTACACTGTGCTTAGTGTCCTTTGCCAAAACTATTGCATATTGTCAGCACTATTTTTATTATTTTCGTAAGACTTTTGCACTCTGCAAATGTGCCAAAGTTCCCATGCGCTTTGATTTAGGCCTGGCGAGTTTTCCTTGGTCACAATTGTAATGCAATGTCATAATTAGCTAAACATTACTTTTAAAACAGAAGTATATATATTCACCCACCTTAGGGCTGTTTAACACTTACTCTAACAGTCACTTTTGTGTTTAAATGCTTATTTAGGTTCATTTATTTAAAAAATTTTCGTTTTTTGTTACTCCGTTTTTCTGCCCTCGTTTGTGTTTAAATGCTTATTTAGGTTCATTTATTTAAAAAATTTTGGTTTTTTGTTACTCCGTTTTTCTGGCCCTCGAGACCGCAAAAAATCCCTAATCCGGCTCCTTAGCCATAAAGTTTGGAGGCCCCTGCACTAGGTGAAAGAAAACACTTCTTTGGGTGTTTAGGACTATTTTGCTAATGGTGAATTCCACTCGTAGATCTGGAGCGCTTTCCAAAATCCGCGAGGGAGGCAAAATTCCGCTCCGTGGGACCCGCTCCGAATCGACGAGGGGAAGATAAACTTGCATTTTTGGAGCGACCTCCCTCACACCCCTTCCCAACCCTTCTCCCTCCGCCGTACAAAATGGCCGCTGCTCGAACTTGACCAGTCCCACCAACGCCTCAGCCGGCTAATCTTACCAACGACCAGTGACGACTGTCACTGCTTAGCTGCAGAAGTAACACGCGACACAGACCGGGCGAAATTATACGTACCACGGCACCCATGTCACAAATAACGAAGACGTCCGCGTTCGGCACCGTCACATACCTTTCGGCCGCCTCGAAGCGGCGGGGCACGGACAGCGATTGCCAGCGGTGGAGTTCGGATTCGTAGTACGACTTTAATAAACACAGAGGTAACAAACCATCACTTGCGCGGTCGTTGCCTGACCACGTCTTGCTTTATTTCACGGGAAAACGCCGACGGAATGCAGTGCAAAAAGGTAAACAATCACTGGCTGCAGAATGAATAGGCCTAACCTTGCGTCTGCCTCCGGCTTTTCTGTCGTTCCTTTTCTCGGTCTTCCTCTCGCGATCACAGAGTCAGCGCTTACGATTTGCCACGCTAAACATTCCCGGCTTTTTATCCCTGATCTACGCGAAGTAGAAGCGTTCGAGCCGTCACAATCCAGAGTAAACAACCGACGTACCCGAACAGATCCAACTCCACGACCCGACCGGCCCGCCGATCTCTCCAACCTCGCCGCGCATGCGCACCGCCGATTTAGACGGAAATCACGTGGGCCGCTCTGTCAACTTCCGGAGAGATCTGTGAAACCCCGCAGAGCAAGTTCGGCGGAGTTTGGGGCGCTCCGTGGAGCGGACGCTGCCAGAGATCTACGAGCGGAAGATGACCAACTTGAGCCAGATCTGCGAGCGGAATATGCGCGCTCCAAATGGAGCGCTCAAGATCTGCGAGCGGAATTCACCATAAGATGGCACCCCATTCGTGCTCAAGGGGGCGCCACACCTTCATAAGTCGAATGAATCAGACCTGGCTAGCGAAACAAAATGTGCTAAGAATGGAAGTGAAACTTCTAAGCCATTTGCTGAAGCTGGTAGCTGAAAGCACCATAATCAAACATGCTTTGCTTGTAGCAAGGGTGGTATCACGACCGAGATGCATGTAGGAGCATCACCAGTTTGACTTGCTCTGGTCAGTTTTACATCTTCGTCTCCTACATATGCAGTCACAGCTCGACTCTCAACGCGCCTACAGGAGATATATATCAATAAGAATAATCTTCATTCATGAAAATTGAAGTATTCTGGGTGACTCGCAAAGCAAGGCAGATAGAAAGGGGTCGCACGCACGATCGTCTGCTAGACAGTCACACAGAAATACAACTGAAGAAACATCATCCCTGAACGCATTCTATGCAGAGCAAAAGCTCGTCTGCTTCTTGCACAGGGGTTGGGATGATGTCAAAACGCCGATCTCTTATTAGCCGATTGAAAAATAAAAAATAAAATAGTGAGTAGACCTCAAGGCATTTAGCATCGAGATCTACCCACTAACCTTTCAATCAAAGCCAACTACAGCTCGACATTGTTCTGACGTCAACGCTACTCCTAAGCAACAAGCAGACGACTTACTCTTCGAATAACTTCCCTCTCAGCCATCCAATCGACTGACTCAAGCATCCGAGAACTTACTGTCCGTCTTTCCATAGCGCGAGACACTTGTCGCCAGGAAACCAGCCAACGTTGTCGGCGTCCTGCGTCGACGACGACTCGGCGGCAGCGTGCTTCTGACTCCCTGCATAATCCGATTTACCCGGAGGTGATGATGAAGCTGTGTCCGCACCGCTGCTGCTAATCAAGTTGAGCGTCAAGCTGATCACTTCCTAGGGGAAAACGAAGGGACATGCACGAACAAGTTAGGAACGCCCCGAGCGCAGTGAGGTTTCAATCAGAATGTGTTGACTTACCAAAAGATCCTCTTTTAGCTTGAGCAGGTCTTTATCGTCCGGATCATTTGTGAGAGCGGCTTCAACCTTGAAAAAGAATAAACAAACGTTTCAAGTTGAGCCCCAGGAACGAACGGGGTTTAGGCTACGTTGAAGACATCGGTCGTCACGCTACCGACCGCAAAACCCTTTCCCGAAGCCCCATATGGCAATGAAATATTTAATAATCACACAGTGTACCGAAACTGTCAGTGTGAGCCGAAATCGGCTACGATTTACGGCAACTATGAGCTCCGATTGCTTTTGTTGTTTTCCACCATGGTAGTGCTAGCGTTCCAAAGAGAACAAACAGACGGCGTTTCCCTCGTAAAATAGCTAATATCAAAGCTCCCAGCTACATTTAGGAAATTACCCTACCGACGCCTCACGCGACGTCATTAAGGCAGCGCAGGACGCAATCTTTACCTGTTGAAGTTGAATTTGGTAATTTTGAAGACTCGCAGCCGCATCGTCCGCCGCCATCTTGATTAGAAATGTGAGGTTTTTCATGTGGCGCCCCCTAGACGAAAAGAATACCAAAATAATCTCCATCCCAGCGACCCACCCGCACAGGCCCGCACCTACCCACCTACTCTCAGCACCAGTAGCACTTTCAGATCAGCACGCCGCGCGCCGCCGTTGATTTCGTGCCATGTGATCACGCGCGAGCGAAGCTCCTAGTTTGATCCGAGAAAGGCTCCCAGCTCTTCAGCATTCGTCGTGAATACTTATATTTCCTTCTGCTACATATTATCACCAATCGAAGTGCCGCGCTATGAGTGTCTGCCTCCGGCCTACGTGAATCGCACTGACTTGAACGGTAAGTTCTTACGCTACCAACATCAATCTCGCGTGCGCTACGACCACTACGACTCTGCTGGTAAATTCTGTCAGTGGGGCGTAGCGGTGTTCAGTTAGTTGTCTGTTTAAGCGTGAATAAGAGAATCCCTGAGGTTTCGAGGTCAGACTGCCATCCAAAATAAAGCGTGGTCATCGCGACGCACCCACCACGACCGACGCGCGTCGCGGCGCGTTTCTTTGAAATTCCTCAGAGTGCGCCAACCCGTACCCGTGCTAAGATTTTCCATTCGGGGATCTTGATCTCTGGCGTAGGTGCAGTTGTAACATGACGCTCGCATGCCTGCTTTTTCGATCATTTCTGGGTGCGGCTCCGTTCTTTCGTGTTGGCTCGCCGCATTTTATTACACACGTCGCTCGCTTTGCCGACGACTCTGTCGTGCCGAAGACTCTCTCGTCCCGTCGATCTTTTGCCGTTCAAAAAGCGGACTGTTTGTGGACTCCGTCTGAGGTAATTCCATACGCCGGTAATGTTGGCCCATGTTGGATTTCTGTCTTTGTTTGGTTGCTTTCTTTGGGCGTTTCTCAGGCTGGAAAGTGCGTGCACAAACTTGCATCTGTTTGATTTTGTTTCACCTTTCTAGTTGCCGCCGTTCCACTTCGCTTTGGCACGACCGAGGCATTCTTTTTTCGTCTTTAAAGCCGAGCTCTGGCCGAGGTTCAAAAGCTAGAAATAGGGCGTCGTTTTCTCTTTTTGTTGTTGTGCAATGAGGAAGTTGTCGCTAGGATATACGAAGGTATACGCGGGATATTTATTTAATAGTTACGCAAGTTCCATTGAATTGCGTCAAGTCGTGCTATCCGGACGCCCCTCTACTGCAGGTTAATGCAGAGTATTTGTCGGAAAAGGGAAGCAAAATGCGGAGATGATTTGGTGGTGCGTGTAGTCACACATGTGCAGCAGTAATTCATGTCTTTGTTTGCGGTGAGCTCGTGTCCATGTCAGAATGCGGCACTTGATGATGGAATCTCGAGAGAATGCCGAAATGTAACCCAACATCTTGCGACAACAGCATGTAAACTCAGTTCCTCAACGTATCGCACTGCGTTTTGCTACAGAGGTGCAAGCAGTTGATGGAAGTTAACAGCGAAAAAAAATCAAGGGATGAACTTGCCCCGCTCAGAAGAAAAAAAAAATACAGGAATCTGTTGTGGGCAGTCTATGCCGCCACTTCGCAGGGGATGTGCACATAGTGGGAAGTGCTGCCGACAGATGACAGCACCGGCTGATTTAGGTTATGATAGCAGGCAATCCGGCAAAAGAAGCCTAATTAACCGGTGGTCCTTCAATGCAGCTTGCGCCATCTGTCGGCATCACTTCTCAATATCTGTGCATCACCTGCGAAGTGACGGCATAGGTTGCCCAGAACAGGTTTCTTTTCTTTTGAACGAGGTAGGTTCATTCCTTGATTTTTACGCTGCGGTAAATTGCAGCTCAATAAGTTGAGACACCAATTTTTGTGGGCCGTCTTAAGTGCCTTAAAAGCGTTAGTTTGCATGCTGTAGAGTACTTTGCTGTAATGTGAATGCATTCTCTTATCACTGCATACACCATTAAAAAATCCTGAAGACTAGGTGCAAAGAAATTTTTTTATGGTAGAAGAGTGTTCATTTGGGGTGAGTTGGTAAGGTGTGGCAAGATGAGAACAGCATAAAAAGAGACAAAGGCAAGTAGAAAAAACTTACACACCAGGTGCTGTATCACAGTGCCTGGTGTGGGACGTTTCTTTAGTATGTTTAGATACTTCATATGTGAACCCAAATTTATTTCAAGCCACAAATCTGAAGTTTAGCTGACTCATTATATTCGTTATTGATTGTCCTGGCCAGTAATACTTTATAGAATGTGTTTGGTGCCTTACGCATAAAACCAAACTTATATCAAGCCACATCTCATAATTCGACTCTATCATTCTATTTCTCATTGATGGTTTTAGGTGATAATATTGAATTGCATCCTTCACAAATTTAGCTCAAATAACCTGGAGGAAGGGAGAGAATACATGGCTGGCTTGCGCAAGGAGTTGCGTCCTAATTAAGATAGCCTGAAAGCTATCTCTCTGAAGACTAGCTCCTGAGTGGTGTAACGCGTGAATATTGTTCATCTCATATGCTTGTACCCTCCCAGCTCTTACGTTTTAGGACCATATTATATAAGACCGACTGACTTTGTTTCGAACCCGCCAGCCCAGAAGTGGCAGTCCCCATGACACCCTTCTCTAGTATCTCACCAGCAAAGATTGCAGCTAGAGTCGCTTCGCATTGTTCGGTGTAAAGTTCCTATCAAACGAAAGGGCCCCTTCTGATCTCACACTTCTTTTTTGCCCGACTTTTTGGGCTGTCAGTCTGTTGTCTCTCGTCTGCAATTAGAGAGCTTGTCTTATCTCGGAGCCAATGAACGAGTGAGCAAGTATGCCATCCAGTTCAAGACGCGGAACGGGGGACAGGTTATATGACCGCTGGACAGTGCGCTTGTGTGTGGTTGTTGTTTTTCTAGCAAGCGGGATCTTGGAGGGCACGTGCCACATTTATGACCATTGCCTCGGGTTAGTTGGGACGTAATAAAGGGTTACCTGGGTCAGTGGAGGAAAAAAAAAAAAAGAAAGAGTAGGATTTATTGAGGTTCATGGACGGATGTGATCATTGCCCACATCCCTGAAGGGTTCAAAGGCTCTTCACTGTTTTGTTGACATTGCTGTGACAAAGGTACAAGGACTCTACTTGAGAGTTGTCGCTCTGGTAGTTGTCATATAGATTAGAACACGGGGGGCCTCCTTGAACATTGCTTCAGTTCTCATTTAGCAGGACTCTTTATGTCGGTAGTTGGAGGCTTGGAATTACTTTGTTTCTGCTAGACATGTTTGTTTTGTCTAGAAATTATCTACATAATAATTCGAAAGATGTCTTCGCAGAGTTTTGGAATGCATTAAGCAACCTCGCTTCTTCTCTTTTCGTGTTCCTTCCATCTGTTTATTTTACCTTTGTGCTTCCTCTCTGTGTAGTTATTGGTAGTTTTGTACTTGATTTATTTTTATAGTGCCTCTTTTGACAGTGGGATTTTGGATAAAGGGGTGATTACAATATCAATAATATACAGGTTTTCAAAAGAAGTGAGACCCATTTTCTTATTTTTTTTTTTCATTAATGAATTGTACATGAAACTTGGGCTTGGCTGAGGTGTAGTGCTCTGTGTCAGGATCACTCAAGAAAATTTCAGCCTGTAATGTTGCCTAAACTGTGTGCAAAGCCCATTCTATAAAATTTCAGTAGTAAATGGGCATCCTGTTAGAGGAACAGGGTCGGCTGCCAATAACAGTTGACGTTCCTCATTTAATACTTTTGAGAGCCACTAATCATTATACCTTCATAATGTTGGAATCTGGAGACTTGGCCTATTGATCCAACACTCAGTGGAATCTCACCTCCCTGATCGACATTGTTTATTTTTGCAGTGAAAACAGTATGATTCATTGTGATGTCAACTTGAGGCTGAACTAAGCAAACTGAAAACATCCAGAAATGGAAAGGGCAGAAAAAAAGAAGATAGAGGGTTTTCTCACAAACAGCTGCTTCTAAGGCCCGCTTCAGACAGGGCAACTTTTCCAGCAATTTTGAGGTTGCTGGCGGGTTGTTCTCTAGCTTTCCCTAGATCGTCACGAATTGCTGAGATCGGGTCCGGCTCGAAACGGACGAGCAACTCGGAACCGTTTGAAGCGGCAGCAGCCAATCAGGGACGCAATATTATCATGTGACACCCCTGTGGTGGTGATGATGACGGCTAAAGACTTGGTTCTGGTTTGAAATTAATTGTTTTTGGAAATAAACCCTTTCAGAAAGATGAGTTAGTATTCTCAACGCCATTCGAAGATATAAAAACATGTTTTTAGCGCGTAGCTGGGCGTCTAAATAGTGCAAGAAAATTCAAAGTGAATGGTGATAGCAAGTAGTAGTGATTCGGTTGCTGCATGTGAACGCGGACAGCCCATGTTGCTGGTGTTGCGACGTCAAGTTGCTGGGTAAAATTGCTTCGTCTGAAGCGGGCCTAATAAATTCATCTGCAGAAGCTCTGATTTAACAGAATAGTCCATAGTCGATTACAGGTTAAAAAGGTAGCAGCAAATGCCCCTCAAAGGGAATCGTATATCCCTCCGCCACCTCCGTATTCAATAGCGTCCCATCAGTTCGGTCACGTCGCGGCAAGCGTGCGAGGAGGGCATTGCCTTTTTTACATATTTACTTTATCTTTCGACTTTGACTAAGCATTGTGGAAACCACAAGGGGAGATTAGAGTTTTCCCCCTCTGATGAAAACAAACACGATTTTCGGGGATTAGCTTCCCCCTCTGATGGATACAAAGGCTGCTTTTAGGGGCTCGGTTCCCCCTCCAATGAATACAAAGGTCGCTTTCCTAAAAAGTGGGGTCGGAGACAAGTTGGAATCCATTGAAGCGGAACAAGGAGCGTTTCCAGTGAACTCTTCTTACGACTGCGGAAAGATTTGAAACGGGCGCATCATGCTTGTGGAAGGAGCTTCTCCTACCTTCTTGTAACCGACTATACCAAAGCCTGAATTACCAGTTGAGCATGAACTGAAAGCACAAAACTTGTGGTGAAACATTATTCTTGAGGTTGTGAGCCCTTTACAAATGCTTACTAACTTGGGAGATTAAGCACTTTCAGTATTATCATCAGAGTATAGTTGCCTTATTATAATAATCAAGAAGAAAATCGCCACAAAAGGTCAACAGTGTAACATGTATAACTTTAATGTAACTAACATAAAACAATTCAAGTAAATTAGATGCGAGTGTTTAAGCAGTTTAGACTGGTCTGCCATTGAGGTATGACACCACTGATTAACATGGAACACGAGAAATTTGGCCAGTACAGTGTGACCGCTGGCATGAAGTTTTTCTTGTGCGTCATCAGGTGGCAATTACACAAACATACATCAGAATGGTGCTCAGCCAGATTGAAATAAGCAGAGGATAAAAATACTATAATCACAGCCTAATAAAAATTGGGATTATGGTAATACAATTACCATAATCACAAGTTACTTACCTTTGGGAGGCCAAGGTGGTTAGTGGGATTCAGCTAATGTACACAATAATTGTGTAAAAATATTTATAGTACCAACTGCCAGAACAATATTTCAGGTGTGTTGTTTGAAGTTTACATTCCTCCAAGTGCAAAGCCCAAGATGGGCATTGACCTCAGATGTCAATGCTTGTATTTGAGGGGCAAAGCACTTTGACAGCTTCAAATCACCTGCTATTGTAGTTTGCAAAGTATCTGCAGGTAGTGCATACAATATAATATAAATGTTTTGATATTTATGTATGATGCTGTTTGTCCCTTTTCATATTATTAGAGAAGTGACGGTTCAAGAAAAAAATAACAAAACAAAAGAAAGTACCTGTTGTAAAACAAAATGAAAAAAATTCCTTCTGTGCACCTTTTAGAGAAGTTATTCTCTCCTTGAAATGTTTGATATCAAGCTATAGGTGTTTCTTACGACTCTTAACAAGAAGTTATAGAAAAATAATGTAAATAACATTGCTGCCATGAGTGTAAGTGTAAATTTTCCTGCTTTGGTAAATCTTGTATTTTATCTAATATTGTCAATCACATTTGCTATCAGACCTTCAGCATTATATGTTACGTCTGGTTCATGTTAGGTGCAAAATTTTATAGAAAAATAACTAGAACAATTGATGCACGTTATAACTCGTGACAGCATTTGGAATGGTGTGACAACTAGTGGTGCAAAACTATCGATAGTACTATCGATAATCGCCAGAAATCTGACTATCGATAGTAAAAAAACTATCGATAATACTATTCTAGTCGGTTATCGAAAAACTATTAACAGTACTATCGATACTCAACTATCGAAAAACTATTGATAGTCGTGAGACACCATTGATAGTTTCGGAAAAAATATTGATAGTATTGATAGTCAATTTATCGATAGTTTTGCATCACTAATGACAACCCTGTGTATGTGGATATCCAGTAGAGCCTTGCATAAATAGTGATTACATCATTCATATCTCCCGACATTGTATGCAATCTGTATCTTATTTGATACCTAAATTTTAGGCTCCTTTCGCACATACACTTTCTACAGAAGTGATTGCTTAGACACTTATCTGATGCCTTTAACATTCACAGCATTGTTTAGCATCTCTTCACCTTTCAACACCGACCCTATCCAGGTTCAGGCGGTTTGCTTTCACGTAGTGCGCTCAATCTTGCCTGTGATCGTAGCCGTGACTATGCTTTGTTTCACCTTACGATGGACCGCAGCGGATGCTACTAGCCACCCCCAGCCAATCCAGCACCATGAACATATCACGTGACGCCGTGTGTGTCTGCGCCTCCTCCCAAAGGTCATGTGGCACCCACGCAGCATTGGATTGGCTTCTATGGCTCATAGCGTCCTTTGCGGATACTCGTAGGGTAAAATAAAGCATTAAAATAATTCCTTTTTTTTTTTTCTTTTGTGGGGGGTGGGGTGGCCAACAGACCATCTTGTTAAGGGCATTTGGCCTTTTGTCTTGCTGAGATTAGGAGTCTGCTTGTCCGGTCTTTCTTGGTAATCGGTTTAATCTTGACCATGTCAGATAGCCCAAGGAGGACTTATCAGCCTCCTCTCCCACTCCCTATCCGGTTCTTTCTTGCTTTGAGGCTTCAAACTAAGCGGCTTTGTCGCGGCCACAGCATGGTGGATACCTGCTAGTCTAACTGGTCGTGTGTAGTGCTTGCTCCACTTATGTTTGCTGCGGATAAGGTCTGTATGTCGTTTTTGCTTGGTGACTCGACTGCTGCTTGTTGATTGTGCACTGTTGGCCAGCATTATCTTGCTTTTGTGTAACTCTCGAGCTTTTAACTCTTTTGTGCAAGGTAGCCTTGGCATCACTGCAACATACTACTAAAAAACATTGCATAGCGATGCATGTTCATGTAGTTGAGTTTTCAAATGCCGGCTCATGTGTACTGCAGACTTAAACACCATGTTATTAATGTTTGCTGCAGTTGCGGGCATCAGTTGAAGAGCCTTGACACTTTCTCTTTTATCAACTTTAAACTCCATAATGCAATAAAAAAAAAATCTTCCCCTTGTTTTTGGAAGAGATATTTTTCAGCTCGAACAGAGTAACCTGCATCACTTTGTTTCATAACTATTTGCAATGTTCTGTGGACTGCATTCTTTTTTGCTTGACACTGAACAATGTGTTTTAAAATTCGTAACCTCTTAACAATGTATGAAATGCTACTAACCAAAGTAAAAAGTGGAACTTATTTTGTTTGATTTTGGCTGGAATTTTATCATTTACCAAAAAGGCCCGTTCATGTTCCACGCACATGACTAAGAGCTGGATAAATTTCTCTTCTCTTCCTAATCATACTCGGGTTGTCCTGCCAAGAAACCATTATCCATTACTGATTGAACGGAAGTTTGCATTAATGCAGAGGCTTGCATATCGGCATATCGGTGACACCGGGAGCTTCCCCAAAAACTACTGTCTAAGAGCTCCACTTGAACTTGTCTTGAACCATTTTGGAGGCTCACTTACCCGGAGCCGATAAGAGGCAGTGTTTATGCCACGCCGAAGACGCATGCTGCCTTTGTGATCGGGGTTAGACCGCCCTCGCTCGCTTCACGTTGCGTTTGACCAGACGGCTGGCTCCACATGATCGTAGAGGGCTATCTTGGGGCAAACAGCTTGTATCGGATGTGTCAGAGGAGTGTATTTACAACGCCTTCTCTGCCGCTGCTCTGACAACGAAATTGAAGCGGTGGGTTTGATAGCCGCTCTTGCTAGAAAGGGAAACAACAGGGTGACGCACGCCTGTTTTTCTCTGACGCGTTCGACGGCATGCACTCCTGAAGTGACGCATTGCGATCACTTTGTGAGCGACGATAGTCATATCTAGAGACGTCTAAATGGAAGCAGCGGGGAATGGTCTTGGGTCGCACTGTCAACATCTTCAGGGGGCTTTTTGGGTTCTTTTCTTCTTGCACAAGTGGGGCTCAACGAAGGCCCTACAGGAAGACAAAATGTTTTTTTGTGCAAGTTTTATCTAACAGAGCCAGCTGTTTTTATTCGTTGCAGTCACTTGTGCACTATGATAGTTATATCCAAAGTGTCTGAGCAAGAGTGGCGGGGACTGTTCTTGGGTCAACACATCTTCAAGGGGCTTCCTGGTTCCTTTGTTTCTCGCACAGATGGGGCCAACAAAGCTTTGCAGGAAAGCAAAAAGTCCTCTAAATAATTTGTAACTGATGGAGCCAGCTGTTTTGTGTGATACTTCGGTTGGTAGGTAAATTCATTGACACTGAGCAAAACATGCCAAATCTGAATTTTTTTTATGTGAAAAGTTTTAAATCGTCCGGGAATTGAAGTCATTTGGAAAAGCTGAAACTTGGCCAAACCGTTGTGAGAATGGGGGAAGTCTGTAAAAAGTGTTATTACACACTTTTTTTTTTTTTTACATGCATATTCAGAAGGCCTGAACTAGCTGTACTTTTAAAGTACCCATGCAGGCTCCACGTTTATATCCTATTGGTTTTGAGGCCATAAGGTGTTACCTTTCTAGTTATTCACGAATCTGACAATTTCTTTTTTTCCCCAAGTTCGTCAGGGGATTTGGGTAAAAAGATCAGGGCAAACATAAAAGCGTTGAGGAAACAAGGAATATAATTCAATGGTCCAACTGTTACTGCTGGAAGTGTGCAAAAGCAGTTTATGCAATTTATTGTTGTGCAATTGTTCGTTCTTTCAAACTGTTCTCCAACCGGGGAGGAGTCATGTTGACAATGGGGTTAATAGAATTGAGCTTCTTGAAACCTATCTTGGGGCCGGTGTATCTCTATACTCCGTTTCACCTTATGTACCGCAGCGAAGGCTAGGAGTGCGAGCTCATAGCGTTGGCACTTGCCCCTAATTCACGAGAGCATGTGCCGCCGAGATGTGCCCTAGAGCAAGGAGCTCACGCTTGTAGCCTTTCCAGCGGTACATCATAAGGTGAAATAGGGTATAGATGCACTCAGTGTGTCAGCAGTCATGATACTCCGGACCAAAAATGACGTGTGCACCGGTGCCACATCCTTGATTTGTGGCCTGTGCAGGTCACTCTTGATAGGAGTGTGTATTTCCCATTCCCATATCACCCAAGATAGGCTTCTGTAATGGAAAATGCTTGTGTTAGAGGCATTGTGCACTTTGACACTGAGATAATTCGCTTCGTATCTATGAAAACTTTCAAGTGCCTATCATGAGTGACACTTAAAGGGATACTACAACGAAATTTCGGTGCTTATTTTATGGTCTATATGTCTTCAAAGGAGCAGTATCACATCGAACACACCAATATCTTGTTAAAAAAGTCACGAAAAGGAATTTTAATATGAATTAAACGTTTAGCAAAGTGCGCCTGGTGGATGTCGCTAACGGCTCGTTCGTAATACCCGTCTAGGAACCTTGACAGCTAGTGACGGTGAGTGTCTCGCTATTGACCCTCTACAAGATTATAGATTAACCCGTCACTCAAAATTCGAACAAAAGCAGCCGCTTCGGTGGCTGGAACGACTAGGCCATCCTCTCGACGTCAGCCTCGCAGTAGCTTGGCTCGTCCCGAGACGAACTACGGCACGATTGCATTCGATGTCACGTGGCCTCTGCTGGCTGTTCTCCGTGCGTTTGCCAGAGTGGGCCGTTTATAACGAAAAATACTGCCACCAGACTCAAAATACAAGCGTACGATTGTCATTCACGGATATTGTGGATCATATTCAACCTATTCTTGAACACATTTCAAATTTCGTTGAAGTATCCCTTTAACTGCCTAAACGTTCTACTAACTTGTCATGAAATTTTTTTTTTTTTTAATTTAAAGGTTGGCGATTTGAATGTGTGTGGCAACAGTCACCCATTGATTTAAGAAAAAACTGAAAGCAGTGTGGGCTTTCAGTCTTAGTACAGGCCTAATTATCTCATACTTCCATGTTCAATGAAATAACAAAAACAACCACTCTAAGACTGCCACATTGTGTCAGCCTACAATATCTTTGTGTTTTTAATGCTGGAAACATTAGGAATAGCGGCCATATTCTTGTGGTTATGAAGGAACAAGTTTAGTTCTTGCTTTAGACCTGGAGTTGAATTTTGCGGTGACAACGTATCCGCGTAACTGCCAGCAATGTTATCAGCTCCGAGAAAAACCATGATTTTTATTGTCTGCGGTTACAGCTTATTTAACAATCACTGTTGGTATAGAGAAGCCGTATTTGAGTGCATATGAAGATGAACACGGTTGTGCACTTATCAACTGGCCATCGTCCCACCACTGGTCTTGCCAAGTACGCAAACTTTTTGTCTTACGACGTCATGTCTGATAACTGGCAATGCCAGAAATTGCGTCAGCTCAGCATATCGTAGAGACAGGAGATCGTAGCTGCTTTATTGTTTCACACTCCTTGAACGACATTTCAGGACGGTGTACCGTTTCTTAACAGTTTTGCTTATCTTAGCGTCTAATAGCGGCATATCGTGCAAGCATTTCTGTTACATCAGCGTTACTTCGGTTTAGCAATCCTATCTCGAACACACTTCTGGGCACGCCCAACCTTGCGAGGCTAACTGATAAAGATGGAAGAAACAAGGACCTCTTGTCGTTGCTATAGCCTGCAGGATTTGATAAAAAGGTTTCATGTTTTTTTTGTAGGGAAAAGGGAAGTGTCAACACCTAGGGTAAACATTGAGCCAATTATATCACGTCTTCATTTGCTCTGGTAAGACATGAAGTAACTGTATCCGGAGGCTGTTTGGTTTAAGTAAGGTCTGCTATCATGCTCTCAAAAAAAAACACCGTCTTTTGTGACGAAAGGTTGCTAGGACTAAGGATAGAGCTCTGTGATTTGTTTCTTGTGTGTTACAGTCTGCCCAGCGTTTGTTAATCAAACATATTGTTTTTGAAGATAAGTGAGTAGGCAGCCGAGATGGTTGATGTTACGAATTTTTAAAAAAACGGAGACGTCGAACGAAAAAGGGGACTACACACAAGACATCTCCGAGACGTCTTGTGTGTTGTCCCCTTTTTTGTCCGTCGTCTCCGGTTTTTCAAAAGTATTGTTTTTACCCTGCCACGACACATTATAATCTTTTTCTGACTGCAAGCACGTCGCTCTCTCCTGTGGGCTCAGCCTCGTTAGTCAACAGGCCTGCCCTTGGTTTTAGAACTAGCGAACCGGAGTGGATGGACGTATGGATACTAGGTTTTCTTCCAAGGCGGTGAATTCGTCATTCTTGTAGCGTTGGCTGGTAGGGGTGTAGAAGTTGATGTCTTCGAATATTCGGTGACCTCTATGGCAGCTGTCATTGTATAAGTGGTAGAACGACGTAGATAGAGCCTTTTTAAAAACCCACCGAGCAACATTGGTGGTCGCCATTTTTTTGGCACAACGCGTGCGATTGGTCCTCGCCGTACGCAGACGCGACACTCCGTTTTTAATACAGCTGAGCCGAATTAATGACAAACGCTGACGCAACCCTCGTGTCCAGTTCATGCTCGGAGTGTGTGCCTAATCATTGGCAGACTGGGATGATAGGTGCAGCAAATACAAGTGGGAGCACACTTTTTGAAAATGGTCTATTGCTGTGACTTTACATACCGAGCCATGGCGCGAATTTGTGCCCCGATGTGACCGAGCACCCTCTCGAGTTCGCACATGCCTGTTGTTTGTGCTCAGTTTGAGGGACCTTGGAGGTGAGTTTGTGAGGCGGCACGCGGTTGGAGCACTGCGGGAAGATGGTGTACGTGGACACCAGCTCGGACTTGCTATGGATCCTGGTGGTGGGCTTCATCCTGGCTTTTTTCCTGGCCTTTGGCGTGGGTGCCAACGACGTGGCCAACTCCTTCGGCACCTCGGTGGGTGCCAAGGTGCTCACTCTTCGCCAGGCCTGCATCCTGGCCACCATCTTCGAGATTCTCGGGGCAATCCTCATAGGTGGGTGAACTCGACTCGCTCAGAAAGGGCAGGAAGAAAGAGAGCTCGCAGTTGTTCTTCCCTGTCCTTTGACTATTTTAACACAAAATGTTTTTAAAAGGAAACGAAAGTGATTTCTGCATTTGAGGAAAAACGCTTAAAGGGGCACTGAAGTCAATTCTGAGATCGTCCTTTTGTGGTGACAACTCAATCTAGATGTTCTAAGCATCCCAGCAAACTTGAAATCGCAATCGTGTGTAGCTTATTTCTTCTTTAAAAGCGTGTTCAAAGATCGTGACATACCCTTTTTGGGAAGAATTTTCTTGAAGTGGTCGACGAAGGTTGCTTGTCAGCGAGTTGCAAGCGATGGCTTCACCCGCGGAGAAAAAGAGGAGTCTTATCCAAATGTGTACCTACCTATCAGACTCTCTTTGAAACGAATTATAATAAAATCATTCGGAATCTGCACATATTTTTGGGCTTTCATTGGTCCACACAATGTAGTCCGCGAGAAAAAAGTCTACGTTTTTTTCTATTGCCCTGAGATGAAGTTTTGTAATATAGGACTTGGCATATGCGCGATCCAACACCTTTAAAACAATATAAGATCAAAAACTACCTTTTTCAAAAATGACTTCGGTGCCCCTTCAAATAGTCTTTGTTTCACCTCTAGGATCACAGATATCAAAATTATTGAGCGAGAGATGGGGTTCTTTTGCTCAATTTGATGCACGGAGACTGCAGAAAATCACTTTCAAAGTACCCTTCCCCGAGCGTGACGTCATATTAGGAGTTTTCGGAATCTTTACTCTTGTGCATCTTCAGCGTCTATCAAAGCTATGCTGCGCAGTCTTTAGGGTTGCCACCTTTGGGGGGGGTGGTTGAATATAGGAGATTGAATTAGTGTTGAAAGGAAGATGCCATGTTTGTCTTTGACAGGCAATGCAATTTATTGTAAT
This sequence comes from Ixodes scapularis, assembly GCF_016920785.2. Lineage (NCBI taxonomy): Eukaryota > Metazoa > Arthropoda > Arachnida > Ixodida > Ixodidae > Ixodes > Ixodes scapularis. The sequence goes on along the minus strand of NW_024609882.1, from coordinate 18,723,879 downwards.
GAATGTTTTCCTAGAGAGGAATTAGTATATTGTACATGTACACAAATACATATTATGTGCAATTATGGTCCGGTCAAAAACCGGGCAGATAGCAACCCTAGCAGTCTTGCTATTTTCAGAAAGGTTAGAAAAAGATGTCACGACTTATGTCAGTGCAGGGGGATATATCTGGCGAGCTTGCAATTGCACGTGCTGCCCATGCGAGCAGCACGCTCTTGGCGGCCGAAAAATCCAGGTATGACGTAACAACCGAACGGAGGTTTTCATGTTTTCTCACGTTTAGTTACGTCTTTGGGGAAAACGGACATGATATTCAGATTCATGGGATCAAAATACTTTAAAATTCACCTGTAACTCGCTTTTTTCAAGAACCTCTTAAAGGGATACTGAACCACACATTTCAGTGTCCATAATAAGTGGCGCACAATCTTTCCACGAGCCAGCAGCTGTTGCGGTGTGCGCGAGCACATGCAACAAAATTGACGTCATAATCTTTCATTCACGCTTAAGATGACAGGGAAATGTATGGGCTCCGGGCAAAAGGAGAATAAAGAGGGGTTTTTATCTGCACAAGTAAAAGCTATGTGCTTGTTAGACCAATTAATCGCACACCTTTTACACCCAACCCCACTGTGGGGATGAAAAGCCTGTCTTTGTTCTCCTTTTTCCCGGAGCCCCTCACATTTCACTGTCATTTTAAACTTAAATGGAGGATTATGATGTCAATTTCGTCGCGTGTGCTCGCGCACGATGGCGGCTGCTGGCTCATGAAAAGATTGTGCGCCACTTATTATGGACACTGAAGTGTTTCATATAGCATCCCTTTAAGCTTCCCTTGGGGGCTAGATTTCATGCGAAAAGCGTTACGCTATAGTGTGGGTGATCGTAATTAGCTATATTTTTGAAGTGGCCCAGTGTGAATTGAACCCCGGACCGTGCAATCCCCGGCGTGATGCTTCAGCTTGGTGTCACAAGAAGGCGGTGAACGGGGGGGGGAGCCTGTACTGGCAGGCGACCGTCGGCGCGTGCAGCTGGTTCTCGAATGACGAAGCGTAGCTTCCTACGTGATCTTGCTACATCGCGGTTCCTGAATAAATCTTAATTGTCTTGATTTTTAATCGGTTAGGAAATTTATATTTTACTTGATATGTGTAACTTGAGTTTTGTTGTTTTTCGATCCAGGGTATAAGGTGTCTGACACTGTTCGGAAAGGGATCCTGGATGTGAGCATGTACGAAAATGCCACCAAGGATCTCATGCTGGGAAACTTGGCTGCACTGGCAGGTGAGCCGGGAACTTGAATATGCTTCTACCTCAGCACGCCAAAGGCTTGCCTTTGTGCTAGTTTGTTCATCAATTTATTCATTTATTAGCACAATCAAAATGACACAAATTCCTGTACCCTTTTGAGGGAATGTTATGCTATATTTGACTTTGTACATACGTTTATTTTAAGAGGTATCAGCTGTGTGGCTTATATGTTGTGGAACAAACAACTGTGTCAACATCAGCTTATCTGGTATCTTGCCCTTGCATTGTTTTGTCAAGCCGCTATCTTGGCCACAGTTAAAGCCTGTTGTCAAGTGATGATTGCTACAACCAGTCCTCTGGGAAGAGCCCTATCATATTATTTCTGGAATACTGTACTCTCTGTGACAACTGTGCACTCCCATTTATAGAAGCAGAATTTGCTTTTTTTTTTTCTCAAATTATGTTTCGGTGAAAATCAAATGTAAAAAGTTGAGTCTTTTTTTTTTATTCTGCTTAATTGTTTATTGAGATTATTGACACGGCCCAATTATGTTTTTCGTATACAAGACGAAATATGTATTGTTTCATTCTTTCGTTCGGAGCCGTGTAGCTCCTATTATAATTGCCTAACATATATACAACAGTGTCTGCTCTAAACATATCTTTTAAAAAAAGAGGCTTTGTCACTTTTTGGTTTCTGCAGCACTTCAGTCGTCAATGCGGGATTTGGCTGGTGCATAAAGTCTCTATAGCCCGTTACAATACAATACTTTATTTTCTCATCAAATTGACGAGAAAAAAAAAAGTATTGTATTTTATTGACCGGAAAATACATAAAAAGAATCTGCAAAACAGTTTGACGGTTTCGCCTTTGCTGTAACACACAGATGGCCCTCTACGATAACACACAGACTGCAGCTTTAAGAAAACGAGCAAAACTCTAGGTTCTACATATTGCGTACAATTGCGGGTCAAGAGAAGCAAAACGAGCTCCCCCACGAAGCCCTCCATTCCACAGTAGTGTCTGAAAGAGGGAGAGCGACGGGGAAATCAGCTGTTTAGGCAAGCAGGCATTTGTTAGGTTCGACCGTCATCACGCGACACACGTGGCTGCCCAATTGGCCCTTCGTTGACCGAGACCCTGGGAGGGGGGGTCCCTTGCAGGAAGTGCCATTTGGAACATCCTGGCGACGGCCTTCAGCCTGCCCATCTCGGGCACGCACAGCATCATCGGCGCCGTGGTGGGCTTTTCCCTCGTGGCACGCGGCCTGCAGGGCATCCATTGGTGGGAGCTGGGCAAGATCGTCCTCTCCTGGTTCATCAGCCCTGTCCTCTCGGGCATCATCTCAGTTGTGCTCTACCTCCTCATCCAGTTCCTCATCCTCAGAAAGGCGAGCCGACGACGCTTGTTCGTGTGGGGTGCCGAGTAGGAGTGGTTTATTTGAGCCGCAAGTTGAAAGGGGGGAAAACTGTACAAAGTATGTAGATGCACATACACTTCACGACACTGTTAACGCAAACAAACCATCGGCAGTTTTTTCTCTTTTTTTCTTTGGTACTTAGGGATTGTTATTTAAACTATTATTGTGGTGGAAAGTACTCGGTTGGGGCGGTGACGTAAGTGGTGAATTTTGATGCCCCGCCAGTATACCCTTCCAAAGTAAAATGCAAAGAGTGTCTAAGTTGTTTTTGCACCAGCGGTGTCGTGTGGCGTATGGGCTAACAACAAATGCAGGTTAAAAACTGTATAAGTTTCTACAGGGGTGCTGTGGCGGTTTGACATGGCAGTTATGGAGAATCAACCATGTTAATGTGGAGGCATATTCATTAAAAATGGAGATTGAAAAGTTGTGCTAGTTTCTGTTGCTCACTAAGTACAGAATGAAAGCAGAAAAGAAGGGATATGTTTTAGTCCTGTTGCAATTAACACAGATTCTCATTCATTATGTTTTTTTTTTTTAATATATTCATTGGAATGTTTTAGTGAGTTTTGTTCCGCATAAGCTGTCCTGCGAAAGACTGAGAGATTAAAGGTGTCTAAATTTTAGGTTAAAAGCAGTTCTTTGATGAGCACTCAACATTGATTTCATTGGCAGTTTTAATAGTCTCAGATATCCGTAAGCTAGTATGGCTTTGTTAGAACCCCATTGTGCGCCATAACTTTCCTTTATTACTTAGCAGTCCGATGTGTAGTCGTGATTACACATCTGATCTGTATTCAAAACAGATACTGTCAACTGAAAGACCTTGTTTAAACATTTCTGTAGTGTAGCATTCTACAAGTGTAGCAAGGTTTTCGTTCATTTTTAAGCAACGTGCACTACACAAAACATTTGTGACAGGATGTCTTGGTGTGTTAGTAAAAAAGACAAAAAACTTGGGAATTAGAATTGTGGGCATTTTCATTCATCCCTTTTCTTTTCCCTTTGTTTTTACAGGAGAAGCCCTTGGAGCCTGGACTTCGTTCACTGCCATTTTTCTACGGTTTCACTCTTTTTGTGAATGTCTTCTCCGTGGTGCATGATGGTCCTCAAAGTAAGCCCCCCAGCCTTACTTGCACAGAGTGAATTCTTTTTGTTTTGTTGATTCATGCTCCGGCTGCCATAAAACAGCTGTAGAATTGATAGATTAAAAAAAAAAAAAAAAAAGACACAGGTCATGCAACATTGCAGCCTGGAGTAAAATGCAACTGCACTAAATCTACAAACAATTTGGCAACAAGACCCCTCTCTACATAAGTCGTTCAACTACTGTAAAATCCCGTAAGAATACCTATGGGATGGGCGACCTTTTAGAGATGAAACCGTGAAAGTTTATAAAAAATTAGCGATAAACATTGGTACACTTAAGTGAACAGAGAACTGATGTTGCAGATTTCCGGGCGCAGCAGATGTGCATTTGATACTGCTATAAACATGCGTGAAATCGCTACACACTCGAGTATCATGGGGAACCCATGTCGCGTGCGTGCAAATCGCGGACAAAAAAAACTAGGAAATCCATTCCGAACTCGCATGTCACAGGAATGGATATTGCAGATGCAGCAGATTCATGTGTCTGGGTCCGATAAACACATGAGAACTTGTGTATCACATGTAACCGATATCCCACACACAGATCGTGCATAGCAGACGCAGGAACCTGCTTCGAAGTCGTATGTTATGGGAAAGGATACTGCAGGTTGCAAACACAGCAGCTTCACATGTCGTGGTGCGATAAACACGTGCAAACCCGCTACAAACTCCCTTGTCACACGTGCCAGTATCGCAGATCGCATGATTTATGTGATTCCCGTCGGATATTGCATGATATCCAACTGAAATCGGGGGGTGGGCAATGTTTCAGAATTTTTATGTTATCGGTATATAGCCCAAAAAAAAAACTGAATAGGCCGGTGAAAGGCATTTATACGGGGTTTTACGGTAATACAACAAAAAGGCTCTCATGGTGGGTTTTTAAAGAATGACACACAACGATACCTCGTTGAATTACCCAGAAATGCCTGGTAAATACCAAAGTGTATCTCGCCACATTTGCAAGAAAATCTGCTAGTTTATTGCTAGGAAAATCCCAGAATGTTGAAAACTCTAAAGGAGCAACAGGAAGTAGTATGCTCAGCCTGAACGACAAGCTTGATACAATCTAAATGCCCAATTGCTTCCAGCCAAGTGGCTCACACATTCTTAGCCTGTCTAGGTATCTTCCCGCTATTGAAACCATGTTTGCAATCACGATGGTTGTACAATGCAGAGAGTGGCGGGACCACTCTTACAAAGACCAACATCTTCATTCAGCATCAACGTGCACGGACAAATCAAGCCAGATAGAGCAACATAGTTTACGTGGGACTCTAGGCTTAGGCCAGTCCCGCTGCGAAAACAAGTACCCGCACGGCGCGTCTGAAGGCGCATACTTGCGACAGTTGTTTCCTGCGAACTTGGTTGAGGAGACCTTCCTCTAAACGCCTCGGTAAATGCGAAGCAACTTTGCAGATGCCGCAGCCATGTTCGTTATTGTTTCACACCAACGCGGAAAAGCCGATCTTGGGGTGTTCTTGAAAACAATGACTCATTCTAGATTATGTTTTTTTTTCTCAAACATAAATATGTTGTTGATAAAAATACTATTACGGCTTGGAGAAATAATTTTACAACAGACAACCCACACATCAATCATCTCTCCAACCAATGAGAGCCTAGAAATGGTATGCGAGTTAACTACGTTCCTGGGCGGGGCCTAGTGTGGGCTACCTCCATCTAAATTGCGTTTAAAATAGATATTGTTCCAATCAAACTTTCTTTTGTGGAAAAATTCACAAATAAAATATGTCCCATTTAAACCCTTTAAAAAAAATTTTTTTTTTTTTTTGTGTGTGTGTTTTTTTCTAGACAAAACCTGATGATGTTTAATCAAATAAACTAAATGATCTTTCTGTCTTTTTTTAACGCTTCCTAGACTCGAGTTGCAGAGCTCGTTGGTTATTGCAGGCATGATAGATCTGGGCCCTCCATTTCTTTTCTGATTTTTTTTTTTTTTTTTGACAAGTGTTGATTGTTGGGCAGGTTGATATGTCACGTTAGAAAATATGATTGCGCTTTGAAGTCAGGGACGTAGGAAGAACAGACACCACAGAGCACTTTTTTTTTTTTTTCCAGTGCTCAAATTCGACTTGATTCCTTGGTGGGGAGCGCTGATTGTGGCCGTATCTGTTGCCGCCATCTCAGCCATTGTCGTCTGGTTCGTCGTCGTTCCACGGCTCAGGAAGACAATCGAAAGTGAGCCTTGGATATCTTCTTTCCAAGCCTTTGCTTTTTTACGTCATTAGGTGTGTCTGCCTGCAGCTGCTGCTTCCCAAGAAATACCAATGCTGCCTTGCTCTTGCTTGCTTGCTAGCTGGCATGACTTCACTGTTTCGCCTATTGTTCGCTTTTTTCATGCTGTGTTGCAAAACTCTTTATTTTTCCGGCCTCTAATTTTTTGTTTATGAATCGGGCATGGCTCTTCAGACTTGTGGATGTGGCGATGTTCGAAACATTTATTTATGACTTTTTGCTTTGCCTTTAAGTTTTGCAAATTTATTGTTGTGGAATTGGGGCTTTTGGCCATTCACAGTTTAATGGTTGTAGTTTCATGAGGTATGGTGTTATATTAATTGGGTTTTTCTGTGGTGTAAGTAGCTGGACTTCTCAAAGTAGCAGTTAGATTTTTTTTTTTTTTCATCTATGATAGTAATAATAATAAAATCATGAGCCATTCTACTTTGTAGAAGTGGATGATCAGCGAAGCCGTTTAGCATACGACACAGACCCGCCCCGAAGAGCTAGGGGAAACTAGACATGCACGACGGGACCGCCACCTTGGGAGAGCGGAAGGAAAGGAAACTAGGCACGCAAGCGCTTGGAGCAACGACAAAGACAGGGCAGTGCAAGCATAGACATGACCGACACGGGTCGCATTGCAGCTAATCTTTAAGAGACCTCTATTATCTACCTGAGAGTCTACTGGTCTTGAAAATGGTGCCTATTCACTGAATAGACATATTGCTAAATTACCCAAGCATCAAGGAGAACGCAGAATGTGCGGTGTGTGTTCCACGCACCACACATTTCGGCATCTGCAGTAGTAGCTGTTCTAAAGCAAAAGCCTCAAATAAATAGCATCTTGCATGCGCATTTGTCAACGCTTTATTCTGGTTATTTACTTCGAATCTTTCATGCGGGGAAGGTGTGCGCGTGTGGCGGTGCGAGCGTAGAGTTTTTGGTCACACGCACGAAAAATCTAGGGAACCGTAGTCATAAACAGTATGCTGTGTAGTAGGTACTACAATCTTTGAACTCGTTTTCAGAGGGAACCATATAGAATACTGCGGAAAGTTGTCTATCTAGCTAGTAACATGATTAACAATGGCTAATTAACTATGGGAAAATGTATTATGGGTTTACTCTTGGTATTTGTTCCAAAATTAAAGCTTTCCTTTCTTTTCTTTATGCAGCCTTTGTGGTAAGCATTTCTCGTAATAAAATGCTTGCTACAGGGTTTTAAGTACCACTAATATAAATCATAAATGTGGCTTGGAGATTTTGCATGCACCTTTATGTAGAAGCGGTTTTCAGCTGACAGCACTAACAGCATGTCGGTCCATTCTGACCAGGGGATCTGTACGGCGGAAATGATAACGACCGGATGAGAATGACAGGTCAGTATCTTTTAGCACTGCATGTTGACCTTGTAGTTGCACCTTGAATCTTATAATAAATAAATTTTATGATCACATCGTGCTTTTCTTTGCCGACTCTCAAAGTATTATACGATGCTTTCAAAACAGGCAGGGAGGGGGCTGTCATTTTTTTTCTTTCTATAATTATGTTGTTTATGCTTTTGCAGTTTTTGACGAATCCGGTAATTATGAATATCTTTACAAGAGGGCAAATCTTTCAGTGCAGTGGTTCTCAAATTGTGGTCTGCGGACCCTTTGGCGTCCGCGAAGCCCCGCTTCATAAGTCAAGCCCAGCAATGAAAGTAGTCTTTTCTTAGATTGAGATGAAACATTATAATCTTCTGTTGAGCTTTCCTGTGTGTATGTTTATGAGAGATGTCTACTTCACACTAGCCCTTAGCTATATATCGATTAAACTATTATCATAATTAGCCTATACCTTTCCCTTTTGCCTCGCCACGAACAGGGTCCTCATCATGTCCGCCGATCTGCAAGGGGTCCGCAAAACATCAATGGTTGAGAACCACTGTTTTAGTGGATAGATACTAAAAGGTTTACTTTAATATAAAGGTATAACTAGTAAGAATTCGTCAATGTAACTCTCAAAATAACAAATTTGTCAATACATTTTGTAACCAGTTATACTAGCAAGTTATTTGGGATAAATGATTTCACAGCTGTAGTTGTTGGATTTCAAAGGTTTTGATCAGTTTTTGTCTTTGACGCATCATAAGTGCCCATTTCTATGATGCCAGAAACTTTATGCCCTTCGTAGTTACAACATTGGGAGCTCAGACCTAAAAGCCTCTTCTTTGGCTTCTTTTTTTTTTTTTTTTTTTTTACAGAATTGTCATCTGCCAACAAGGAGACCAAGACTCTTACATACGCATTTGCTCCCAGTGTTCCTGTTTCTGATGATCCTGCACACATGGAGATGGAAGCAACGAAAAAGGTGCTTCTAGCTGTTTGTTTCTCCCTTTTTCTTTGTCTTTTTGTTTCTTGTAAAGGGTAATTTTAGCCACACCATTTGGTGTGTTCAGTATGAAGCTAAGTTGGGCTTGCTTATCTCACAAAGAACATGGTGCTGAACAATTTGGTATTATCTTCTCAGAAGCTATTGTGGATTGTGGTTAGGAATGAACCAACCAATTCTGTATAGATTTGTTTTGTTAGTGTAAGAATGAGAAAGAACCGTCCTTTCTTTGAAGTAATAAATGAGAAAAGAAACCTCAATGATTTATTTCTTATTATTCATTGAATATACTAAGATATGAACTTCCAAAATTACATTTGTTTTCCTCAAAAAAAATATATATATTCTTTTTTAAAAAAATATATATATTCTTTTTTAAAAAAATATATATATTCTTTTTTAAAGTTACTAACCTAATTAATAACCAGCTGTTATACCCTTCAAATGACTTGGCAGTAAGCTTTTACTCGCACATTCTGATATATCCACTAAAAACCGTACGAGCGAGATACCGTAAAACACTTCGCCTCTGCAGCAACAAGTTTATCATGCCTCATTTTACTGCACGAGATCGACAGTTCACAAAATCGGCAAGGGTGTGGAGGCTCGTCTGTGAGTTCTAAAACTTGCTTCTAAAAAATTAATATGGTTTAAATCGAATAACGCCACATCACTCGTAGCCTTCACAGGACAAGGGTAGGATGCAACAACAGCTCTCTTTGCAGTCTTGGAGCTAGAATGACGCTGAGCTATTAGTTTCGAAATAGTTTGCACACCCCTTGCCTTTTTCAGAAATGGCTCTATGATAATTTTTCCTTCTTTAGTTTTCCCATTTAGATCTACAATCCAAACTAACAACTAAAATCTTTCTTTTAATATTCAACAGAACAATGAAGCGAACATGAAAAATGGGTGCCGCAAACCGTCCGTGGAAGTGATTTCCCCCGGTCGTATGCACCATGGTATGGGTCTGCCAAGTTCTTGCCTTGGGAAATCATTTGACGTGTATTTGATTAAGCGTGCCAGTTATTGACGCTCGCTAAATGAACAACTGAAACATTGACATGTTCTGCTGCGGTGTCTAGCCTTGCGCTTTCATTTAAACAAGAGACTCGGAAGTTTAATGGAGAAAATTAAGCTAAGTCTACGATGAAAGCCTTCGTTGGCGAATAATAAAGGTGTGACGCGGTGCAAGTATCTTTATCGTCTCCTTTCCTAGTGCAAACAATGATTATGCATTAGTGTCGCACACATGCTTTGAAGAAGAAAATTTAGCCATGTAAAACGGCTTTTATTTCCAACTAAATGATTTTGTTTAGCTAAATTTGTCACGTTTGATGCCCTTTATGCCAAAATATGTTATGATATATCAGTGATTCGTCACAGTTATTTAATTTATGAGTTATGACTCTAAGTAATATCTCGATCTGCCCAAGTTTTCCTCAAAATCAGCCTTACACATTTCATCCTTATCAAAGTACTTCGGGAAGAACATTTCTAGCTTTTTGGATAGATTGGGATGCTTACTTTCCTCTATGAATAAATTAGTCTATTAAGGACACTATAATATTTGATTTTGTAAATATTTGAGTGAGTCCAGAATGACACTAAATGATGCATTGGTGTTCACACAGGTGATCACCCCCCTCACCATCACACAAATAAGAGGCTATCCCTCATCATGCTTGAGGAGGCTGCTCTGGTGAGTGTTTTGCGGTCCCTTTGCCCTAGGTAAAATCTTTAGTAGAAACATTTCCACTGACACTCCTTCATTTTGATTATACTTCTCTTCTAGATTCTGAAGCATATGTAAGTGACTGCGCAGGATGTAAATATAAGTCATTGCATATGTAGTCCCATTAGTAAAAATGAAATTCTACATCTAACGGACTGTTATCTGCGTGTAGACAAAGTTTTGCCTCAGGCTTCTCATATTCATAATGTTGGTTTCAAAATGTAAAGAAATAAAAGTCACCCAAAGCTGTGTACAGTCGCAGGCCGATTTTTCAGACTCTGAGGGGACCCAGAAATTGTCCAAATAATCAAGCAGTCTGAAAAATCGATTTCAGCCAAAATATCAAATTTTTGCGGATATTCTGCTGCGTATTGGACACTTTCCACTTGCTTATGTCAATTTTAAGTTCGTTAGTGATAGACCGAATCTGCCGAACTTCGTATTCGGCAAAGTTCGGCAAATGCCAAACTTTTGAAGGAAAGTTTGGCAAAGATTCGGCAAAAATTCTGCAAATATCTGCGCACGCGTGAGAACGCGACGGAGCCATGAATTGCAAGTGGATGCTGTGCAGTCGTGCGGTTACCATCGTGCAGTGTTGTACAGCCAGCGGTTACGGTACGGTGTGAACTAGGCAACATGGTAACTGTGCATTTGTGAGCGAGTGTGGTTCTCGTGTCAATATTTTCTGCCTCAAGAATAGAAGATTGACCAGTAATTTACGCATTCCACTGCGCAAGTGACAAATGATGCGGTACATTCTAAAATATTGGCCGACAACTACTCTAAAGCACTCCTCGCAATTATAACAATTCTGTTTTCGGCTCAGGAGTAGTGTGTTCCAAAACAAAATAATATTGCTTTTTCAATTAGTGTTATTTCACGATTTTCATGTATCTGCATAGAACTAAAGACAGAACTATAATGCTTGACGTTCCACATCCGACATTCCTAACTCTCCCTATCTTCTGAAACGTTTGTGTGTGTCCTAATGCCAGAAACTGGAATTTTAAAGGTTAAAAACGAGACGTTGCGAATATGGAGCACGCACTTTCATACAAAGCTGACGTCAAGTGACTTAAATCGAAAAACATGCATTTTTACAATATTATTATTCTCTCTTCTGGTGAAGGCTCAGCAACCGTTGCATTTGTTTTCGCGCACAAAACAGTGACTCCCAGAGAAAGCAAGAACGCAGCGTTATTGCCTTTATTTGAACAATGTACACCAAGGAGGTTGATATGTTACACACACATGCAGGCTTGCGCTGATAAGGCCTTAAAACCGAAACTCTCGTAGCCCCTCTGCCACGCTCGCTTCTATCCAACCTCGTTGTCACTCCACTTCTGCAAGGAGTCACTAAAATTGCCAGTAAACACACAAAAACGACACCGATACAATTATCTTGTAGAATATCACCTTATTTAGCAATAACTATGTCGATATGCATCACATGTTGCATTTAAGTTAAAAAAAAAAAAAAAAAACCTCTTTTTGCCAGAAAAAACTAAATATCAACGTTAAGTCTGGTAACAATGTATTTTTGACGGATCTTTGCCGTATCTTTGGAAAAGTTTGGAAAAAGTTTGGCTTTGCCGAATCCCAAGATTCGCCGCCAAACTTTCGATTCGGCAAAAGTTCGGCCCATCACTAGTTCTCCTCCAACCTCCACTCTATGTTGTTTACTTTTCACTTGTTTGTTGATCTGTTTGATCACGATGCTGCGCTTTGTCGGCACCTTCGTTGGCGCAAACAGCGAAGTTGAAGTTAGCGCTATTGGTAGACAATGTTTTGTCCACCAAGCTCGCTTCAATACTAAGCCTATCGGCAAAGTACCTTCGCGCTCAAAAATCACAAGAACGGCAGGCGGCTGCTCTTCTCGCAGTCGCACTCGAAAAACACGGACCACGAGAAGAACTGGAACAGCCATAAGAATTGGCAGACGGCGGCCATGTTGGCTATAGTGGAACCAGAAAACCCAACTATAACCTCAACCCAGCTTGTCTATTGCATGGGACATGGTATCAAGGCTACAGGGCAAAATCAAAACCAAAATGGGGGTGAATAAGCTCGCGGCGCTATTGTAGCAGCTGTTTTGTGGCTGTAAACTTATGGAGATCGCAGTTCTAATCTTCTTATGGAGATTACACGGCCACTTATGAAAAACAATGCAATATAGCAAAATAACTAGCTAAGGCGTATGCTATGGGTATTCTTATGACTATATTACACATAAAAATCGCATAGTTTTTTATTATTTTAAAACAAGAGTTTTCCTAAGCGAACACACGACTTCCATATTGTAACATATGTAACGAGTTTCAGAAATGACATAAAACAATGAAATTTGGCAGGGATGGGCCTGCCACTCACATAAACTTCCACTGCAAATTTTATGGAAATCAAGCAAGTGGTACAGAAGTTTACCTTTTTGAGTGGTGTCCCCCCTTAAAGGGCAACTCCGCTCAATTCCGAAGATTTCGGGATAATGATTGATTTCGAATTAAAAAGCCCTAGTAAAGCACACTACGTCATTTGCTTCGCAAAAAATGGGATATATATTTTTAATTCTAATTTTAAACACGAGCAGAAATCGAAACCGAAACTTCGGCTCCGCCCGGCAACATTGGCCTCGGGTCGCCAAGTACATGGCCATCACGTAGTACGAGATGTCACGTGATCCTCGGACCAACGACGGGCGGAATTGGGGCGGACATGTGGCAGGCGGGAGTGTCGACTGCACCGCACTCTTCGCCACGTTTTGTTGTCTACGGCATTCGACGACGTCTGCACAACTGCGGCATAAGTCTGCGTACGTGGTGTCCGTAGTGTGGACGAAACTCCAAGAAATAATAATCACAATCGGTGAGACGACGACGGCGGTTGTGATGCGGAAGACGGCGGTAACGGCGGGACCACAACGGGCGGCCAGACGGCTCCCAAGAAACGCGCTGCGCAGGCGCATTACACCAATCACGTGGACACCGCTGAGCGCCTAGAGGCAACGTTGCTGACGTCATGCGCTACGCTCGCCCGGAGAAGTGAAAACAAGCAAAAGGGGGCCATGATAATGACGTTTAGCTCAATGTTGGCTCCGCCCATGCCGTAGCCTTGACTGCGCTGTTGGTTGCGCCTGAATTCGCCCGCTCAAGTCAGCCGATTTCGGCAACTTGGAGAGTTGCAAAGTTTGCTGGACCGTTTAAGAAACATTTAGACAGAACTGCGTCGTAACATTTTACGTGTTGTCTTCCTAGGCGATACTGAAGAGGACTGCATTGTTTTTTCAAAACCAAAAATGTAGCGGAGTTGCCCTTTAACTGTCCCATGGAGCGAACCGACGTCATCAGCTTTTCAAGCCACGCCAAACGGCACCTTCCCCTGTCCCAATGGTGCGAAGCCTGTTGTCTGTGGCAGAAATCCGATGGATAGGTTTTCATTGGCTGGCACGTGTCGTAGTTTCAAAGAACGAGGCTCCCATTGGCTCTCGCACGGCGTAGTTCAAAGGAACGCAACCAGAGAAGCCCTCTCTATGGCGGCGCAGCGCACGCAGCGGCCCGGCCCCCGGTAAGAGGTGCGGGCCTAGCCGCAGAGCCCACACGGGCAGACTCCGGAGAGGCTGCACGGCCAAGCTCAACGCGGCACGGTCATTTCACGAGAGCACGCGCTCAGCCGTCAGCAGTAGCGAAACATGGCCGCCCGTGCCAGTACGCCACAGACGAACTGGGGGAGCGGAAGAATGACATTCATGCTTTCGCATTCACAACTCATGAAAAGTGCTTAGGTGTCTTCAAGATGTTTTACCGTGTCACTTGCTTTTTTGGTGATCAGTGCTTTTTTACGTCGCACTGGGTTTACTCTCAATTAAGCTGAAAGAATTGAAGTTGCTTGTTTTGGGGAAGTGGGTGACTGATATTGTTTGCTTGTTTTGAGCAAATTTAATCAGTACAGAAAAACTTGAAGAGAAAAGATGAAATCTGGACTGCACTAGGAGTAACAACTTTCAAAATCAATCGTTAGTGTTTCGTGAGAGCCACATCAGCATGCGCGTGTAACTGAAGGTGCTGGCTTAACTCTATTTCCCAGAACGTTCACAACATAGTAATTCTAACTAGCATAGTTTAGCATGCAGCAGCAATGACCAACTATACACTGTGTCCTAGGTTTGTGCTTTCCTAAATAGTAGTATGTTTGCTAGTAATTGTTTAATGGGATCAAATTGATTTAAAGTGGGAATGTATTTTGGAGAGGTTGTAGAATGGTTAGATATCTATGTTTGTGCTATGTCCCTTTCTTCAGTCTGGGCCACCTTGCAAGGACATCCACGAAGATGACAAACCAGAGACAGCCAAGCTGTTTTCCTTTCTGCAAGTCCTCACAGCCATCTTTGGGTCCTTCGCTCACGGCGGTAACGATGTCAGGTGACCGACGAGTTTCACTCTTCCTTTAAACTGCCAAAACCTGTCGTGTTCGGAAATAGGCTGAATATGATTCACAGTATCCATAAATGACAATCACACGTTTGCATTTTGAGCCTGATGACTGTATTTTTCATTATAAACGGCCCACTCTGGCAAGCGCTCGGAGAGCAGCCAGTGGAGAGCATGTCACATAAGGCGCAATTGTGACGTAGTTTGTCTTCGAATGAGCAAAGCTGCGGCCAGCGAGGCTGACTTCGTCAGGATGCCTTAGCCGTTCCAGGAAGCAGTGCAAGCATGCCACAGTTCCCGCCACCCCAACTAACCCCAAAGCTGCTTTTGTGTGAATTTTGAGTTATGGTTTTATCTTTTATAATCTTGTAGAGAGAGATTAGCAACATCTGGTACACACAAAAGAGTCTTGAGGCCTTAAGGACTGTTCACACACTTGCGACCTCTTAAAACCGAGTACGACCCCTTAGAACCATACTGGCGCCATCTATAGGGTAGCAGTGTAAACTTAGTGGTACGGCATATTTTCTATTTCTCTGGAGTATTATCCTTTCTTTCTTGGCTCGAAAATCTTTTGTTAATGTTATAAACGAGCATTACTCATAAGTATTACTACGCACATTTGGCCTCGGAAATCTTGCAAAACCTTCGCTTTTGTGAAATGCAGTTCCAGGGTCACAGCATAGATGGCACCAGCATGCCAGTGTGTTTTCTCGTCCCAAGAAAATTTAAGAGGTTTCAACAGGTCTTGTCTCTCTCGGTTGTGCTCTGTTGCAAGTGTGTGAATGGGCCTAGCTACCTGTTAAGGTTCCTAGACTGGCATTACAAACGAGGCTTAGCGACATCCACCAGGTGCTCTCTGCTAATCGTTTAACTTGTCTTAAAATTCTTTTTTGTGTTTTTTTTAACAAGATATTGGGTGTGTTTGATGTGATACTACTCCTTTGAACACGTATAGACCAAAAAATAAGTTCCGAAATTTTGTTGTAGTAGTATCCCTTTAAAGTACAAAAAGATGGTGTGTAAATCAACCAGTAACTTTTTTGTGTTTTATTAGATTACATTAAAAAAAAAACACCTAATCTTCAAAACAAAATATTTTTAAACATTTTTTTTTCTTCATCAATTAAGTTTCAAACCGCATATTTTCTAAGTAGTAATATGCTCAGAAAGTGCACATTTATATATAGTTAGATCGGTTCAAAGTGTCATATCCATGCTGTTTGCAACCATGATTTGAAAAGCTTTTCCTGTTTTTTCAGAATTATTTGCTTTTAATCACAGCGCAAAGTTTTGCCCACGGTATCTTTTGACCTAGACCTTGGATCTGAATACCTTCTTCAGGGTTTAATATGTTATATATGAGAGGGTGCAGCAAGTCTAATATTTCTGCAATATGTTAGCTGCAGAATTTTCTAAGTGGCAAAAACTTTAATGACTCATTTCTAATTATCAGCGATAAAATTTCAACTTGATAACTTTTTCCAGAGTGAAGATAAAATTATCAGAATAGTGTTGTCTCATTCTACTGTTTGTAGAACATACTAACATCCGTATTTTTCGGTGTATAAGACGCGCCCACACTTTTTTCAAGTTTCTAAGTAAAAATTAGTATATGAGACACACCTGTGTATAAGACGCAACGCCGAAAATTTTGGAAAAAAAAGTGTGTCTTATACACCGGAAAATATGGTTCTTATAGTCTCGTCCCACTAGAGAGACAAACACCGATTTTTGTCCGGCAACACCACAAAGTTCCGTGTTGCTGATGCTGTCCCACTGTAACGGCCAACACCCACAACAAACGCCGACAGGCGACAACCAACGATCGACGACGGATGAGTTCTTGTCTGTTGTTGGACTTCAAGCACAGCAAGCAGTCCCACCGAGGAACATCTCTCGGGGACAAACTTATCCTCCTTGCCCGCTTGTATCTTCTGCTGGCTCTCTTTCTCCCTTCTACCCTTCCTCCCGTGGCTCGCTCCGCCGTTCAACCTTCAGAGAAGTCCTTGGCGGCCACTGATAGTTCCCGCAGTTACGGTCCCTTGATTGCTCGTACTAGTGGTCGCAAGCGCGGCTTGCTTGCTGGTGGTCGTGTTTCGAAAGGGAAATTGCTGTGGCTGTTTTTGCTCGCGAAAACTTGGTGCGCGAGGTGGTGCTTCAAGACGCCAAGGTCTAGCCACTGCATGAGGATGGATACACCCATGTTCAAGGACTGAACAATGTAAGGCCGCTCACCACGAAGTAGGACACAAAGTACCGCTGCAAGCCGTTCTGCAGATGAGACTTGTCATCACATTCTGTGATAATCAGTATGCCGTACTGTCCCCCAGAAAACGCCTACCCTCGATCATTCGGATATGAAGTTATAAACATCCTCAAAATCGGCGTGAAATTCCGTGGCACTCACCTCAAGTGCCTCGAACGACCCAAAAAAGGAGCAATTCAGAAATTCTAGTTTGGAAAACGTGTGGTGTGAATTGTCACGACTGTTTGTGGAAAATCGCCAACGGCAAATGAAGACAAACAGAAGCTTGAATCAAGAAATAAAGTAATCGTTTTTACTTTCACTGTGTTTGTCGGCACGTTTTACGTCCCAAGAGCAAAATACGAAAACCGCGTCGCCAGGCTGTTTGTTTGTGTATTTTGAAGTGTTTTGTTGACAACTCCAGTCCCACTAGGAAACAAGTTTCCTTGTCCCCGTATTCTGCGTCGTGTCCGCCAGGTGGGACAGCAGATCCCACAAACAGGCTGTGTGTTGGCGTCGTCTGTCGCTTGTTGTCGTGTGTCACTGTCGTTTGTCGCTCTAGTGGGATGCGGCTATTAGTGCCATACTTTTAGATGGCGGAATTGTAAAAAAGTGGGCAGAAACATTTCTGCTGAAGTTGAAGTTTTCTTGAAAAATATAATAGATAGGAAAGCAATGAGCTCATGTTTTTGCTTAACACAAGATATTTTAGCAAATGGAAAAATTTAAATTAATGAAAAACAATTCAAGACCAGGGTTTTTACTGTTCCACAGGTTGCAGCTGGGATACTGGCAGCTGTAACTAAAATAAAATCATGACTACTAGCTACAAGTATGAACCATTTAATGTTATTAATAGGGATAGAGTAATTTTATTGTAATAATAGTGTCTGAAATGAAATGAAGATATTGTCAATGACACTCATTCATGAGAGCATGAACTATGAGGGTTATAAAATACTTTGACCTAATTGATGATGCAGGGCAAGTGCACGTAAGTGTCGTTGCACTTGAGTTTCACTGTGACATTTGATCCTGCTTGTGGCTCTGCAGATGGATCATAGCATTCTTTATTTCATGTTTATTTTTATTTTCGATTATTTCCCCCTTCCAGCAATGCGATTGGTCCCTTGGTCGCCCTGTGGATGATCTACCATGATGGCAATGTGCTCCAGAACTCCGAGACGCCCATCTACATCCTCCTGTACGGAGGTGCGGGCATCAGCCTGGGGCTCTGGCTCTGGGGCCGCAGGGTGATCCAAACCCTCGGCGAAGACCTCACCAAGGTCACCCCCTCCAAGTGAGCCCTGTGAACCCTTTTGTTATAGTGGCATTGTGTGAAGGCAACCAGAGATGCCCCCCTTAAGACAATGTGTGTTTTATTTCTGCATGATCTATAAACGCAGTTTGCTGGGGGGGGGGGTAGGGTAGGTAGGGGGGGTAGGGGGGGTATTTTCGTGGAGAACCAGATGCTTTGCAAGTGGCCTAATTGAGGTGCTGCAAACTGGTAGTACTAGTGCTGCTTTCATTAGTTTCTCAGTGACCCAGCATAACAGTTTGTACTTCTAGTTTATGCTCATCTCGGAGTACTTCTTCGAACGTGTTTTTCAAATACCTTGAGATTTCATCTATGAAGAATAAAGCTAGGGCACAAGCGTCAAACATAGTGACTTTACCCAAGATTCTACGTGCTTGTGTCGTCCTGTAGACTCGGGTGAAGTCACTAGGTTTGTTTGTGTTTTTGATTACGAGTGGCACGGTCTATTCTGAAGTTCATTCGGAATTTGCAAGGACATATTCTCTGACCAAGCGCAGCTTGTCTCTCTGATTTCCAGAGTCTCTGACTCTGGAAATCATCCTGCCCGTACATTAAGGCAGCCCCAAAGTGACAACACGTGACGCGTCTCACGACCCGCCTTGTCCCGCCACTGGACGTCGCGATCCCGGCAATTGGGTCTAGAAGGGCGTGCGGATGCAAACGTTGCCATCGTCGTGGCGTCCGAACTCGTGTCTGCCTCGGTTTTCTGCTAGATGACACATACTTCTGAAGAGGGTCTGTTGCAGCAAGCAACCGCGAAAGATTTTTACAACGTCGTCAGTTTGAAATCGAGGAAGAACTTTTGAGGACGCATTTAAAAACGCACCAGTCGGAGACACGATTTTAATAATAGGTCTTCGGCAGAAGTGACTGAGCGGCGCGCTGTTTGTTCCAGCGGCTTCACCATAGAGATTGGGGCCGCGTCCACGGTGCTGCTCGCCTCCAAGGTGGGCATCCCGATCAGCACCACCCACTGCAAGGTGGGCTCCATCGTGTTCGTGGGCTGGGTGCGGTCCCGCAAGGGGGTCGACTGGGGACTCTTCCGCAACATCATCCTGGCCTGGGTGCTCACCCTGCCGGTCACCGGGGGCCTCACGGCCGCCATCACCTCCATCCTCTACGCCGCCTGCTCGCTATGATCCTCGCACTCTCTTCATATCCGCGCACACACAGTCCCTCGAGGAGAAAGGCATCGTGTCGCTCCTTGGTGCAGTGTCCACTCTCCGAGCACTGGGGACTCTATGGACTCGTTTGGCTCCGTTCGGCGTCTGCCAAAAGAGTGTTTGTAAGTTGTTTACTGCCGTAGCAGCCATCCTCCTCAAAAACGGTGGCACGTTGAACGACGGGAGTCGTACCTTGGGGTGAGAGCTGGAGGGAGGGAGCCGCTCGTGGAAGTGGTGTCTATGGGCAGTTCTGTAACCGGGGTAACTTTATAACGTCGCCGTCAGCACTCTTTTCGTTTGTCGTCTGACGCCGCCACCGCGGTCTTTCATCCGTTTGCCGCAGCGAGGTAGAGTGGCTTAGAGCGATAAACCGGCAGCTGAAAGTGACCCCCCCCCGGTCATTGCCATGTTGCACATTTTTGACCACTAGACACTTGACCTTATAGCTTTACATCTAGATTTCAGCAAAGTACCTTGCGCAGATAATTGCTTATTGATCTTTAATAACAGTACCAAAGAGATAAGTTACGTTTCGTTAGTTCCAAAATGTGCTTTTACAACAAAAACTCTGGCTACTTCACAATTGCTCCGCTTAATGCCGTCAGCCGCGGTGCTGTATTTTGGGTTGTTATCGGCGATAACAGTATGGAAATATAGTTTATCGTGTTTTTTTACAGCGATAGCAATACAAATCTCGGCTCAATTTTGCATAAAAGCCTCAGGATTTGGTACAGTCACGTGTCTAGTGGTCAAAATTGAACATGGCGGCAGCCAGGGGGGTGGTCAGTTTTGCCTGGTGAACGGGATACCAGTTTATCGCTCTCGAAGCCCCTTTACCTCGGTTTTTCTCAGGGCACGTCTGTTTGCGCGCCTCTGGCTTGCAAACACCGTCGCGGGCGACGGACGTGGTTCCAGAACATGGCTCCGTATTTTAGATTCGGTATTAAGAGACCATAGTTTCCGGCAGGGAGAAGCTTTGGTCGTCGCGCCTTCGGCGTGGGCGTCTCCAGCTTCGATGACGCTTGGGCGTCTCACGAACCTCAAGCGCGCACGGGCGGTCAAAGCGCGGCAAAAGGCTACGAGCTCGCGCGGGACACCGGGCGTTCGAAAGAGACGCACCGCAGTTCTCGCCTTGTCGGCAACCGTGGTGCACATGGCGCTCGTCTTTTGGCAACGCACGGGCCAGTCGAGGGTCGTGCGTTCCGACAAAAATACCGACCTGCTGGTTTACCAACTGCATTCTTTCCCGAGTCGACTCTGATTCCGCGAGATCCGCCGCGGCCTGGCACGGCGCTAGTTAGGAGAGTCGGTGCAGTTGGCCGGTGGCACCCTTTTGCATGCATCGCATGTTGGCGTGACAACTCGCCCCGCACAATGCTCACTTTCGTTAGTCTGTGCATCCGTGCGTTCTCATCAAAAGAGAAAGAAAGAATTACCGGACGCCCGAAATGACGCGACAGCCCTGCGAGAAGACGAATATTTATCTCAAGCGTGGGCTGCGTTTCTTATGAAATGCGATTCTGCGTTTTTTGATCGGCAGATCGAAATACAGTTGCAATATTTTTGTATACCACCTTGTTTATATGTTTATAGCTAGAGGTTGTGCCAAATTTTAGGTGTGGTTGCGTAATCTACTTCACATTTGAGACGATGAGTTTCCAGAGAAAACAAACAATATATGGTGAATTTCCAGTCATTTACTGCTAACAATTGGATCCTAGTCACGTGTGGAGTTCAGTTTGTGCTCGTGGCACTTGGTAAAAAAGGAAATTTGTCGCAATAAATATCTTGGAACCCGACATTTTCAGCACAGGGTGGAAACGGGAACGGTATACCATATTTTCCGGTCCATGTCTGATCGGCCGATCATAAAAAGTTTTCCTTAGATAGTCCGTACCCAATGCATCGTCCGCACTTGGTGCATCAAATTTTTATATGCAGCACACCTAAAAAAAGCATCCAAAGAAGCTTGTATAGTAAAGAAATCATTAGCGTACTGATCTCTCACCGCAAGATTCGTCACTTCTCATCATAAAACAATCTTGAAAAAACAAATAATTGTTTTAGTCTGCACCTGTAGATAGTGTGCACAGCACAAAAATTTCAACTTTTAAACGTGTGCAGTCCGGAAGATATGGTACCTGAAAACCTGCACTGGAAATATGGTAATTCTCATGTACTCTGGGAGTGAGCTAGTTTCCTTCAAGGGGGTGTAACTTGTAAAAAGTGCTTGTCAGCTTTTGCGGTTGTTTTGAGGAATGGAGCAAACTTGCAGAATGATGCAAACTATATTTTTTGTCATATTATTATTTTTTGAAAGTGTGTGGTATGTTTACTCTGGGAGGCAGTCTGAAGTGCCTTAGGGAGTTTTGAATGTCTTTCTGCAAAAGCTGGTCTGTACAAAGAACTTGTACAAAAAAAAAAGGATGTTTGGGGTTTTGGAATTTACTTCGGTGGGACAGTTCTTGTTTGTACATGTTCATTGTTGTACATGTTTTACTTAGGCCTCTAGATTTTGTCGTGATGCCAAAGTTCACAAACGAAAAATGATTGTAATTATAAGGAGAAAGCATGGCTGCTGATTCCTTGCATGTGTCTTTGGTTTGAAGGGACTGGTTTAGTGCGTTTGCTCTCTTCACCTGCAGGGCATAATTAGAGTTGTGTTTTGGGGGTACTAGTTCTTTTAGTGACAAATGGGAAACTTGTGTAAAACTTTAGCAACTGAACCGATGCCAAAAATGTATGTTTATTTACAATTGTTTGTGTTAGTATTTCTTATGTTTAAACTTGATCTATGATGGGGTTTATCTATGCACAATGTACACTGATTTCCCTGTAGTTATGTTCATGATGTTTAGGATTGCGGTAAAACAGTTTATTGAGCCAACCCTGACTTATAAAGTACTATTCTAATTCTTGCTCTGTGCCAGCTTTCACATGAGTTTTATGGTGGGATCTACTTCAATTTGTACTTTACAAAGGCATTTAAATGTGCAAGTCGCGCCACAAAAATAGAACTATTTAAGATGTGCATCTTATTGCCATGAACCATAGACCCTCTGTCAATGCATATTTATTTCTAACACAGAAGGTGCGTGTCTGAATTCAGCTTTATGCATGTGTGTTCTATTCCGCCTTGAAAGTACATAAGTTCATTAACCCTGATGGTGCTTTCTGTACTGTAAATCCTGTTATGGCCTTTTAGTAATTTTATTTTTTCTATTTCGGAAATTGATTGTTGTATCCTGTTTCCCCTCTTCTTTGACCATGATTTACGCTTTTATTTCTTTCTCTGGTGCAAGTTAAATTTTATGGGCAACTTTTATTTAGGAGCTTATACAGTTGTCATATATGTATGCTTCTACTGTCACTTGTATTTTTTTTTTTTAATCAAGAGGGAGAAATGGATTTACCACTTTGTTTTTGCTTGTATAGTCTTCGAGAGAATCATCTCTGCTATGGTGAATGTTCAATTTTTCATTTTTTTTTATTTACACACGTGAATAGAGCGGTCAATTTCATTGGTAGCTTCGCTTTCGTGCTTGTACCAGAACGGCATGAAGCCTATCGATTACTGTTCAAACACCAAGTTATTTCTTTTCTAGTGACTGCAGATGGAACGCTGGTGCAATATTAGCTGCCTCAAACTGATTGTACCTCTGCTTTGATTTACTTCTCTCTACTTCTTTGTATGCTTTGTTGGTAGTTAAAACTCTCATTGTTTTCACCTTTTGTAAGACTCTTCTGGCAAACGTTTGCCTACTATAGTCAGATTAGAAGGTGGTTTTTGTTCACCTAACAGACACAAAAAGGCTGCGTAGAAATTTTGTGGTAGATGTTAACAATTCACCTAGTCCTTAAAAGCAGTGTCCTGCCGGGTCTTTCAATACAAAGAACCCCACATCGTACAGAATTGCAAAGTGCAAGACAATGAGGCAGTAATTGTCGGCATAGACAGCTGTCGTCCTACTCAGAAGATTGCAGATGTGTCAAAATTGTCTGCAGTCCGAATCTGCTTTATATTGTAAATATCCTGTATGAGTCTAAGAACTTTCTGCCTTGTTTTTATACTGTGTGATTTAGTGCTCCAACACTTTAGGCAGTATATTATCAGCAGTATTAGTTTACTGCAATTAATCTCTAACAAAGTTTAATAGGCATGATTAGGTCTTCACTTTTTTTATTGGCGCTCTTCCTACATGACAAAACAGGTTGGGCAAACCCTGTCTACAAATCTTTCGCACTGCAGACGGAAAAAATAAACTTACTGTGTTTGTCAAAAAAAATTTTTTTTTTTTTTTTTTTTTTTTGAAATTTTGGTTTAAGTTAGTGTGGGAAGGAGCAAATATTCCAAGCTATGCTAAATTTCTTGTTTCCCTCTTTCGAGGCTCTCACACTGCATCTTAGCTGTGCAATGCTTTTCTTCTCAAGGTTGAATTACTGAAGTTTGGCCACACTGAGAGCTGCAGAAAGTTTCTTTCCAGTCCTTGAAATTGTAACTGAAACCGTTCAATGTTTTGTTTGTTCACATATGTATTATGATGACCCCACATGGTGTAATTCTCAGGCATGAAAGTCTGGTTTGTGTAAATAGAATAAATATTCTTAATCTCTGGCTGTATGACCTGTCTTATTACTTCATAATCAATTCAAATACATTTAAATAGGAGGTGGCCTGTATTTGAAGCCATTGGGAGGTTTATGTGGGCTCTGCTGCAAATAGTGAACAAGCCAGTAAATGTGCAAGTTATAATGGCACGATTTTTTCACCGCAAAAATTGACTGCATCATCAAACGCTGAGTCTTTACTCAAGGCTAAGTGCTATTGGTTGGGATAAGATGCCAAAATTTCAGGAGTTACCGTGGTGTACTTAACTTGCAAGGATTTTCGTGACTCATGAAGCCCGCAAATGTGAGGACAAATATCATTTGCTGCCAGATTGAAAAGTTCCAAAATTTCTGAAACTCTGCATCTGATCCCGATCGCTAGTGCACATTCTGGCAGAGATTGATCACTCAACATTGTGTAGTTTACTTTTGCACTTGAAAATTGATTGGATGTCCAAACAAAGTTGGAAATGAAGCAATATGTGGTGGTGAGCACATTGTAAAACTCTGAATTGAGGCAGGGAAACTAGTAGTAAGATAAATTTGAAGATTGACAAGAGGAATGCATCGAGGACGATGTGAAGGAAAAGTTTTTTGAGTTTGAGAAAGCGATAGAAAACTTTTATCGAAAGGGATATATGAGATGCAGGTATGCAGAGCAGGGTTGCCAGGTGCTTGCAGACTAACCCACCAAATGTTTTTGAGATAAAGCCCAAGAATGGCTGAATGTCGGGCTATAAAAATAAGCTCAATACGTAAAACTTCATACAATGTTCTTAAAACACTTCTTGGGAACATTCGACAATACATCACATAAGACATGTATATACAAAAGAATGGTAGTAAACTTTGGCGTGAACTAGTGAACTAATGGCGAAGCACAGGCACTTCACCAATCAGTGGCGAACCCGGTGACCCTGAGGCACAGTAATTTTTCTATACATCCCCTGGGGGGTGTACACCCTCCTTAATTTGCAATAACTTCTCTATTCTCATTGCCCCCCGCAAAAAAAAAAAAAAAAAGATTTAGACACCGTCCTAATTTTAATTTCTGGGGAAACCCCTGCTGAAGGGAGGATCCGGATCTCTTGCCTCCCTTCCCCTTTTTTCCCCTTTTCGTTGTGCATGTGTAATATTTTAAGGCATCGAAAAGGAGGGGGGGTTGGGTGTCTCAAACATCTGATCCTGTCCCCCTCCCCCCTTCCCTCGACTAGAAACACCTGCATCCGCCCCTAACCAATGCCCTAACTGTGGCATTAAATTGCGCCAAAAAATTTCAGAAAAAAAATCATTGCACCTCTATAGCCAACACCAATGAGAGCCCACTTATTGTATTTACATGCTTGTGTTTTGAATATTTTTCTTTCCTAATCTCTTGAATTGATCATTGTTTTTTTACCTGGCTCCAAAATATGATGTTTAAGGCTTTGAAACCAAATGCTTTGAAAGTGGTGAAATCCCGGGCAGGAATAGTCGAATAGCAGTCAAATGGCCAACGACCAGATTTTCCTGCCAACTACAAAAATAAACCTGGTAACCCTGGTTAAGAGTAAAGTGGAAGCTCCTCCCACCTCTTTCCACTTCAACAGAGCGAACCGTGGAGAGTAGGTCGCCTCCTCGCCAGCATTCACACTGCTGAAGTCAAAAGAGGTGGGAGGAGCTTCCACTTTACTATTGACATGACTTCATATACAGCTAGGGAAAGTATTACATAAGATGTACAGAGAACGTAAAATCCTGAAAGATGCCCCGGGCACCCCTATTTTTGGCTTGATTTGCTTTTTTTTTTTTTTTTTTACACCGAAAGATAGCCCACCCTATAGTAACCAGTGTTTGGATCAATGATGACCCCGGCGTAAATGCGTTTAGTCATCCATATATGGCGGCATATAAGCGAACATTGGTTGCTGACTAGGAAGTACAGCAGAAGTACAGTGATCTTCGCTTCATTGCTTCTCGCCGGGATAACAAGTTTGGCAGAAACACAATCTAAAAATTGTTTTTTTTTTTTTTTTTTACTTTTCTTGATAGCACACCGAAAGTTAGCCCACCCTTTCGATTTTAAGTTGGGCTGGAGAGCAGGCAAAAACAGCAGAACCACAACTGGCTTTGAGCGCATGATGCAGCTGCCGAAAGCGAGATTTAGAAAAAAAAAAAAAATGGTTTTAAAGAAGAGAACGAAACAGATTATCCGACTGGCAGAGCAAGGGAACAATAAACATGTGTTTACAAGAATGGACAGTTGGGCTAGTTGGACACAGAGCAGAAAAAAATATATTCCATGACGCGTTAGGATTGCCACATAGAGTTATTATGAATAGCTCTATGGGATTGCACTATTAAAGTTTTAAACACTGGCTAGGTAGCGTAAGCGGCCGCCTAATCATGGATCTCAACTCGAGGACGGTTCAACGGGTTCCGCTTCCGCCCAGAATCTTTTGTTGTTGCATAGGTTGATTGCGGGCGGTCGGAAACCAAAATGTGTCCATATTTTACAATGCCGCACGAAACGTTGATTCTGCTCAACCGAAATGACTTCGAAGCGCTTTGGGATGCCTGATGTGTGACCTGAACTGAGGAAGATTCCCGCAGAATTGCGCAAGTATTGAATTTGTACAGGCGGCTCTACGCTTTGGGCTAGATACGTTTCGCACGCTCGACGGGCGTTTTAACTGCGACATGCTTCAGTGAATCGTTACAACTAGCAATGTTCAATTGTTCGTTGTCTTCGTTATATACGTACGGCATGTTGCAGAGGCGAATCCTGCAGTTAAGATTGGGCATTCCTAGCGTAGGCTTCACATAGACGTAGACGCCGTTTACGCTTCATACTCCTCCCTCCCTTTTAAACAACCTCTCAAACCATTCGGCTGTACCCATGAATGTCTCTATAAATCTGTGAAATCGCAAGTCAAATAAGATAACTTCAAATGGCTGTGACTTCGAAGCGATCCTGGCATGAGAGCTGGCCAAAATGCCCGTCCTTCTGTGCGACGTAGCGGTTCTTGCCAGCTTAAGAACCCAAGGCAGAATAAATGCAAGGGGGAAGGCCGACGGTCTCGTGTACAGTCTTCGTATCAGCGTAGGTCTGAGAAACGAAAAGGGTATCGCCTTTCCTCGTTTCTGGGTGTCGAGTTACTTAATGACATCAAACGTTCCCACGAGCAGCCACCCCCCACATTGGTGTCCGTTCAAATGAACTTCCTATTAAACGAGACACTCGAAGTCTCCCTCATACTAAAATCCAATGCTAGTAAAAAGAAAAAAAAAAAAAAAAAAAAAACCTTGCAGAGTTTGGGTTTTTTCAAAGCTCGCTTTCACATTGTTTTCCACAAACACCCCTACAAAAATATGCTTAAAAAAATATTGTAATCTGGCTTGGGAGACTAAATAGAGTGGTTGCGATAAGTATAGTAATTATAAGCGGTTGTAGCTGCGTCTGTTTGCAACTCCTACGCCTTACAGGTGGCAGGGCGGTAGTTGCAAGATGGGAGAAGGGGCGGGGATAAATTCTTCAGGATTTCCCATGTGCCTGCTTGCTGTCGTTAGTTAGTGTGCTAAAATTAATCTATTTGGCTACATATATGATGCGGCCAGGGCATATCACAGGTGACAGCGAGCAGGTGAGTGTGTTGATTTTTAAAAGTTGCAGAGCGGAACAAAACACTTGCTAGTCTAATGCGCTCGCTTTTTTCTTTAAAACTTCATGATGCACGAACACGCTATAACATCAGCACCAAGGCTGACAATCCCAGCTACAGTCTCCGCCGCCGTCCCCACCCTCCTGGTTCTTCGTTTCTCCGCTAGAGTGCGTGCGACGGACTGGAATGGACCTTTTTCTAGTAAGCTTTTGCACATGCGTACACTCCCGCTGTCGCCATTTTTGCAGGACACCGGGACGCGGTGCCCTGCAAAAGTGGCGACAGCAACATTGTCAGCATCTATCTTCAAGCGTATTTAGTCTATTTTGATGCTTTGATTTTTAGTATCGGTAGTATGGGATATAAAAAGCGCTGAAAACCAATATAACGGCACGATGCCAATGTGTTTTGGCGGGCGGAGGCATATTAGGATGGTCTTCTATTATAGTTTGCAGAAAACTCCCCAGACGGCGCTTGTTACTCGAAAAGGGTCCATTGCGAATAGAAGTTGTTCACTGGTGGCTATAGTTGAGTACGTGACTGCCAATGCATACTGATGGTGAGCTTCCGCAGATGTAAAATTGACACAGGGCCGGCCTGATGTCATCAGGCACCCTTTACAAACTTCGGTTATTGCCCCCCTCCCAGCTCTTTCTGTTTACAAGTAAATTACTCGCACGTCACAAGCGGTACCCACTTGACACTGGCCTGCTTTCTTGATTCTGCAGCGTGACGAGTATGGCAACCTAATATGGGGGCTCTAAATTTTATCACCTTCCATTTTATGAACACCATCCCAAAGGCCGGAGTTTCAGCATCCTGTGCTGAATTACACACTGAGGTCGGGGCATTGTGAAAAATGCTTCAATATCTGTATATCTGTGTCCGGTTGAAAACATACTAATGCCTTTCGGATGGATATCAACGAGTGGTTTTATGCTGTGATTATAATTCTATTACTATGTGAGTGCATTTGAGAGTGCTAAAGCCAGTCAAGGTCATAGATGCATGGCCTTATTAGCAGAGCAATTCTTATTCTGTTAAACATGCATTAGAAATTCACAAAAATAGAAAGGGCTGCTTAAAGGGCCACTGAAAAGAAAATACTTTTTTTTTTTAACTATCTGGTTGGGACACGCTTGTCAAAAAATTAATTCTGTGGGAAAAAAAATAATTTTTGGAGCAGTGTTGATGGCACCAGGTTTATTTTAAATTCTGCACACAAAGTCCATGACGCCAATGAATGTTCGTACACTCCTTCCACCACAACGAGATGATCATACTCTCTCCACCTCAATGTGATGGCCAAGCCGATCCACCTCTCCTCCACGCGCCCAAAATGCCGAGAGAGAAAGCAAGTGGAACGGAGGTGACTAGTGACTAAATTGCATCTCGTGCCGTCAATATTGCTAAAAAATTTTTTTTTTTTTTTTTGCGTAAAAATTATTTTTTGGTTTGCATGACCCAACCAAACTGTTAAAAAAAAAAAAACATTTTTTTTCTTTTTAGTAAGTCTTGGGGGGGGGGGGGGGGGGTCTTGACCACGCATCACAGCAGCATCTCATATTCCTACGAGTAAAGATGGTACATTGAGAAA
Source organism: Ixodes scapularis (assembly GCF_016920785.2). Taxonomy (NCBI): domain Eukaryota; kingdom Metazoa; phylum Arthropoda; class Arachnida; order Ixodida; family Ixodidae; genus Ixodes; species Ixodes scapularis. Next base: position 18,694,704 of record NW_024609882.1, on the reverse strand, counting down.
AATTTATTTACTATAAAAAGAAAGATAAAGAAAACATTCTAATGTCAAAAAGTAGGAACTACTGCCACATAAGAAATTAATAATTGGCTGTGACCGCAATACTGCTTAGCACAGTTTGACATCTCGGTTTGTCTTATTTGAGTCGTCTTTATCAGTTATTATGAATTCCCCGCTCCACCCCAACGAAAACTTTTGTTGGAAGATGCCTTTCCCGCCATCCCCTTTGACTCCAGGCCAGCCATGTTAGGCGACGACGGGGGAGGAGCAGAGGAGTTTGCATGCTCGTGCTGCGAGCGGTCTTTCAGAACCGCGGAGCGGCTAGCGGTGCACATCAAAGTGCATCGAGGTGGTCCGGTTCGGCCGTTCCACTGCACCGAGTGCTGCCGGACATTCACCCGGAGGGACAAGCTGTCGGAGCATGAGCGCATGCACAAGCACGGCAAGCAACACTGCTGCGGCGTCTGCTCCAAGGGCTTTAAGACCAGGTGGGCATTTCCTCTCCCTATCCAAAAGCTAGGGCTGAGGGTTTGATGACTGAACGTGTAATCGTGCTGCTGCCTCTATTGCGGACTCGATTCCCAGTCACACCAGTTTTAATATTGCCACTGATGAAGGTGAAGAGACCATGAATAATGAACTGAAATAAATGTTTGATGGGGCAAACTATTGCCCAAAACAACCAAAAAGGGCAAATGAAGATAAGTACAGAGCGTCATAGGCGTTGAAGTTGGCAGAAATGCAGAGTCGAACGCGCGCGAAAGACTGACTTGACAAATTTGTGAACTGCCTTTTATACATTGACGTCCTCTAGATGATTAGGCTGGAATGCAGAATTATCGGTAAGCGATTATTCCACGCTTCTCAAGGAGGTTCCGATAGACATAGAAATCTAGTTGCAACAATTCTATACCTTTCCGGAAAGCACTGGTGCATTCCGGTGAAAATGAAAAAGATAAAAAAAAGCTATAATCGGCGAACGCTTTGTGGAGGGCAGCAAAGTCCGCTATCGACTCGGTGACCCGCGTGGCAATAGGGGAGCGTGTTGTAATACTAGTATGTTTCTGTAAGAACCACTGCCCGATGAACATTAAGTGCTTAAATTAGCAGTCGTACAACAGTGGCGAAGTCGGCCTTTTAAAACGCAGGCACTGGTTGTTCCATGTCAGGGCAAATGAAATGTGCACCATGTAAAGAGTCAAGCAACCAATTTGACGGAGGAATGCAACAGGTTGCTACACCACGGGACACTCTGAAGGGTCAGGGGTATAACCATTTCCACGCGAAATGTTTTTCAATTTAGCCACGCGCGCTCGAATTTTGTCATTATGAAACGATTTCCGGCTTGCAACCGAAAGATTTACAGCTCTGACCGAAGTGTTTTATGTTTTTTTAGCATCTTCATTCTCTCGATTCAGGTGCAGCCTGATGGAGCACATGCGCCGACACGAGGGCCTGCGCCCCTACAGCTGCGAGCACTGCCCCAAGCGCTACTTCTCGCGCACGGAGCTCAAGTGCCACGTGCGTACACACACTGGGGAGCGCCCCTTCCAGTGCCGCTTGTGCCCCCTGCGCCTGACCCACCAGGCCGACCTTCTCCGCCACGAGCGCTCCCACGAGGGGGACCGCCCACACATGTGCCCGATCTGCGACCGGAGGTTCAGTCGTAGCACCATCCTGACACGGCACCTTCGGAGGCACACCGGAGAACGACCGTTCAAGTGCACCCTCTGCCCCAACTCCTTCACAAGGGCCTACTTGCTCGAGGAACATCGCTCTAATCACCCTGCGCCTATCTTGTTCACTAAGGAGATGCAAGCAGAAGAGGGTAAAAATTGGAGGGTGAGAAAGACGATCAATGCGGCGAAAAGGCTGCAGGAAGGGTCTTCCGTGGTACGTGGGTCACCAAAGCGAGGTTCCAAGAAAGGTTCTTTGCGGAAACGGTCTCCGAACGAAGGCTCCAAAAAACCTTTGAAGGTCATTACGGCAGCTGTCTTCTCGAGAGGTGCCTCTAACGCGACTGTGGTGAACATGCCAACGAAAAGTTTGCCGCAGGATGTCTCAGGGAGGGGACTTCCGGGAGGTTCCCTACAATGTCTTCCACAACAAGGTCTTACAGCAGGCATCTTAGAAGCTCCTCACAAAGGGAGCTCTCCAGGGGACCTGTCAGGTGTGCCAAAGAAGAGTTTGATACAGGGTTCTTTGAAAGGTTCTTTGCGCAAACGGTCTCCAAATGAAGATCTTCAGAAACTTTTGAAGGTGACTACAGAAGCTGTCCTGGATGGATGGGCTTCTGATGCAACTGTAGCAAGCGTGCCAATGAAAATCTTGCCGCTAGGTATCGCGGAAAAGTGTTTTCCGGAAGCTAGTTCTCCAAAAGGATTTCTACTATGTCTTTCACAAGAAGGTTCTACAGAAGTCTACCGAGAAGCTGCTCATAGAGAGAGCTCTCCAGGGGACCAGTCAAGTGTGCCAAAGAAGGGTTTGCCGCAGTGTACCCCAAAGGAAGCTTTTTTTAGGGGTTCTCCAGCGGAGTGTTTGCTACAAGAGCCATCTTCGCAAGAGCTCTCCAAAACTAAGTGCTTTCCTGGAGGCATTTGTCAGACAAATGTGCCAAAGAAAGGTTCACAAAAGAAAAGTTCCTCAAAGAAGAGTCATTCAAGAAAATGTGGTTCTAGGAAGAGTGGTTCAAAGAAAAGAGAGTCAAAGAAAGCCACATCCAAGAAGAATGTGCCAAAGATATGCGGGACTGAAAACATCTGGCCAGGAAAGGTCTTGTCCAAGGTTACCCTTCCCAATGAAGTTCACCCTGAAAATATTTTGCCAGATGACATCTTGCCAGAGGAAGCTTTGCTTAGAGGAGGCTTGCCTGTGTATGTGTTTCCTGGGCAATTTTTGCCTTAAGATATATGTTGGTTGTTTGGCCGCTTGGACAGTTTGTTGGATGTTTCATGGACAATTGTTGGGACAGGTTTTGTTAGAAGATTATCTAGAGTGTTTGTTTTTTGTGCATTGTTCTGCAATGCCATGTTTTGCCAAAGAAGTTTTCGCCAGCCAAAGAAATTTAAACCAACTATTTTTTTGTACTAATCACTGTTTTGTGCATGGCATTCATATGGTTACAGAATTCTCTATGCAAAATTTTTTTGTTTGTTTTTTTGGAGGGGGAAGGGGAGAGTTGCCAAAGATGCTTGTAACTTTTTTTCAGGGGGCATCTGGGTATTTGTAGCACCTCAAAAATTTTTCATAGGGTGCTTGTTTCTGAGAACATCTAAATCCCACATTTGGTTTATTTTATTTTTCTTTTTTTTTTCTATTTCAACGTTAGCTCGAGCTTTCAACCAGATGAAATGTTTTTCAGAATGTCGCCTTCCTGCCAAATAAGAGACCTGGGTACTTACTGTTTGTTGCATATTTACACAAAAATATAAAGTGCCTGTCATATACAAAGGCCTCGATGTTGTTGACTTTCATGTTGACGTTATATGTGTGCCTTTTGTTCTGCCTTGAAATACCTTGGATGGAGGATTCCGGCCAGTGTGTGCCTTGTGGGTTGGAAAGCAGTCTTGTCATTTTTGTGATATAAAGCTTTTGCCAACAGGTTGACCTAAAGTATGCTTGTATTTTGCAATAATCCACTTGGTCTTTGGCGTCTGCCATAGGTAGCGCCTTACTTCTGATTACCGTTTGATCGCTGCCATTTATTGTTTCATTGATTTTGCTGTACCCAGAAATTGCTTTTGGCTATAGATGGTCTGTTTTATTGTGTTTGCTTGTGTTTGATCTCAGAGGGATTGTAATCTTCACAAGTGGCATAACAGGAGGAAGAAGGAATACTACAAACCCTTGGGATAGCACACAGGGGATGTGGTGTGATATGAGAGTCAAATCTCGTGCGGGAGAGAAGTGTCATGTAGTTCCTTGATGCCAGCTTGTTTCATGGTCCCTTTTACTAGGGTTTTTATCGAAACACTAACATACATTTTAGTTTTAGAAGAGCTTTATTTAGTCATATCCATTAACTTCATCAGGTGGAATGTGGCAGATGTGCTGCATCTGATGGTGTCACTTGTTCAAGTGCATTTTCTCAATGACAATGAGTTTATTTCTCGCGACGTGAGTGACCGTTTTTCTGGTGTGAGTGTGAATGTGAGGGTGAGTGAATCTACTTTAGCGCTTCTCCTACAATGAATATCCAATTCGCCCAAGCATCCATTCTAAGAAGTTTTATTTCTGTCTTACTTTCCGAACAAAAGAGTTCTTTAGGTACATTGAAGGCTTTATTGGGACAAGATTGAAGCTTGATTTGAACCATGGAGTTTTGGGTTGTTGGCCATAGCTTATTGAAAAGACTGCTGAAGCAACCTTGTGCAAGTTTACAAACGTCAGTGACAGCAAAATCATTTTCTGTGTTTGGTTTGTTTACGCTTCCCACTTTTCACTTTACTAAAGCAATCAAATTCCTTGGTTGCAAGTTTGACAGTGTAATCTATGCTTGCGAGGGACTTTGTTTTATGTATTTTTATGACAAAGGCGGAATTATTTTTTTTTTTGCTTTGTGAGTGCTGCACTAAATCTTCAAATTTGTTTGCTGCTATAGAGCAAAAGGAAATAATTTCTTTGGTTTTTCTCCGACAATAGTTTTATTTCAGTTGGTTTTGTAATTCTTGCAATTTAGGATGGCATTGGAAGTCGGTGATAGCCAGGTTAGTTTTAGTGAGCATCTGGTTATATAGCAACATTTTTAGAAGTCAGCTAGGTATGTTTCACTGCAGAAAAAAGCTTTGCACACGGTTATACTTCAGTTTTACTATTATCACTAACTCTGGCTGTAACGATACTACAGTACAAGCAGACTCAATGCATCTCTTGGTTGCTGCTTCGTTGTTCAACAGCTTCATTTAATGCTTTTGAAGGTAGTTTGATGAGCATTTGGACCATATTTATTCATTACATGTCTACTTGTTTTGCTTTTAATCAATTGAAGTCTACTTATCTTTAATTACAGGAGGGGGACCACCCCGCTGGCACGTTGAAGCAGGTGCGGCCCTCCAGAACATGCAGCTCTGATGCAACAACCTTGATCATTCGAACCCGAGAGCATGGTGTACTCTGCAGTAGCGCTGCCACAAGAGCGAATCCCTGAACTCAACTTGATATTTAATCTTTGTAGCTGTAAATGACTCGGAAAGGCCTACGGGCTTGCTCTTTTCTATCCAAAACAGGTCCAACTCGCAAGTGAATTGCAAAAATGGTGGACAGATGGAACAACACATTTGTTCGATGTTGTCGTGTGTAAAACCTGAGCAGTTGTTGTTTGCATTACATTCCTGTAAAAATTTCATACCTTATGCACTGTGGTTCAAAAAGGTGGCATTGCAGTATGCGTATGGGGTGTTTTCTTCCCAACGTTACAGCTTTATAACAGAAAACCATCTACTGTCTCACCCCCAGACTTGATAAAATAATTTTTAATTCTCATTTTAGTAGTATTTTATCACATGTCCCCTAAACCTCATGGGCAAAAAAACTCTTGCCATACAAAGAAGCTAAATTTGTTTGTGGAATTGTACAAACAGTCTTTGAAAGCACGAAAGTGTGTCACGTTACTTGTTTGCATTGTGGGATACCTTCTGCCGCTATGCTCTTTTCGACAGGTTAGTAGTATGTTGTTTCTTATTGCAACAGGTGCGTGACCCCTAACACTGCTCTTGAACGCCGTGACATTTTCCAAGTTGGACTGCCCACCAGCATTTCCTTTTCATTTCCAGCTCGTCGACAACACTCCTTTCTACGGACGTCGGTCAAAGAGACTCGCTCATTTACCTTGTTCTCCTTAGCTCGTGCCTTTAACTTACTGCTTTCCCACGCATAATTCTTTATTTCTAAGCAGCTTTCATGCATGAAGGCCGACACATTTTGGTAGGCTGCATGGAATGCGTCGCCAACAAATCTGTTTAACGCATAAAAAAAAAAAAAAAGTGGTCTCTCGATTACTATTTGATGACGTAGGAGCGTCACGCTGTCGCCAGCCGCGATTCTGGCTCAACAGTGGTGGTGGGTGTAGCAGACGCCTGTTCCACTGCGTGTCGCTCTCCGACTTGACAGGTCACTGAAGCTCCGACAGCCAGGAGTTGGGATGCCGCGACGTCTGTGATGCTCTTGCTTTTTTGATGGAACTTCTACGACCACCTGCTAGGAATGCAACATCCGGCAGTGTGACACTCCAGCTTCCGCGGTGTCGTTTGTTGCCACTTCAGAACAACCTTCGACGCATGCACGGACAGGACGGGACACCAAACGCACTGGGTGGGAACGCGTCCCGGACGCCGTGATATCAAGACCGACGTTCGTCGAAAGCAATCTATTCAAAGAATCCCTCACAGGTTCAGCACGCATCATTCTGCAAAACAGGTGGCGCAGCACAGGAACTGTTGCAGAGCCGCTTGCAAGCGGGAGTAACCCTATTTCTACAATTATTTCGTGTATACATACTTTACGTGGTGAACAGAATTTGCACTACCTTGATACTTAACATGGTCGTAGTGCCATATTTTTTTATGTCGCCCATCGGAGTGCAGCAGGGAGCACGGATTGGGCGCAAGGGCCGTGTTGACGACCAGCTGGGACGTCTCGTTCGGTCGCCGAGAACATGAGTTGAAATGAATGAGGAGAAAGACTAGTAGAAAAAAAAAACTGGACGCATATCGAAATATCTTTTTCTTCTTTCTAATGATGGTCCTTGTCCTTTGGCGTCGTGTTTAGTGCACCCTATCGCGGCACGCACAAAAGATTGTTTCAGATTCGCTCCCAATTTTGGCTCGATGCATGCAACTGACCATAGCCACCAATGGCAAGGACAGCAGGCTGTCTCTTTCGAACACCCAGACTCCAGCAAGCACTTGTTTACTTTCGTTGTGCGTCGGCTATGCGTGCATTTGAGGCTCGCGAGCCTCTGAAGCATTGTTGCGGTTGGGAAGCCCGCACTGGGGGCTAGGACAACCGAAACTCCTCTTTGTCGTTCTCGTCCTGTCGGCGAGCATAGTCCACCAGTCCATTTCGATTGAGAACAAGAGTCCTGGTCGAACGCTGCACATAGCACTTTCGTCGAATCTGAGCATTTTGCCGGTCTCCGGCAGATGACATTGAAAATTTAGCACCATGGCATTTTTAATTGGGAGGTATGCGGAGCGCAAGTTTGTCTGCTTCTTTTGCAGGGGTTCTGGTGATGTCAGAACGCCGTCCAATTGAAGGATGGTGGGTAGACTTCAAAGCAAGCTGCCTCAAGGTCTACCCACTATCCTTCAATCGGAGCCAACTGGAGCTCGATGTTGTGACGTCGCCACAGCCCCCGCAAAAGAAGCAGACAAACTTTCGCTCCGCATTGACGGAACACTGTTTGGCGTAGAAAGCTGATGCCCCCACCGTGCGTGGCATTTTCTCGGTCGCAGGGCTGATGCTGCACTTTCCACCGTTGCGAGCGAGGGGCGGCGGAAAGCGGGTCCTGCAGTGTCCGCACTGCCCATTCCAGAGCAGCTTCCAGAGCAGCATCAGACGCCACCAGCTCAGGCACACCAAGGAGCGTCCTCACGTCTGCTCGGTGTGCGACCAGAGCTTTCAGAGGAGGCAAGTGGCACCTGGCTTCTCTGCGACCTCGCAAATGGACCTCCAACTCTCGAGTTTCGAGGAGTGTCCCTGGCAGGCGAAATCGAATGCATTTAGGTTGTGTTTCGTTCGTTGCTTTGCTTACAAATGTCATAACGATAAAAGAAAAACGAAAGCACAAAAAATCCGAAAGAAGTACATTTTATCATTTTGGTAAGACGCTGAAGTCCCGAGCTGCACTTTTGTGTTGTCGATTTCATTTTGTTTTCGTTATGATCTGTTGTCGGAGCATGAAGACAGACACCAACGGACGCCTGTGTTCGACTGTGACTCGTGCGTAATCGGACACCGCAGTGCCACTTCTGGGGTCTCGTCTTGAGAACACTATTGCACCGCCTTGTGCCAGCATTACATGGTTGCATTTTGCGGATGTGCTGATGCCACCCTGGCCGAGAGGAACGGGCCTATCGTGATGGCGAAGTGCGTGACAAGCATTCTCTATTGCTGTTTCCATCAATTTCTTTTTTTTCTGAGGTCAGACTTGCACAAAAATATTCACTCTGATGCAACCTCGAATGCTTTTATTAATTAATGTTTTTAGCTTTAGGCCTAGGGAGTGGGGAATTTAAGCAGGACAAAAAGAAAAAGTATAGATAATAGTTAAACAGCATAGGGTGAACTTAATATGCAGTAGTAAAACAGTGGAAACAAAATATACTATACTTGAACGGTAGGGGAGACGTGAAAAAGTGCAGCCAGCAATTGACGTTAACAATTCGGGTAAATGATTGGTCATTTGAAACCCTCGAGGTAAATGATGTATAAAATCATTAAAATGTGTTTTGACGGCAGTGTGGGACCTTGACTGTTCAACGATAATCGAAACACACAGGGGATAGTTATAGTGAGGAGAAAGAAAGATTAGAAAATCTATGATGATGTAAGGCCTTGAAGGAGTGGAGCGTTTTTAATTGATGTTGCTTTAGCAGTGCAGTTGTAATTTACCATTATAAAATTTTTTAGTTACCCATTGTAGGATTGAAAGTGCACTTTAACTCTGCTTCATAACATCTGTTTCAGTGTCACTGTATCAGTGTTTACTCAAGGAGTTCTACCGTATATTTATAAAATACAGTTCACCTGATAGTCGGACCTCAGCATGGATCATCTCCATCCTTCTGTGATCAGTGGCAAAGGTGTTGCCTAGCGTGGTCGAGGCATGTCGCCAGGAAAACCAAGATTTTCTACTCGGCATCAGGCTGAGTCGCCGAAACTCTGCCCCACTGAGCAGCTCAGAAATTGATGGCTTCAGCTGTAAATAGCCCCAAAAAGACTGGTAGGCCATAAAAAGGAATTGCAGGTTTTACTTTGAAATTTACGTAGGGAAATCTGTCCTCTCTACTCCGTGTCACCTCACGATGAACTGCAGTGGACACCATAGTCGCCCGAGCCAGTGCAGCGCTGTGAAGGTACCACGTGACTATATGCGTCCCGCACTTTGAATGTTGCTTGACGCTCATACAATGTGGGATTGGCTTCGATGGCTCGTAGCATTCTCTGCTGTCTATTGTAAACTGAAACGGAGTATATAGTCATGGCTAAGTTCTTGCAGTATCTTACAATGGAAGTATTGACCTCGCCGTGATACAGGTACCAGCTGACCCAACACCTGGTCAGCCAGCACACCAGTGGAGACAAGACGCAAGCAAACCACCGGCGGCCCTCGTTCCGTTTTTGACGACTCCACGTGACCGGACTTTTGTGATGAGTACCCAACCATCCGCCGGTTTTCTCATCGTGAGGATGCTGCTACAAGCTGCGTGTGTTTCCGTGTTATTCACTTGCTTTGCTCTGGGAATGGCGACAGGAGGTGGCTTATTATGGCGTATAATTTAGTAGTTTCTTTCTAGTTGCTAGGTTGTATGGCTTCCGTTTTCTTGCTACAAGAAACGGTCTTGCACATTTTCTATTTATTTATTCTTTTCTGTTTTTGTTTGCGAAACACAAATCATAAAGCTCATATTTAAAGCTTAACCACTGGTTTATAAGAAAAAGAAAGTGTCCTAGTTGCTATCTAGTACATTAAAAAAAATATTGATTTCAGTAAGCGCTGATCTGATGTTATTGATATCCTCCGTCAAGCGTCGAGCTTCAGTGCTTAAAAAGAAGTCAAATCGAGTCATACAGGATGGTGCAACATTGAAAAATAAGCGTACATTAAGGACTCATCCTGAGAGATTTGCATCCTCCCGAGCAGGTAGCAAGGGTGTGTAATCTCTTGGAGTGGCAATTTCTCCAGCAGGTGTATGCTGCCTTTGGTGGTGCTTTAAGTGTATGCATAACCTACATGTGCTTGCACTTCCAAAGTCGGTGGATGTTCTCTGGGAGTGCACTGCAGATGCGGCACAGCATTCATACTAGAAGGTTTACTGACCAGTGCACTGGCTGTGGCTAATATGACACTAGTGGGTATGTATGCCAATGGCAACTCTATGATTTCCTACTGTAAAATGAATTGGCATACTCTATCCATTTATTAGTGTTTGGTTCTCTGTTAGTTTTAATTAAGCCGCCATCTTTTCCAACCGACTTTTTAAGTCAAGTTCAGTCCATACGTTACAAGCAGTATACAGCCTGAAAGATTCCAGTTCCTACATTTTTGTGGAATGCATCATTTCAGTATCTACTATCATTGCTGAATGTTAGTCTTGTAACCGCCAAGTCAAACCTGTTTCAATCATCGCAAAGAGAGACAATGGCGACGTCCATCTATTGTGGGTATTTTTGTAGACACCCATCCCAATTAATGAAATGAGTAACAAATATAATTGTGATTCTTGAGTGGTTTTCACATATGCTAATAGTGACTCAGCAACTGAAGCTTTGGCCACGGCATCTAATCAAATGTTAAGTGCTTCACTCAACCTGTTCAAAGAAATGTTGGCAAAGACTATACATCAATATAGTACTTGCTTTGCATGGAGATAAATAACCTATAATTAAAAGTACTGCCACTTTGACACTTCTTTTTTTTTTTTTAAATTCATGTGGAACTTCTGCATTGAAATGTCAAGTACAAAGCTTCATGCGCCAGATTATTGTTTGCTGGAATGTACACTGAATGTTCTAAATGTGGGCAGGGTCTCATTCTTTTTGTAAAATGGTTGTTGTTTCTGCCAGTGTTTGTTAGCACCTCTTCTTTTGCAATTGTACTATAAAGACATACCCAGTGTTCTTCTATTTAATTACACTTGCATAAAAGAAGAAGAAAAAAAAGAATGAGCGTTGAATAACATTTTTTTTTACTGACATCTCGCATACATGCTGGCAACTCGGAAGACGGAGACCTCTCGATTTGGAGTTGCCCTTTCCTATTGCTTAAAAATGCTCGATTGGGGTAAGCAGAACCACTACGTGATTTGCCTGTCTACTAGATGCAGAGGCAGAGCCCTGCGAAGCCATTAATTGGCTTACACCTCCATATTTGTTATTATAGTCGCCACCATTACTGTGAGCTTCACAAAGCTCTGATCCCACTGCCCTTCTGTTCTAGATCATCTGTGCTTAGGTTGTGGCGATGGGTCATGTGACTGAAAGCATTTCTCGTCATTGAGTGTTGCTAGCGATAACAAAGGAAAAAGTTCATGTGCAGGAACCGGAACCATCTTTTTTTTAAGTTTTTATTTATTAGGAGAAACATGTTTGAATACTATTTCACATCTGCAAGTGATTGGCACCACATGGGAGCAGTCCGAGTTGGGGCTCTTGTTCCTTTATTTGTTTTATATAGGGTAGTTTAGCATTTAAAGAGTAACAGAAATGATTTTAATGGTAAAGATATTTGAGGAATGACAATTATCTTGATAGGGAGACTATTGTCATGCAAAAGCATTGGTTAGTGGATAGCTCACATAACATGTGGCATGCTAGAAATGGCTAATGCAAATAAAAGAAAAAAAATGGAAGGATCCCTTGCCCAAAAACGTTGAAGTGGCAGCATATGTCACCTCCTTGTGATACAGTGAGCAGTTCCTTAAAGGTTTGTAAGTCTGACAAAATATACTGGTAATCAGAGGCGTAGCCAGTGGGGGGGTTATGGGGCTTCAGCCCACCCTCCCGAAATCCAGCTAACCCTAAATTATGCACATGCCTTTTGATCAGCCCCCTTCCCCGCACCCCCAGTCATGCGCATCCCAGCTACCTCAGCCCGCCACCCCCCCCCCCCCCCCCCCCCCCCAAAAAAAAAAGAAAAAGAATTCCTGGCTGTGCCATTGCTGGTAATGAGACCATGCAATGATTTAAATAATACTATAATCAGAGCATGTTCATTGTGGCATTAAATGATCTGCTAGGGGGGTTGAAATTTTAACATTTTGACCAACTTGAAATAACACTCAAAACAGCTCATATTTGTGTTCTTCCAGAATGCAGTGCTTTCAATGTAGGTATATCAGTGTGAAATGAAAGTTTGTATGACACATGTTCTAGATACAAGTAGAATGGTGCAGAGAGGTTAATATGTACATAATGGCTTCCCACACCACTTTCAGTGTAGACATACAACTTCACTAAGAGTTGAACTATTTTCATCATTAGAACCTTCCCACTTTATGCAGTTGTCGTCGAGCACACCGTTTAGTGGTTATGAGGTGACTAGAGTATGGACGTTTAAGCCCATCTTAAGTGTCTAAAATAGGAACCACAATTTCAGTGATAGGCACATAGCAGCAAAGTCAGCTGTCGTTTATAGAGCACTGTCTAAAATGGTAGTATTGCATGGAACCCATTCGGAGACATTGAAGAAGAAAAATATTCTTGGTGGAAGACAGCATCTCCTCTTTTCCCCGTAAATACCAGGCGGCGGAAAAAAGCTCACTGGAGAAAAGCTCACTATAAAACTGTCCCACGCGGAGAAAAGCTCACCTACAAATCTAAGGATTGAGCATTCATTCAAGTGAAATGCGTTCACTCAAAACATCCTGTAACACGTCGGGCATTGCCTGATGTAAATAATAAATAATGTAAAGTAAAAAAAAAAAAAAGAATTTCAATAGAACACTTTTGAAAAAAAATAACGGGGGGAAATATAGCTAGCGTAGGGAGCTGCAGCTTAAGTAGTTTCTGAATATTAATTTATGAATATTAATTTATGAAATCACCTTATGTAGTATACAGACACCACATTGCCAAATCTCTACATTTCACCATTTGTTTCAGAAACAGTGGTTTCAGTTCTTATCTTATTCAAACGGAAAATAAAATGAAAGGTTGTATTTCCTCTATCCCGGCTATGCTTTAATTAAATATGGTAACACTCGCGCAAAATGGTTTGACATAAAAGTGGACCGAGGGCTACAGCCAGGGTGGAGAATGAAAATCACCTTGCCCGCAAGAATGATCCCAAAATATTTTTTCCTGTTTTATTAGTTTTTGATGCTTTCTATTTGATCATAAATTCTATATTTAAATCGAAGAATCGTCACAGAAGAAAGATTTATGTCGGACTGAACACGAATAAAAAGCATTGGTCTTCGGAGCAAATCAATGAGTTGAGCTTCCTTTCTACCTCCAACTTTGTTCGTCAGTTACGTCACATCTTTTTCAATAAAATCGGAACGCAAAAGATAAAAACGAAAACTGAGAAAGTAATGTCGTGTTACAAAAAAAATCAGAATGCAAAAAAAAAAAAGCCACTACAGTTTTATTTCAAACAAAAAAATAAGCTGTTCTCGTTCTAGTATGGCAGTGTTTTCATGAACAAAACATGTTCATTTGTGGTTCCTTTTATCGCTTTTTTTTTCACTGATTAGAAGAATTGATCAGACAATTTGCCATGTTTAAAAATGCATATAGTGATAAATAATCAATATTTTCCAGCTACAGTGATATTAGCCTGATTTAAATAAAATAAATCTAAAACATTATTAATAACCCTTTTTTAATATTTTTTCCTTACAGCAGAACAGCCTGGCGTGAAGTGTACAATGGGTGACACTGTCTACATAAACAAATGATGAACTTTTTTTGTTTACATTTTAGCAGTTGCTATCAAAGCTACTTGTGCGGTGGAAAGTGCTCATTCCAGGCACAAATTTATGCAATAAAAGTATGACGCTGATCAACCCCTTCTCTAAGTAAGATGCGAAAAGTAGCTTCGCACTAGTTCTGTTGTACGGTGTAACACCTGCGTGAAAGACGCCTAAAACCTTGGTAGCACTGCTTCTATGAAGTGATAACGACCACTTTACGTAATAATTTAATTCAAGGTGAAGTTTTCTCCAGGTCTGTAGAAAGGCTAGTGAGCTTTTCTCTGGACCCGCATAAAAGTGGGCGAGTTTTTCTCCTGTGAGCTTTTCTCCGATGACCTTATCTCCGGTGAGCTTCTCACCAGCGAGCTTCTCTCGGGATTCGTAAATACCTGGTACATCACTACCTCGGCTGCTTTGAAGCCATTAAATTTCTTTCCCTCTTATAATAGTTTTCTTATGTCCCTCCCCAAGCAATAATAGGCTCTTGCACCTCACCACAGGCTGTCGTCGATTTCAGGCGTATAATTGTATGCAATGGAAACTAGAATGTATCGATGCATTCATCTCGCTACGTTCACACTGCCTGCTGTCATCGGAAGGAGCCTGCGTCTCTCTGAGGGATCTTTTATGTGCTTTCTCACCGCTCGCATACACATTTAACTTTCATACTGGCACCCGTTTACAAACAGGAGTGGCAAGGTGTTTCACTTGTTCCGATTTGTTGTGTGCCTGGCCATACCTATTATTTAACTTGGTGCCTAGTTTAAGCACCCATCATGTGCTCTCGAGTGCATAGAAATCCGACATGTAGAGGCGACACTCTCCTAGAACATGCGGAAGCTCTCGGCGAGACTCGTGGTGAATTCGAAACGTCCGTCCGTCGGTTCCGCGAGGGAGGATGTGGTGACCTGTGGCTTGGCCCATGGCTGTAGTTCGGCGGAGCCAAAGAGCAGGAACACCAGCGCCCCACACAGGTAGATGGCACTTGTCAGGTAGAAGACCACACTCCAGTTGGCCAAGCTGGGCTGTAGAGGCAAACAGACTTTTTTTGGCTCGGAGGTAGCCTCTACGTCGTGCAGGGAAAGACATGACGAAAACCTCAGTGAAGACACAGAAAAAGAAAACACAAACGTACGCACAGTCTTATGTGTCTTCCTTTCGTAGTCTCAAGTTTTGGTCATATATGTGATTTACCAGATCGCCTGCACTTGCCCCTGTCAGACGGTATTCTGAAGATCCTTTTCACTAAGCTCCTTTATAAAATCGGCGAACCAGCGCACGCCGTAGAGCAGACGATCTGAGCGCATCTGTTCTTTCTTTGGTGAGGAAAGCTCAGGGTCAGAATAAACCATTGTGAAAGTCTAGGACATTCCTGTCCTGCATGCTTGAAGGACTTTTTTTTAAATATTTTCTTCTTAGTATTTAGATAGCAGACATTCCTGAAATGACTGCACCTATTCGAGGGGCAACATGAACATTTGTACTATGGCAAGTTTTTGTCATAGCAACATGCTCTACTTCGTTTCACGATAACTTGGCGAACTACTCAGGCTACGAACCCCACGACCGAGTAAGAGCGTCGGAGCGATGCACAAGGTAAATCTCTGGCACGTGACAACACATACCGGCTATACCAGCTGTCGTCTGCTGGCCAAGAGTCGTCTGCTGCGAGACCAGCCTACTCCGAATGAACGTCCACCACCGCAACATTGCCATCTGCTAGAGTAGCGAGCTCTTTGGGACCAGTTCATGAGACAACCATACACTCCATGTACCCTCGAATCTGTTGCGGGTGCTAATGCCAGTGCAATGTTTTGAGCAGAAGCGGTCGATTACGCAGCTGCAATCGTTCAAACACCGTCCAAAAACCATGTTCTCGGAAAGAAATGGGGAGCGGATACGGATGGTCCTGTCACTATCTTGGTTTAAAGATAATTGAAACTCTTCAATTCGTAAATATTTATTGCTTATTTTTCTTACATTCTCGATAGAGATAGAATCACGCAAGTTCAATTACCGTTTAAAGAAAAGAAAAAGCCTAGAACTACTTTTTGCCGCGCGCGGACAGCACTGTTGCTGTAGTGGTCACGAGGCCTCCGTGCTCTCAACCATGGAGTGTTGTCACATGCCTTCGACGCTCTTACTGGGTCGCGGAGGCCACAGCCCTCACAGTTCGTCAAGTTATCATGAAAAGGGGTATAAGGATGACATTTTCTGTAAATGATGAAACGGAATTCTTTTACTGCTTTTCTATTCTGTGTTTGATTTGCTTTGAGATAATAACCTGGAGTTTTAGCTCTTGTACTGCTGCTAATGTTGGATAATGATTACTAATATGGTTCATTTGAGCATATATTTTTTACATAAGTTAGTTCAACCTAACCTCCTCTTCTGAAGTGGTTCTTGAGCAGTAATAGACTGAAGAAGTCCTTGAACTCGCCGAACAAGTTGAGCTGTGCCTTTTATTACTTTACTCATTGCCAGTCATAAGAAAGCTAGCTTGTTTCCTTTCAGATCTGTAGAACTTGCCCAGGCTTCTCGCGCAAAGCACTCTGACCGGAAACTGCAAAGTACAGAAATGCTTATATGCTTGACCTCTTACCACTGGAGTAGTGATGACGCCAACTACCAAGGGTGCCAAGAACCCAGAGGCATTTGAAATGGTGCCACAGATGCCATAAAGTGTGCCTGCATGAAAAAATGCTGCATAAGCCATCAGCTACTTGTGTAGGGCTTGCAGAACTTGCCAGTCATTCAAGTAAAAATAGCCGTCTAAACTCGTAGCAGCATGATGAAGCGACTGCAGAATCAGTTGCCTGATGCCTGATTTTATTTCGATTACATACCTTTGGTCAAAAGATATGAAAACTGCAAAAATGGCACTAAAACTAGAACAATGGCACTATAATTTCTTTTTTAATTCATAAGAGAGTGGAAATGCCATTTCTTTGCATTGTTTTGCATAAAATTATAAATTTAAAAAGGAACTATGGTGCTGTTTGTTGACATCTGTGCCATGTAGACTATGACAGCGCTTGCTTACTCGTAGCAGGGGAGGAAAGATAATTGGGCCACCTGATCTGACTATGCATGTGGATTTCATCAGCACACAGATCAAATTTGAAATTTGTTGTAGCTGTGCGATACATTTCCCTGTATATATTAGTGCATCTCTGATGGCGTGAGCCTCTGACCTGCGTATGCTGGCGCCATGTCTACGATGGCCGGTGTCACACCTCCGGCGGCGAGTCCGTAGATGCCCATGGCTAGCACCAGGAGGGAGGATACCGCCATTTGGTTGCAGCCCGCCCAGGGCACCAGTGCCAATACCAGGCCGGCCCCGACAAGCGCTGCCAGAGAGGGGAAGCAAGTGGGCGTGGCTCTGCTTTCTGCGGTTGTCCCTAAACTAGCACTTTTCTCTTTGGCGTGGATGAAACAGTACAGGCCTTGGCATTGCGAGACTAGAGCGCCCTGGATAGGCTCATTATGGCCAACATTGCATATTATCAATGTCATATTATAATGGCACAGTCTTTTTTCAACGTGCCTATTCTAGTGCTGGTTCAGCACAATTTCACATAAATACTGATGCAGTGATTATGGCAGATTCACAATCTTTCAATGGCACATAATTACATAATTGCAATGAAGTTGTTAACACTGATTTCCCTATACACCCGTCCCCCCCCCCCCCCCCCCCTTGTTTTTCTGAAGGCACCCCCTTAATTCGCAATGACTCCTCTAATCTCAATGCTCCCCCCCCCCCCAAAAAAAAAAAAAAAAATTTAGACCTTTTTTTTTTTATTTTGATTCCTGAAAAACCTTGGTTTGTTAATAATGTTGTGTTTATGTTTATACAGCCGGAAGTTAGTCAGCCTCAATGGGCGTCTAGTGTCTCAGCTGTAGATGAGCAATTTAGCCAGTGCAGTACAACCACTAGCCTGGCGTCATCTCGCAGTACTGATACGCGACCACACGCCGGTACAATGCTCATCCAGATCGAAAGGGGCAGGGGTGGGAATTGAGCAATGAAGTTCACATAACTTGTGCAGTGCAAGGTCATTCACTGGTTGCTAGAAAAATTCAACTCGCAGGACATTATATTGCCAATATTACCTGCAGCTACTGATTCCTGAATGCAATGTTAAATGGTATGTAGAGTTAATACTGTACATTTTATTGCCCGCACATGGCCTAGAAGACCTTGGTTTACAGCCGTTACTCTAATGCTGATGTAGTACTTGTTGGCCTTCATTTATGACAGAAATGCCGTATGTATGCTTCCTCAGTATAATAAGTGGATAACCTAAATGCTACTAGTTTGTTCTGACCAACATGTATCCCCATGGCCCTATATTTTAGTAGTCTTGCCACCAAACACTATATAAGATAACTGCACATTGTATAGCGGGTAACATAGTAGTTATGAAGAGCGTACTGTACTCAAAGCCATTACTCACAAACCGTTTGAAACAGCTTTCTGATGGCAGTTGTGGGCATGTAGCTCTTTTTTCGGAAGTGATCACCCAGAAAGCCCCCGATGAGCATGCCCACACTCTGGGCACTGAAGATCACGGAGTTCACCAGCCCGTTCTGCAGAGAAATGATACCAAAATGACGTTGACACAATGATGCCACTTTTCAAAAAATCAATCCTCTTCTTCCCCAGTATCCAAGAGCGAAGAATGCCTGCAATTTAAAGTTAGCAAGATGACCAAAGTGACCCGGCCACAATTCATTGCAGTTTTGATGCAGAACACGCCTCTGTTCTATTTCCTTTCCCACAAGTTCGAGATGCTATTAAAACTGGAATCTTTTTTTTTTTTATTAGAGTTGTAGTTTGTGCAGCAGCCAGGTCAACATCATCCAGTAGCAGAATACAACGAGCATATGTAAAGGCTTTCTGCAAGAAGCCTCGGCATTTGAAGCTTTACCACATGAGCCATCATGTCTCTGTCACCCGTATTATAACTGCTGCATCAGTCACTGGTATTCCAAGCCTAAACGCCTAGAGCAAGGTCCGTGCAAAGAAATAGTCGCCTTCTGGGCGCTGCCATATCTAGCCTGTGGAACCCACTCTGAGCATGCGCCCTGGCTCTCTTTTGAAGAATATCAGACTCCGCGTATGTGTGCACAGCACAGTGGCTCTGCACCTTTTGCCTGTTTGATAAGCGGTCGTGAAGTAAATATCTCTTTAGGTGTTTTTCCCATCCAAAGGTGTTGCGCGGGTGTAACATGATCCATGATATCCGTAAATGATAATCATACGCTTGCGTTTTCAGCGAATGGCTATACCTTCGTTACAACCGACGGGTTCTGGTGAGCGCTTCAAAATCAGCCATCGAGGCGGCGCGATGCGCCCCGCGACGTCTTGCTCGTAACGTCACGGGCTCATAAACGGTCAAGGGTACTGTAATTACTATCGTTGTCACTAGGTGGCGCAGCTTTTTCGTCAACGCTTTACAATTCCGCCAAGCGGGAATACCCAAGATATGGTGTACAGAGCTGAGAGGTGTGCCAAGCGCCGCTCGGTCCCGGGAGGCCTCCTTCGGACACGCCGCGCCGTGGCGCTGCTACTGATGGGCCCGTGACGTGAGACGTTCCAACGAGCCGAGCCGCCCCCCCGCCCCCCTCCCCCCCAACTACCAGGTGGTACATATTGAGAAATCGTTTCATTAATTTTAAAATTGCTTTTCTTGCGTTTACGAACGAAAGACTCGTAAAGACTGGTGTTTCTGAGCTGCTGTCATAAAGAAAACCACGTATACAGAAAAAAAAAATATAGGCACTAAAATTTTGCCTTTGTACGGTTCACACATTTGCGTCGACCGCGTTGTGCTGCCTTGCGTCATGCAGCATAGTGCTTCCCCATTGGCTCGCCATAAGGGTCGCCATAGCAACAGCTCGACTCGGGCAGTCTTAACGAAATCACACCTAAATGTGTGAACGAGCCTTTAGATGGAAAGATGTCAACATCTCTTTCGTTCGCTTATCACTTTGGCGAAAAAATGCAGGGTCACGGCTCTGAAAGCATGCGTGGCATCCGATATTCTGCAGATGAGACCCTCTGAAAGCCTGGCAGATCGCCACGAGAAGCGGCCACCGAAATGGGAAAGGTAGAGCGGCAGACAACAGACGAGAGAAAAACCACGTGACTGGAGCCCCGCTGCGGCGAGACGCCGAAACACATTTCTCCCGAGCGAACAATTCTGTTTCGGGTCCTCGCCGCTGCAAAAGCTGCAGGCTCTGACGTTCAGGTTCCCCCGAGAAATGGCTCTTTGATGCTTTGTGCTACCAGATCCTTGCGTTCCAAAACTGCTACCAGGCACTCCATCGAACTGCCAGGCTTTGTGAGTTTAGAGGTGGCTATGCCACTGCGCATGCTCAGAACACAGCCCTCCCCCCCCCCCCCCCCCCCCCCCCCCCTAAAAAAAGATGGCAGCTCGAATGCAGAGACGGCTCCTCAGCCCGGTGAGAGGTTTGTTTGGATGGCGCGGTCACCTTTCCCAGGGGCAGGTGGATGACTGACGTCATGTAGGTGGGCAGTCCCGTGAGCACGGTGAACTGTCCCCAGAGGGAGGAGAAGCGGGACAGGGTGAGGGCCAGCAGGGGCCCCGACCTCAAGATGGCGCCCCAGGGGGTAGGTCCGGGTCTCGTGGGCACCCGCTGGATCTTGGGATCCTCGGGGCCCAGGGTCTCCCTACATCGCGAGATGTACTCCAGCTCGGCGTCGCTGATCCAGGGGTCCCCGTGTGGATCGCTCCGTACGCGCCATGCGTACATTACGAAGTAAGCGCAACCCACGGCCCCTAGAACCGAACGCGATCAGTGTTAAAGTCTACTGACTATACTCTGAACTGACATTGAAGCATCGAATGAGGCACGCACCGCGTGGCGCAGCAGAAGGTAGCAGGATTGTCCAGCTGCCGAGAGCGTTCGGAAACAAGGAAGAGGTACGAGAGAAGGATGAGGCGACGCTTTGCAGAGACGCGGCGGCGCGTGCTAGGAAGGCCGAAACTAGACAAGTGCAGGTTGTGTGCCTCATTGAACGCGCATAACGGTTTGAGCAATAAATAAAAAAAAGCGCCATTTTTCTTTTTTTGATAGAATTTTTGGTCAAACGTTTAGCCGCACTCCTATAACTATCTAAAGAACTACCGAATGAACACGACACCCTTCCCCGTTGCAACAGATGTCGACACACTCATAGGTTTATACGTACCGTATTTACTCGAGTAATGGCCGCGTTGTTTGCGAACAAAGCCCGTCAGTCTGCTTTCTCGCAGAGCACGGGAATGGCGAATTAACCGTGATCAGCAGAAAAATGGCAGCGATTTACTGGACACGTATAACGCCTTCTACGCGAAAATGCTGCTCAGATCACATTTTTGGGAGAATCGCGTTCTCAACCTCGTTATTCGATGCATTTTTTTCTTCCTTCCTCTCTTTTTGCAGAGCGCGATGATTGGCTGTATGTGTCTTCTGCAGGAAAGTGGACGAAAGGGCCTTGTTCATAAGTGCGGCTTTTACTCGAGCAAATACGGTAATGGCATCCTTGTAAGAAGAGAATGGCTGCATTGTCTTGCCGCTCCCAAGTGCCGAGGGGCCCCAATATGCGATAGTGACGATCAGTTTGGACGAATAGAGTTTCCGCTCACCGAAGACGTAGAAGGCTGGTTCCCAGCCGAGACCGGGCGTGTCGCAGAAGAGTGCCGTCAGGGGCATGCCCAAGATGGCGCCCACGTTGGAGCCGATGTAAGCGACGGCCAGCAGGGATCCCCGTTCATGTGGCGGCGCCCATCTGCCCACCATGCTGAACATGGCTGGATATGTCACTCCCTGCGGACGCGCAACACCGCGGCATAGGCCGTATTTAGCACTTGGGCTCAGGTGGCAATCAGTTTGTCGAACAACGTTTCACCGACAAACTGTTTCGTCGACATGCGAAATTTAATCGACAGTTCGTTTCATCGAAAAACTTCCCGGGTTCGTTCTACCGACACACCTTGCGACGTTTCGTCGAACACAGGAGGAAGTTTGTTTTCGAAACGAACTCTTTGCGTCAACTTGTTTACGAGGGGAGAGAGAGAGGAGAAAAAAAAGGGGGAGGGGGTAAGCACGCTTTAGCGAATCACGAGCTAACTTTTAGCGGCTTAGTAAAAAAAAAAAAAAAAAAAAAAATGAAAGACGTTTACAAATTTTTGTAACGCGAAATTAGAGCGCAGCTCTTGAGGAGGAAGAGGGGATGGCATGGCCTCTCCTCCATACCCTCCCCTCCTCCCACAGTTTCCCCGCTAAATTGAGTTGGAAAATTGACACCAGTGGCAGTTTTCCCGCTAAATTTAGCGGGGAAAAGGACGTCTCATGACTTGGTGTCACGTCACCTATGAACACATTCAGTTTCTTCGCTAGATTTAGCGGGAAAATTGGCGACACGTGACCTCAACAGCAATTCGATTCCCCTCTGAATTTAGCGGGGAACTGAATTGCTATTAAGGTCATGTGACGTCAATTCCCCCGCCAAATCTAGCGGGGAATTGAACTGGTGTTGAGGTCACGTGACGTCAGTTTTCCTGCTAAATTTAGCGCAGTTACGCCGACGGCGACGCCGCGAAACACAGAAACGGGCGCCTAAAAGCTGCGCTCTAAAACGCAGAAAACAAAAACGGCGATTGCTTGCTAACATTTGTCGGGCTGCGTGACTGTTGGTGCGAACATGACTTCTGCGCTTTTTCGCATTTTACTTCGGAAGGATGGTGGCAGGCATGACAATTTAGCACCTTAGGTTAGTACCCCAACTGAGCACTGCCCACCATTGTAGTATTTTTGGGGAGAGCCCTTCAGTACTCAGTGAAGAACAGAAAACTGGCGATGGCTTGTTCGCACTAACAGTGTAGCGGTGTGTATGCAAGTTAGCCTTTCTCTGTGAGCTCTCAAATAGGACAGGAAATATATAGTGGCATTATGAGGCGGATGTGGCTAGGAACACAGCTAAATGTTTTAGGAAGGGTAGCAACAGCTGGGAGGTGACTTTGATAAGAGTACTCGAAAATTGAAAACACAAGGACATTTCTAGACCGAACCCCCAAGACAGCGGCCAATGTTTCTCTGCTCTGGGACAGTGGTTCTCAAATAGGGAAAAAGCTATCGAGCGCTCATTGGTCAAGCCAAACAATACTACAATGTTTTTTTGTTTCTTTTAATGCACAGAAGAAACTCTGCATTTTCTTTTCACGTATGTTACAGTTCTGCACACTCTTAATTATCGCAATTTCTCGAATATGGGTCGACGTTTCGGCGCTGAGCTTTAAAATTAGGGCAGACGTGATCGTGTATTTCCGATCCCATCGAGCTAACCGAGGTGCTCCCCCGCCTCAGTCGCTTCTCCCAGCGCACCGGTGCAAAGCGGTGAAGCTTGACGCGGGCGCGCACCGATGTTAAGTGGGGAAGCTTCACGCACGAGTGCCGATGCGAAGCGACGAAGCTTGACGCGTGCGGTGCAACACGGCAACTTTCCCCGCTGTCGGAGCCTGGATGATGAGTTTCAAATCTTGTTCGTCTCGGCTTTCTGAAAGTTGTCAACGGGTCCCTCGACACTTATGTTTACAAGTAACGGCAACCAGTACAAATGACGAAGCACATTCCGCTGGAACAAAATGTCGTCATTCAGTTCATTCTTCTGCTGCGCGCCGCCATTCGCTTCCTAAAACCTGCACCGTCACGGAGTAAACGCTTCAAAGAATGTCGCTACTTGTAGGAAGCTCCTATCCAGGAAAATTTTCCCCGAGTCGAGCGGCATTTAGGCCCGTGTAACCGAGCTTTCGGTTGCACGTCAAGAGATCCCCAGGTGGTCGAAATTAATCCTCAGTCCTCCGCTGGGGCGTGCCAGATGCCCGCCGTTGGTTTGGCACGTAAAAAACCCCAAATGTTTGAGCGGCATTTAGGCGAGCGACTTCTCGGTGCTTGCGGAATAGCCCAGCCGACGCCGCTCGCACCGGAAAGAGCTTTGTGCGCACGCGCCTAATCTCCCATATCGCCGCACCACTGCGCGGCACGGCGCTGGTCGGCCCGCAGGACGACGCTCGCGGGATATTATTAAAACCTTGGGCCACTACAGGCATACTAAAGTCGCAAGGGAGCCTTCGCCGCACTTTGTCCAACATCGCAACGTCGTCCGCGCTGACCAACACCGCCCGGTGGTGGGCAGTCATTACGTGAGCCGCAGAAACTGGCGCACACTTTCTGTTTTTAGGTGAACCCCCTTCTGCGAGGGAGGTGCTGAGTGTGCTGAACGACGCTAACGAAAGAAGCCAGTTGAAGCGCAGACAACGAACTAAGACGTAATGTAAAGCTTCGCTAAATTAATAAAAAAACTTGAAAGTATAAAACAGAGAGGACGAGGACGGAAACAGGATATCTTTCCTGTTTTATACTTTCAAGTTTTGTATCTATTAACCAACACGCTCGTTTTCAAGTGTTGCTAAATTAATAACGCTTTTCTCGCGGTCCCCTGCACGTAACAGGCAGAGAGGGGGAGGAACGGCGTTCACTTGAATCTTGTTCCGGTCCGCTTATACCGGACACCTCTTATCTGACAGGGCCACAGCCCTGTAGACGGTCTGCGTCACTTAGTGAAGGGCAGTGCGAGACAGATTGGACATCCTGATTGACACGAGTCAACCGGCGCACGCGCCCAAGCCGCCACTGATACAGCACTCCTCTTTAATGTGCGTGTCGTGCTGGCCTCCGCTTAGTGACGTAGAAAGTCCGAGGCTGCGGCACTGATACATCTATTAAGTTTCACCATACACCCAGGCGTAGTTAAGGCTAGGCCATGCACAAGTACGCACTCAATCGCACTGAAAACACAAGGTCATAGTGCACTCACCGCGGTCAATGAATCGAACCGATGATAGCGTACACGTAGAAAGATGACGAATGACGTGACGCTGCAGTTCTTGTAGCGTCGACACGCGGGGGTGCAAGGATTTTAAGATCAAAAGAATTTGCACCTCGTTATTTTTTAGTTGTTTATCGTGTCCCTGAGGACAGAGAAAACATCCTCTTTTTTAAAAAATGTCGCGATTCCGCTGCATAATCGCAAAGCAAAAGTCGAGCTTTTTTCGCCCACCTGCAGCCGCGAGTGGCAGCCGAAGGAACTACGGTGAGAAGCTTACGCGGTCTCGCTCGGCTCTAAGCTGCGGCATGACGCCCGCTATTGTCAGCAGAGAGAGGGAGAGTAAGCATCCTCCGAGGGAGCACACGGGAACCTAAACTACACCCCGAATTACGTCACTAGGAGTGCGACCAGGTATGAACGTGAAGACTGGGAGTGAGCTGAGGGGTGCCAGAAATGCCAGTATTTCTTTTTTTTTTTTTTTTTTTTTTTACACAACTAGGACACGCAGGCGAAATCTTTACTTCAGTGTCTGAGGGCAACTTCCAGAAATTTTTGACAAAAGTCCGGAAATCGTTGCACCCCCTCTTTAAGCATAGCCTCATATATACTGACAAAGCCTGGCAGACCGTCACGAGGAGCGGTCGCCGAAATAGAAAAGGTGGAGCGGCAGACAACGGATAAGAGGAGAGCCACGTGACCGGCGCCCCGCTGCGGCGAGACGCCGAGGCACATTTCTCCCGAGCGAAGACGTGTGCTTCGGGTCTCCGCCGCTGCAAATGCTGTGCGCTGACGTACAGGTTCCCCGAAAAATGGCTTTTTGATGCTCTGTGCTACCAGATCCTCGCGCTCCAAATCTGCGACCGGGCACTTTATGTCTCCGTCGTCGAACTGCCAGGTTTTGTGAGTATAGAGGAGGCTATGGCTTAAGGTGAAACTAAGTAGAGGAGGGGTTGAGTTCCGGGTCCGAAACCGGGCCCGCCCGTACCTCGCCGAGTCCCTCGATGACGCGGACGGCGACGAGCACGTGGGCCCCGGCCTTGGCGGCCATGGGCGTGAGCAGCGTCATGGTGGCGGTGCAGAGGAGGCCCAGTCCGAAGGGCCACTTGCCGCCGAAGCGCTCGGCCAGGAAGGCCCCCGGGATCTGGGTGAGCGTGTAGCCGTAGAAGAAGGCGCCCAGCACCAGGCCCTGCGTGCCGGGACTCCAGGGGAAGGGACCCTCCTGCGCGAAAGAGACCCCCCGTCGAACACGAAGAACTCCCGCGGTGGAGTTGCTCGAGGCAACTGCACTTCTGCTGCCAGAGCTCCTCCTCTTTGTTGAGGGACGCACTCTGGCTTCACGACTCTAATCTGGTTCAGACTATACTGCCGCGCGCGCAGCTGGCCAAGTAGGCAGCGCGCGCGTGGCCTAACGGTTATCGCGCTTGCCTCCCACGCAGAAGGCCATGATTCGATTCCTGGCCGCGGCTACACATTTTTGTTGACAGTGTAATTTGATGTTCTGGTGAATTCAAGAACCGTCTTGCTGATTCGAGGTTAGAATTTTCTACGCGCCGAACCTTCTACGCCGAACGATCCAGAAACCCACGAGGGTACATAAGGGATTCCGCAAGGCGAGCGGGGTCAGTTTTCGCCCCAGCGTTCGACTGTCCTGCTACGCCGACTTCGACGCCCGCGACGCTCTGTTATTATCTTTGTACCCTTTTATTTTTGGCACAAGTTCGCCACATTAAATGTTTATTTCTTCCTGTTTATTTCCTGTTTCTTTGGTCACCACCCGTGACAATACTTGGTTTCGCTTTAGAGCCGCTTTCCCACTGCTCATACACCGTTTAAAAAAACACGGTGTCCGCTTCTGCGAGCACACCTCAACAGTGAGTTCCCTACCCACCTCCCAGGGGAGGGCCCTTAGTTTGTCCGAGGGCACCGCCTTTTAAAAATCTTCCGCTGGATACGAAAAAACGAGACCGTAATATTTATTTGGCGCGGAATCGTAGTCTTGTCGAGCGCGCTGGCTCAAAAGTGGTGCCTATATAGAGCTACTGTCAAAGTGACCTCAGAGCACGAAGCGTTTCGTCGCCTCTCGGCCGTGCTGCTTAGCTCCTTGGCTCGTACCATTGACGCGAAAGAGAACACAGGAGAGGTTCGCCCGTTGACCCGTACCACGTTTAGTACAGCAACAACAACAACAAAAACTTCTGTGTGTGTATGAGGAAAAGGCACGCAAGGAAAAAGTGAAAAGGACAACTGGCTTTTTGATTATTGTTTTTTTTTAAAGTAATTTTGGTGTGTGTTTGTTTAGACAGTGGGAAGTTAACCAGCCTCAGCCTCGCTGTCGGTGAGAACAAGTGCCGTATACGACTGCTAGCGTCGTCGCAGTGCTGGTTGTCTTCGTGCCATCGCCGGCTGAACCAGTCACGCGCAGTAATTGCGCTGTGATTGGTTCAAACGGATTATGGCGTCATCCGCGGTCGAACTTTGAGTAAAACGGAGTATGGAGGCAGTAAATGAACTATATATATATATATATATATATATATATATATATATATATATATATACACGCTTCAAAGTAGCGACATTTTGGCCATCTTGGTGCTTAAAGTCATTGTTACCTGTTATCTGAAACTGTGTCTCAAATAGCCGCCGTAACTGGTTTTCGTCCTCCAGAAACGTTAAAAGCAGTCCGCGATTGAGGAAAATACGACGTCGCGCTGGAATTCCTGACGTCAAGGCTCAGAATATCGCAATTTCGAATCGTCACAATCGGCAGTGGAGCCCGCTCTTTAACCAAGATGGCGGCGCCTACGAGAAAATCGGGGAATGGAATGCCGCTTCTCTACGCGTAGATTATTCACTGGCTGTATAATCGTTTTCATTTCAAGAAAAAAAAAAGTTTTTTTTGCATTGTTTATACGCCGCGCGAAGTTCTTACGATATGATTACGGCAAGTTCTAAACAATAAAAGGATGAGCTGTTGCAGCCCATATATTATCCGCGATAGTACATCTTAAAATGATGGTTTAGGCATTCGCGTTTGAGCGTGACCGCCTGCGATACGACTGCATGCCTACGACGAGAGGATTGCTATTCCAATGGAGATTTGCGCGGCGCGTTGTAGTAGAAAGCAAGGCGTTAGTAGTGACACTCCGTTGACAGTTCGTTAAACAAGGTTTCGTCGAAATACACCGAGGATGGCCATTTTGTTAAAAGGCGTTGTTTTGTCAAGCACTGTGTGAACCTGAACACCGGAAAGTATTCAGAGTGGTTTCAATAAACTGTTAGTATACTGGTCGCTTTCTCGTTCATTTCCTTTCACTTATATCTGCGATACGTTAAAGTGTTTCTGTTGCTTTGAAAGTTTGTATCCTTCCTTGATTGTGTTCAGAAGCACTCTTCAAACACACGCGTGTTTTGGCGCGTTTTATCGTGAGATGCTCGACAGGCTGGACAAAGAGCTTCGAAGTGGACAGGTGAAAACAAATGTTAGTTGAGGAAAACATATCTGCAGTCCCACAGCTCGTTTGTCTTGAATTCTGGTTTAAGGAAAATTCTCGCTTGAAGATGGTAATTGGGGAATTAACGTTTGTACCAATCCCGTTTTCTTTTTTTAGAACACAATTATTGATTTTAGGTGTATGCGTCCGAAGCTCGCTTCATCGCTTTATAGCTTTTCACTCATGTGTGTAATTGATCGGCCATTAAGAAGATCCATTGTTCCGCTAGGATCTCACATTTACGTTCGCTGCTTACAGCCGACGAGTGCAGGTTTTTTCTAGTCCGGGTCAGTTCCTTTACTGTGCCGCCGATATCACCTGCGCGCTGCCTAAATTTTTCTAGGTTTGCATCGGACGTCGTTTGAGAGACGTCGGACACATATCTGGGTAACAGCATCTAAAACCGACCCTTTCGTACAACAGGCACGGCGTTCGGTGCAGACGTGATGACAAAATTATCTGCGGATGGATGGACGTCAATGGCTATACCCTTTGTAAGGGGTGGTAACTTACGCTACCTAGCCTAAGCCGAACGCATATGTTGGGAGCACGTCTGCCTCGTACCTAGAGACAGTTTTTGTATGACCAATGTGACGGCATGAAAGGAAGAAACACCCCTCAGACAGTGACTGCACACTGTTTTTTGTATGGTATCAACAATGTCACCGCAACTTTAGTTTTTTTATTTTTATTTTATTATTTGCTTGTAATCGTGTCTATGTATTTCCGCCTATACTTGACCGTGCCGGTTCGCCGGTTCAGTTTTCCGCTCTTATAACCGTGCACGGAACATGTGCTTGTCTCTTACTCGGATGACAGAACGTTAGCGGGAGTCGTGCTCCCCTGTCAGGAATCGCTCAGGACGAAAAGAAGCATATCGATTTAGACTGACACACTTCGCAAAGTGTGTCGCGTTCTGAACATCCGTGGACGTGCCGGAGGAAGCTGTAACCAACAACAACAAAACAAAAAAGAAAAAAAAAAAAAAGAAAACGCGAGCAAAAAAAAAAAAAAAAAAAGCCTGCTTCCGGCTACTGTTTCTCCTGGTGAAGTTTACTTCCGGTAAGCGCGTGCAGCAGAACTGGAGCGGTCGGAACCGAAGCTTCCTCGTTAGAGCGCGACCAGGCGGAACGAGGAAAGCCGTATAATTTCTGGGTACGCTGGCCGGTGAAGTACAGTGGCTTTAGAGGCTGGTCCCCCCCTCAGTCCCAAGTTCAAGGCGTCTGTGGACAACACGAGTGATTGGTATCCCTTCCAGTCCTCAAAAAGTCGTCGATCACGTCATCTAGATGAAGAGTGACTCTTTGTTCCTCCAAAATTGCTTTGGGAAAGGGCAGTTAGCGTGTACCAAGCATTTTTCGCTGCAAACATTAAAAAATGTTCCAAGAGACGGGACTCGTAATGATAAAGAGAAGTACACCGACTTGACGTAACAGTATTAACAATTTAATCGAGACATCAGTGCTTGTTCAGGGACACGAAGGAGAGCAGTACAGTACAGCGGTGCGCGACCCTGAACACGCACTGATGATGTCTCCCGCGTGGGAGACGAAACGTCCGACTACATTGTTATTAAAGTTAAGTCAACTCGGTGTAGTTTGCTGTAACAATTATTTGCGATTACTTAACTAGTACACGAGGGTAGAAAGCCATAAGCCTGCTTTTCGGTACGAAAATTTGAAAAAAAATATAGCGGACTATTTTCTTCCCTTCTTTCCTTCGAAAGCTTTCCGCCTTTTCGCTGTGATGCATCCGCGGTGTCCAAGCACTTCAGCCCATCCCAGCTCACGCACTGGACTCGTGCACCTCGTCACTCGGACGTATGCGCTCGGCAATAGTCAATGCGTCGAGGACTATTTGGACCACGTGATCACTTCATTCGCTTTTCAGCCGAGGAGGGAAGCTAAGGAAGAAGAAGTTGAAAAATAATTTCATGGTCCCTCTTAATAAGAAGGAAGCGCTCGCTATTGCGAACTACCCTCTGCAGCATGAACTACCCTCTGCAGAGGGTAGTTCATGCTGTATTTGCCACCAGCGAATTTTGTTCTTCACGGCAAGAACAAGAAGGAACGACCATTTGTACGGTCCGAGGATGTCACGTACGAGCCATGTATTGGGCTGGAATAGCTGCGACAAGAGGGTATGTTGTGCGGCTACACCTTGCGTCTAGATCCTTATCTACATACTTGTTGATTGCTTCCAGCTATTGTTCGTTATCTCTGTTCTCTCGGTCCCTGTTGACAGCTATATGTGCACGTTTATCGCAGCGCACACATGTCTACGTGAAAGTAGCGTATACACGCGGCACAATGAGCCCTCTCGCGGATATGGGATTCAATGAAGGGCATTCAGATTGCTTGAGTCTGCTCCATTCATGACTGCTTCAGGACTGTCCACTTCGTGATAGCACCACCCATGACTTGCGGTACTTCTGACTAAAACGAAGAGAGTTTGTTTAGGCGCCCTATATTTGTGATACCGTGTCTTCCGAGTTTATTTTTCGTCAAATTCGAAAAGTGATTTTCGGAGTTTAGTTTTTGCCAAAAATTGGGAGTTTATCGGAGAATTCGTTCGGGTAACTGGTTGCCAATTCTCCGAAATTTAAAGTTTAATTTCGCAATGTTTTCTATTAAAAATAAATAAATAATATCCAAATGTAAACGTATGCTAAAAAAAAAAAAAAAAAAACGCTGTGGTAATAATGAGTCTTTTTTAGCTGGATTTGGCATTGAGGCCATTGCCATTGGCTATACTAATCTGTCCCACAAGAGTTGTTTCGATAGACGTCGATACCTTAAAATCAGTGAGCTCCTGGAGGTAGTTGCTGGGAAGCTCGTGTTCATCCCATCCTATTCCATCAACCTACCCCGCGGCCTCGCGAGGTGGTGTGGTAAAGGACGGAATAGAGAGGTTTCATCCCATCCTCTTCCCCATTTTATGGAATCTTAGCTTTCACTGGTACGAAAGCATAACCTCTCCTTCCTCTAAAACACAAATAGTATGGTCCAAACTCGAAGCCAGAGCAATGTTTTTTGTCGGGGCCCGAAAGTACCTGTTCTCCTGAATGAACTTTGACGAGATAAGCCCCAAGACCCCTTTTTGACATTAATCCGAGATTTAATAGATAACTGCGGTGACATTTTTAAAGGGCCATTGACCAAGTGCTAAGAGCAAGGTTAACTGCCAAATGCCGTATATAATTGTTTTTGTTTTGTTTTTTTGTTTTTTCTGGCACATCAAAATTTGGAGTTTATAGGATAAGTCCGAATTGACCAAATTTTTACCGACTTGTTTTTTTGGGAGTTTTTTTAATCTATCCGACAA
This sequence comes from Ixodes scapularis, assembly GCF_016920785.2. Classification (NCBI taxonomy): domain Eukaryota; kingdom Metazoa; phylum Arthropoda; class Arachnida; order Ixodida; family Ixodidae; genus Ixodes; species Ixodes scapularis. The sequence goes on along the minus strand of NW_024609882.1, from coordinate 18,663,355 downwards.
CACGGAACCCTAGCTATATTGCGGAGATTACCGTCTTTCCGATTGCGTATGAGTCCTTTAGCCTTCTATCGTAAATGATCTAATCTGGATAAATATTCTGTTCGCCGATAAATGCCCTTGAGTCCATCGTTTGTTTGAAGTGAGACCCACACACATGAATCAATATCCTTTTTTTTTTCCTAGCTAATTTTTAATTTCATACGATGCGCTTTATTTCTAAACTGTATAGTTTCATTATGATTCACTCAAGACATGATGCATTCCAGTGATAATTCTTAAACCATAGAAGTGTATGCACTTGGGCTACTTGGTGATTCATAGTTCAGAGGGTAAAATCACTAAAAAGCAACGGACAAGTGAAAGAGACGAACAACACAGAGCGCGTAAACCAGTTGAGCCATCTGCCTGTTGTGCAACTAGCAAAATTGCCCTTTTGCTAGTTGCACACTACATAGTTTTACGCCCTTATGGGGGTAAAAAGGCTGCTCCAGAGGCGTACTCTTTTGGCTACACCCTTTCAGCACCTTTATTTCGAGCAATATAATCCTAATATACAAATAGCGCTAAGGTAAAGGCAGACGAAGAAGTGGACAGGAAACTCACAAGTGACGGTATTATGTCCAATGAGAAAAAATAAGGTGAGGGAAGTGGCCGGTGTTTAAAAAGAAGAAATAATTCTATTTCTAGCCGGGGCATTGTAAGAAAGTAGCTTGCTAGACTAATAAGACTGTGACAGCATAGTCCAATACGAAAATATTAAAAATTAAACAAAGGTAATGAATTTGAACACGATAATATTTTTTGAAGGGATTGAAAATGACCTCTAGACCGTGAAAGAGGAATATGAGAATGAAAAATGAATAAGTGATCGCTCATAGGTCGCCGATCAGTGCCTCGTTCAGTCTATAATTCGTTTTACACCCAACAGGCACCACAGCCAAAGCTATACCGGCGCGAGAGCGAGGACCCAGCCGGTACTTCACCTCACGCGCTCTCGTGCAAATATAGTTCCGAAGATTGTCATGTATAGACGCTTTCAGCGCGCGCCAAATTCAGCCGCCATAGCCGACCTTCTCTTGTCTTACCGAGATGTCGAGCGACTGAAGCGGGCGTTGACGAGTCTCCACAAGGGCCTATGCTGGGGAGAAGGACACGGTAGAATCTGAAATGGCAATTACCTGTCCTGCTGTGGTAATGATGAAGTGGATCGCACGGAATAGGAGGAAACAAAAACTGAAGGTCGGTTATGGCGGCGCCCATGCACAGCTGCCTGAAAGCGTCTATAATGGTTCAAGTACTGAACCACAGGGGGGATCGGTGGCCGAGTGGGCTAGCGCACACCAGCTCGGAGCACGTGGAGCGAAAGCTCGCGCTGCAGTACCCAGGATCCTGGGTTCAATCCCCACCCCTGCCCGTTTCGATCTGGATGAGCATCGTACCGGCGTGCGGTCGTGTATCACTACTGCGTGGTGCACGTTAAAGACCCCAGGCTAGCAGTTGTACTGCACTGGCTAAATTGCTCATCTACAGCTGGGAGACTCGTCGCCCCTGTGAGGCAGACCAAGTTCTAGGCTGTATAAACATACACACAACCCAATTTTTTTTTTTTTTACTGAACCACTTCCTCAGTCAACGCCAAAGATGGTGTGGAGACGCATTTCCTTCCATTGGCTTCTATGGTCGTAGCTTCAAAAATTTCTCTGATCCTCTTGTCTTGGAAACGTCCGATCACTTTTGTGTCCGAAAGCAAAGGTGTGCAGGAGCAATCTCGCGCATGCACTGCTAAGTGTCTGGAAGGTGTTGACTTCTGAGTCAGAGCATGTTCTCTCAGCCGTGCATTTATGCAGCGTCCAGTCTGCCCTATAAAGAGTATTCACTGGACGCCATATTTGTAGGTGCTGTTTAGAGCGCATGCTCCGAACGAGCTCACATCAATAGGCTGCTAAGACCGCCACTCTTGATGGTGCGGAATGCACGTTGTAAAAGAACTGTGGAAGCTCGCCATCATCACACGCTCGGCATTCGCGCCCACAGATATGGCCGCCAGTGAATACTCCCTATATACACTTTCCCACATATGAAAGGGATTTCATACACCACTCCGCCGTGGCAGTTGACATACAGGTACTTGTGGTTTATGTCGCACTCATGATGTTGTTTGGCATTCTTGATGTTTGGGCACATTCGTTTTAATTTATCCGGTGCCGATATTACAACTTGGACATCAAACATAGATGCTACCTTCATGTTGTGTGAAATCTTGTGGATGTAAGGCACCACAGCCGGAGGTGTATCTTCTCTTTGATTTTTTCTCTTCTGCTGTAGTAATTTTTCGGCGATGTCACTCAGGACTGAAAAGAGGTAACCCGAAGCTTTCAAACGAGTCACTTGTGATTTAAAGCTTAATTTTGCAGTTGGCTCACATGATTTGTTTAACGCCGTGCTTAAACAATTAGACACTACGCCTCGCTTAAAAAATTTAGAACGGGATGAGTCAGAAGTTATAATGCAATAGCCGTTTTTTAGAACGTAGGGGATACATCCAGCAGGTCTTGTTGAAAGTAATATGCAGGTCTAAAAACTGTTGGATGCCGTCTCTTGGTGCCTCAATGGTGAAGTTGAGCTGATCGACTTGTTCCAGAAATGTGGTACGCACATTGTCGATAGGGTGACTGTCACATGCATTCATCAAGACGAATAGGAAGGAGGACCAGGTAATCGTCGACATATCGAAAGATGCGCGTGGCTTGGTTGGTTGATAAAGTCTTAGTAATAGCCTGATCACAATGTGACAGATAAATGCCGCATAAAACAGATGCAACGCAGGAACCTGTGCAGATTCCTCTCTTTTGTAAGTAGAAATTTCCATTAATTAAAGGAGACCACAGTGAAACAGAGCTAGAATCTCAAAAGTTCTAAATATGACATGATGTTCCGGAGTTGGTTTGAAAATTAACCCTCTGATAAAATAAAACAAAAGGAATCTTCCACGTCCAATGAAAACCCAAATCTCACTCCCGTGGGATTTTCTTTTACATGCTTGATTACCTCTTCAGATTTGGGAATTAGAAAAGGATCATCCAGCTTGAGGATGACAGATAGCGAAGAAGAAATCGAGACATGTTCCCCTGCCAGCTTCCTTTCTCAGTAACTACTACACGAAACGGGTATGCTGGCTTGTGTGTCTTGCCAGTGAAGAACATCGCTGGTCCTTTTTGAAGTGGTAATTTGATTCCTCAATTGTGTTGGTCAAGTCAAGTCTTCCACTTTTGGTTCTTCTAGTTCTCCACCCAGTCTCAGGTTGTTCAAGAAATTGGCCTTGATACATATATTTTTTTATCCTTACCGTCGACAAGTTACCTTCACATCTGCTGAAATCGGAAGACATTCCGATTTCAGCAGATCGCTCTCTACGCTGCCGCTTTGAGCTGGCAGCGTAGAGAGCGTAGAGGGCGGAGTCGGGTGATGAAATGGAAGCGGTTGATCGGTCCGGCGAGTGCTTAGCTCGCACAGCGAACACTGCAGCTTGCGAGTGGACGGAGTAACTTGAAACGCAAGCATTCTAGCTCGAAACAAAACAGCAACATCGAGACAATTTCCCCTTCGCGCCGAATCTCAACAACAGCGAAACATCGTTTGGGGAAAACAAGATCGCAAACAATATTTGTTAATGAACTAAGTGCGCAAACGAGCTGACCTACATTGAACCTAGATAATATTTCGAGACTGCAAGTGAAACACGACACAAGCCCTAAAAGGTTAAGAGACCTTTCAGTGTTTGTGTTGTTTTAGAGCGGAGCTCTTAGACGCCTGTTTCCGGCTTGAGCGTCGTCGCCGTCGGCGTCGGCGTAACCGTGAGGTCACGTTGCTCCCTGAGGTCACGTGACCTCCGTGAGGTCACGAGGGTCACGTGACCTCACGGTTACGCCGACGGCGACGCCGCTCGGAGGGAGGTGTAGCAGGCAGGATGAGAAGGAAGGAGAGGTATACCCTCCCCTCAGTACCCTTCCCTCCTCCTCCCCAAGAACTGCGCTCTAATTCGGCGTTACAGGGAGTTGTAAGCGACTTTCATTTTTTATACCTGCAGTCTGAAGGCCCGTTCATACATATGCAACCGAGTAAGACCGAGAGAGACCAGACAGGTTTTTAAGCCTCTTGCGACGTCTTAGGACCTCCTCCGCTGCAGCGCATCCAGTTTTAAGGCGCCGCAAGAGGCTTAAAAACCGGTCTCTGTCGGTCTTACTCGGTTGCAAATGTGTGAACTGAGCTTGAGAGTTTTTGTCGTGTACAATATTTGTTATCGGCGACGGTCCACTCCTGAACGATTGATCTCGCCAACACTCGATACGGTTGCCTTTTTGAGGCGAATTCAAACAACTGATAAGCACAAATCAACAACGCGGGTCCGTAGCTGGACCCGCGTGTGTTGCCGTCGGGGCGGTGTCTCGACTCGAGTGCAGGGGGCGCCGATAAGGGTCCCAAATGGGCCGTGCTCGTGACTGCGCGTTGACACGACATGCAGCACGTGAGGTATTATTGCGGGCATTCGTTATCAGCAGGCAGGCGACTCGCGGGCGAACATTGCCCCGTCGCCGACTCGCCGCTGCATGCCTGGCCAACGGGTTTTTCTCTTCCGCAGTGTATACTTCCGCGGTCTCCACCAAGAATGAGGAGATAAAGCCGGAACACGTGTGTAAGGGCCGGGACCGTCCCTTTCTGGCCGAGACAGCCCCCGTTTTACAGGTTCATTTCTGCCGTCCTGTCACTTGGTCTCAATAGACCATTTGTTATGTTACCCAAGCATCAAGGAGAATGCAGGGATTGGTGTTCCACACGCGCACGCCTTCCCCGTATAAAAGATTCGAAGTGAATAACCAAAATAAAGCGCTGACGAACGCGCGTGCAAGATGCCACTTGTTTTAGGTATCTGCTTTAGAAAATTTACTACTGCTGAAGCCAGCACGTGTGGCGCGTGGAACACCAATCCCGGCATTCTCCTTGATGCTTGGGTAATATAGCAACAGGTCTATAGAGCTAGCCTCATGCCCCGTTTTTTTTTGGAAACGTGCATATGTCGAAATGAGTACTAAGCGAGTGGAAGAAAACTGAAAAATGTTTACGTGTTGCAGACATAGTTTTCTCAGAAAAAATAAGCGTACCACGAAAATGGTACCACCCAGAGTACAAATTTGAGCTCTGTCAGCGGTATAAGATCTGACAATATATTTTGTTCGCGTAAACATCTGTACGGGCGATATTTTAGGTAGTGAATGTGGTATTGCTTCGCAACATTTCTTCGTAATTATTTATAAGTGGGGAATAAACGCAGCCAGCACCGTACACGACTCGAAGGAAGGGGGGGGGGGGGGGGGAGACTGTCGGTTTGGCGACCGACTTCGCCGACCCAGCCGAGCGTTTAGGCTTAGGACAACGGGAGGCGATTTGCCATCCTGTAGTCTGCTTCATTGTAGAGGTTGAACCAAATCATTTCGAGGACTGCTCGCAATGGTAAACGATCGTGAATGCTGTGAATTGCGCACGCTAGTAAATGTTTGCCATCTGCGGGCAGACTTAGGGTGACCACCCGTCCCGCGACTCGCGGAACTGTCCCGCATTGAGGGCTCGTGTACCGCGTCCCGCAAGAAATATCAAAATCTTCATAATGTCCCGTATTTCACACAGTCGTAAAATTCGCTCTGCAACTCATGGTGCTGCCCAACAACAAGGCAGGGGCTTCCCCAGGATTCTAATCAAGGGGGGGTGTCCCAATGGCGCGGGGGGGGGGGGGGGGGGGGGGGAGGCGATGCGAGGCGAGGTTAGATAAAATATAAAACTGTTTCTTTTTTAGTCCACTAGCTAAATTACAGACGTCTATTAACCAAATGCTCATTCCCGTAATGTATGTTTCCCTTTCTCTATATATACATCTGAGGCATGGGGAAGCGCGGGGGTCGCTGGTAATCGTGTGAATCGCAATGGTACACCATTTTCTATCCAAGCATTGCGGGAAGCGACCGTTGTTCTTGCAGGAGAACGGACGCGCATGCGCCGTTGTGCCTCTCCCCTTGGTGGCAAAATATTGTGAGAGAAAATTGCTCGCCAAAGTTTAAAAAAAAAAAAAAACTGTAATAATTTTCACATCGTTGTGTCAATGCAAAAGTGTTGCGGAATGTTTTATTTTTCTTTTTAGTGAAGGCAAAAAGCCTGCATCTCACAGCGGTCGAAAAAGAAAATAATGTTAAAAATGTGCGTAAGACCATGCTGAATATCCGAAAAAGATTTACTGCTTCTTAATATCATTTGATGCACTGAGTTCTGCTGCAGTTGGCTTTTATACTTGCAACTTCGACACATTTAATAACATGAAGATATATCCCTGAGAGTGAAAAATGATTTTAGAGTAATTATTGCAATAAAATTTGCGGGTGTATAAGCAGCACAAGGTATGAAATGTGTTAACAGAGCCTCGGTTCGTGTTGTGTGTGTTCGTAAATCTCCCCCCCCCCCCCCCCCCCCCCCCCAGTCCCGTGTGTCCCGCATTTCGCTAAGAGAAAGGTGGTCACCCTAGGCAGAGTAGCTGTCGTGGCGACCGCGAGCAGACAAAATGATTTGGTTCGACGGCACACAACGTGAACAATCGTTCAAGTTCAGGATGACGGAGACACACCACATACCTTTACGGTCGTTCAGACACTTTTTACTCTATCTAGCTTCGCAGTTCTTGAAATTCCGACCGGCAAATGTTACGTCGGGCGTCTTGTTTACATCAGTCGTGCGCCGGAAACACGAGCCACTACGGATTCACACGTTGCAGAATGTTTCACATGTTTACTAGAAGATGGCGCCACCGGTCAAACACAATCATCATCATCGTTTACACGGTTGCACCAGTTTCACGATTCGCTAAAACGCCAAATTTCACGTACGGTTTCACGGAACGAACCAGCTGCACTGTTCGTGATTTCGGAACCTTAAACTTGAAAAACGACTCGCTAAAACTCCCTTGTAACGGCCGGAACGATGTCCTTGGTCCTATTATCATCTCATTGGCAAGCTAAAAATGACGCTGCGTGCGCTCTACTCGATGGCGCTCTCGAACGACAACACCTCCTGCGCTCGCCCGAGCCAGGCCCTGTAGCTACGACAATTTCGGGGCCTCGCCACGGGGACGTCGACTAGGTCTTCCTATTTTCCTCGTCGCCGCCATTGCGTATTCGGCGTGTTTATTTATTTTTCTTTTTCTCCCCGCGCTCGTTCGTTTGCGGGATTACCGCGACGTCCCTGCTGCGGGCCGCTTCCGCGTTTTCGGTACGGCTTATCGTCGCCGGCAAACAAACAAGCGGGAAGTTCGGTCGCTAACGAAGAGCGTGCGGCTTCCTAATTCCAGGACTGCGCTTTGCCAACGCCGTCGCACCGGCCGATACCAACACACGATCGACTCAGACGTCACACAGCTGCAGTGGCGCTGCTGTAGACGCCGCGCATGCGCAGACGTGTCTTGTGACGCGGATCTGGTTCCTGCGCAGGCGCAGTGCCCACACGTGGTGCGGACATTTATGCGAACTTGTTTGTAAACACCGTGTAGGTCTAGCTTATCGTCTGCCATGCACTCTAAAAAAAGAAAAAAAAAATACATGGTCGCAAAAGCAGTTTTAGGGGTTCTTTCATATTTTTCATCATAAAAAAAGTTATTCTAAGCACACCCTAAAAGAATTCTTCGTGAAAAACCTACGCGGAGAGCAAGTCGGCTGCTTCTTGCGCGGGAGCTGCGGTGACGTCAGAACGATGCCGTGCTCTGATTGGCTTTGGTTGAAAGGATCGTGCGTACACCTCAGTGCTGGATGCCTTGAGGCCCACCCACTATTTGTTTTTCAATCAGCCAATAAGAGCTCGGCTTTCTGACATCATCGCAACCCCTCTACAAGAAACAGACGAACGTGCGATCCGCATAATTGTTTTTCTTTAAACGCTGCTTTTTGTTTCCTTTTTTTTTTCATGCTAAAGGGTTTTTCCTAGTCTGTTTTTTCACGAGCTGAAATAGTTTTAGAAGCATCATTAAGCTTTTCATGTTTTTTTTAGGAGATGTAAGCAATAGTTTTGACGGTGCGAAAGGAATTTTCCGAACGCGCTCGCAATCACGTGTTTAACCACAAATCACAGATATCACTTGGCAGGGATCGGTTCCCGCGCAGTTCCCACCCACGGTGTGGGCAGAAGCGGACTTGTTTGCCAACATTGTGTTGGTCTCCTGGAGTCACCGACGAGGTGAGAGAGGCAGAGAGGCCCTTTAGCTAAAGCCCCTTGATGAAAGCGTTTTTTACAAGTACCGCCAACCATTGCTGTGGAAGCGCGCGAGACACGTGCCATTAGCGGGTGCTCCGCCGCCATTCGCTTCCAAGGCCCGCTCATTTCAGTGCTGCGCCGCCATTTGCTTCCAAGGGCCGCTCGAGACATGGGCCTCGTGCACTCGCGCATTTGACGCTACTTGCAAGACAAGCCCAAACACATCGAGGGGCTTTACCTTTAGCCACCTCGCCTCCATCGCGAGCCTCGAACCTGGGACGACGCTTCGCACGCGCAGCCGAAGCATCACGGAAGGCACTGGGCGCGTGCTGGAGGCCAGGCGTTCGAAATGCTATGCTTCGTTTCACCTTATGTTGTACCGCAACGAAGGCTAGAAGCTCGAGCTCATAGCGTTGGCAGCTGCTCTTAAGTCACAAGGGGTTGTGCCGCCAAGATGTGCCCCAGAGCAAGGAGCTCGCGCGTGTAGCCTTTCCTGCGGTGCATCATAAGGTGAAACAGAGTATAGGCGAATTTCGATTTCTTTGTTATGCTGTAAACACCGGGCTGTGTGGACAGCAAACTCGATAAATGGTCTTCTACAGTTTGATCTCCTGCCCAATAGTGGCCTATTTGTTTTCCCTTTCCTTCCCAGCAGACTTTAAACAATGTAATTTTAGGGTTAAGAAATCGCTTCCTTATTAACCAGAAGAGCAGCGTTCAGTGAACTTCGGTGGGTGTAGTTCGTTTTCTTTATTAATAATAAATAATAAATTAAAAAAAAAAACGTGTAGAGTACATATTACTTGCTCAGCCGACCAGTCGACAACTGAGACGCAAAGCGACCGCCATTTTGAGGACAGAGGCCTTCTTGCCCTGACCAGCTCATCCACTCTTTCCACTTTAGCAGAGTGTCCTGCTTTTCTTAACCTGTAAAAGGTATATAGAAAACAGTCTGCATGCGGGAGTGCGAAGGTGTGCGATAAGAAAAGGCTGTTCTAAAGGTTGTTGAGATACGTGTAAGTAATCTCATATACTGGTGTTGACTTTCGTTGACGGCAGCTCGCCCGTCAACTATAGCCTACAGCGAGGAAAGATGCTGTCTATATTTTTAAGCGTAATTGTGCAGCAAGCACGTTTCATATGTAAATAATAAAACAGAAAAAGTTTGTTATCTTTTTTAACGAAGCGGGTTTATTGTTATATTTTTCATTAAAAGTATGAAGGTCAGTCCTAACCTGCCCAATGCATCGTTACATATCGTGCGCTGATCCTTCGCTCAATTGGAGAAAAAAAAAAGTAGACAAAAACTAAAGTTGTTTACACGTATATTAATATAGTTTTCTTGAGTTCGACCGATCAGCTTCTGTCCATGATGCTTCGTAGCCTCGTTTGCATTTATTTACGTGTGAATCCGGTTCGATCCGGTTCTACAAGCGCGGGCTGTCGGACGCCAATGGCCGGGCGGTCGTCAGACCGCTGACAAAGATGTCTGCGCTCTTCCAACGCTCTTCGCGCCGTGACGAATGAGAGTTGCCGGCGTCCCGCTTTTCGCCTCCGTTTCGACATTGGACGAATTGTGATGGACGCGGAACACGCACGACGATAAAGAGAACGCAGGACGGTTTGAAAGTTGCTTCGGGATAAGATAGATGGCTTTTCTTTTTCGCTGATGGTGTGAGATCTGTTTATCGCGTATTGTTGACATCATCGATCCTATACTCATGAAGGGGTTCAAAACCCAGACCGTGGTTCTTGTAAAACCTAACTTGTGCGATATAAACGCTGCATGACTGCCGTGTGCCCGTTGATGATTTCCGTGCGATCTAAATTATTTATAAGCTTATTTAGTTCGTGGAGTGTTAACTGTTCTTGAGATGCATGGATGTTGTCTCGTGTTTACTTGAAACTACACGTTCCCGAATCTGCCAGTGAAGAAAAAGGGCAAAGTCACGACAGTCAAAGTCACTGTGCCTGAACTTTAAAAAAAAAAAAAAAATATATATATATATATATATATATATATATATATATATATATATATATAATGGGAATGAGTGAAGATGCAGCCGTAGTAAAACTGTGAATGAAGAGGGGAGAAGGTGATTATTGAATTTATTGCATTAAAGTTAGGGAAAGGAAATAAATTCAATAATCACCTTCTCCCCTCTTCGTTCACTATATATATATATATATATATTTCTACCGCATTTATCAAAATTTCAGCTGGAACATATTTCTTTCTCTCATTTTTGTTACGGAGACAAGTAGGAGATGCTGCGTAGTAATATGGGGCTATTATTGCTACATTCAACTAAATAGTACAATTTGTTTAGAAAAAGAAAAGAAATCCACACGGTTCCCGACAATCTAACACATCCTTGTTCCTGGTTACATTCGATCGCCTTCACCTGCCTGCAGATATGCATTTTTCTATACTCCTCTTACGAACACTCGAGCCGTCGATAAAGGGCCTCACTGGCACCTTATCCTGGTATCCCTGGTATCGCTGGCGGCCTCATGATAATAACTGGACCAATTCGAAAGATACCATTGCCCACACGCAGACGCAGGCGCATCGAGTCATCCAGTCAAAGTTGTATCTGTGCATACGAGTTCCGTCTCGATTAGATTGACCTCAATACCGACGTCAATCGCTTTCGCAGCGAAAACTTTCCGGGTTTTCGGCGGCGAGCATGCCTCTGCAAACGCTCTCGTTTGAGCCGGCTCGGCTGAGTCACCGGATCTTCCTAGTCTTACTGAGGTAGCGTGCGACCGACACGCAACGGCATGTCTGTATCCGCAAGTGTACAAAGTGTCCCCACACACAAAAAAAAAAAAAAAAAAAAAAAAAAAAAAACACAAATTTGTGTGTGTTTTTTTTTGTTTTTTTTTGCCGCATATATTTAGACTACGCATCGCCGAGCGCTCATTCTAAGCCCATATGTCAAAGTTTCAGCACTAAACGTTATTTTGTTCAAAAGTTACGTGATACGTGATTTCTTTTTTTAATTTTAAATGGGGAAAATGATTGGCCGACAGAGCTCTCAAATATATTGAGCTCTGTGGCACCAGTTACCGAAAACGGGCGCAAATCGGTTCCACTTTCCCAGTGAAATTTTCCAAAAATCATAAATTTTGAGTAAGAAAACGGGTAGTGCTGAAACTTTGGCTTGGGATTCGGACCACCAGTGCTCAATTTGGGCGGAGAATGATCGTTCGGCAATACGTAATTTATTTGTGCGGCAAAAAAAAAAAAAACAAAAAAAAAACAATTTTTTTAGGACACCTTGTACATCAACGATATTGTGAAAATAATCAAACAAGATGGCCTCCTCCCAATAACGTTCTCTTCCTTCCTTCGTCTCTAGCGCCACGCTCGTGTTCCTCCCAAAAGCGCACGCGGCAGTCTTGCCAGAACCAACTTCCCTAACCTTCACGCCGTTTCTCCGTGCAGTGGACCGCAGGGGAAGCTACGCGCGATCGAAGCCAATCCAATGCCGCGTTCTTGTCAAGGAACCTTGTTCGCGAAGGTCGGGTTGGAATGTTCTCAGCGCTGATTGGCTCAGAGGACTCGTAGCGTCCGCTGCGGTCCATCGCAAGGTGAAACGGAGAAACAAAAAGGAACCGCTAAAGAGGAAAGTCGCTGCCGTGTACCTGGGAAGCAAAGCGCGGTGTTTGTTACGCTTAACCGGCCCTGCGATGCTAAGTGCCGGCCGTTAGTCGCTTTACAAGGCGTTGGGAACGAAGCGAGCTACCGAGCTTGAAACGTGCTCAATGGACGCGTGAAGTGCGCTCTCATTCTCGAAGTCTCTTCGGGCACGAACTCGCCGACATGCTCGGCTAAGTCGAACAAATCGTAACCAAAAAACAATGACCCTCCCCCTTCCCTTCTCCCCCCCCCCCCCCCCCCCCCCAAAAAAAAAAAAAGAAAAAGACAAGAAAAAAAGACAAGAGAAAAAGTTAATATCTTTTACCGGTGGTAGAAGATATGAACGCATTTCTATTATGAATACAATTAATTTTATTATTTGCCCTTTTTTGTTTTGTTTGAACGTCTCAAGGGCAATGCTTTGTGTAAATAGAATGTTGACCGAAATATCGCTTTCATGGAAAACCATTGAATCATGTTTTCATTATCAGCACCCCTCGCATTTTTTTTTTGTTTTATGTTATCACATCCTATGTTGCACGCTTCGTTACTTCATCCGGCAAACTATATTGAACCCAAGGAAGGCATATGTATACCTCTCGATTGGAGCGGCTGTTGCCCAATATTACTTCGTTTAAATGCAACATACTCAGTTTATGCCCGATTCTCAATGCCTCGGATGCAGTGACACGCGTCCTTTTTATAATTAACTGGATATTTTGGCGGGCAAGCACTGAACATTTTCGTATTTACAGCCATGTATTGACTGCGTTAGCCTAGCATTGTGGCCTGTTGATGACAAGAAGTACAGTTCCCGCTCCACTCTCCACTTGTTGGTTTTCTTAAGCCCCTCTTTTTGTAGTGCTTTTTTCCATGGAGAGGATCTTGCCCTCTTAAGTGGCTGGTTCCCGAAATATACGGCAGACGGAAATTCAAGACGTGTCGGCAGCACACGTAAATGCCGGTGGATGATGCATGCAAAAGTTGAGATAAAGAAGGGTGTTCGTGTTATCCACCGCGGTGAATCTCATTCACGATGTTTATGTCTCTTTTTGGGGGAGTCTGACGCGTTTCTGCTTTTTCCGGTGCGTCGCGAGAACGCGGAATCATCACTCGTAATAAAATAAGCGTTGGCCTGACTGCACCTCCCCAGACTGGTTTACATAAACCTTCGATGACCCGATACAACACAACTAAAGTTACTAGCATCGGTTCATGTGCATTCACATTACATCATTGATCGTCTACAACTGTAATATGGGTTGTTGTGTTTTATTGGAACTCCAACCCCGTGCATCCAATCCTCCTTTTTCTGTTTTCTTTTTCTTTTTTTTTTAATTTTTATTCTTGGCTAGGCCAATTTTTTCTGCCCACTTATATCCGTTTTTGCCCCAAGAACCGTAGTAAAAAGGTCCGGCTCCAGGCGGAGCATCACCAATTTCCCACTTTATGTTGATACTTAAGATATATGTAGGTGAAGTTTAGATAAGATATATGTTATCTTATCAAAGCGAACACGTTCCAAACACCAAAAGCATCACTTTTTCCTCGGACAACCAAATCTCGTAAAACTACTTCGCGCCGCGTATGTACAATGCGTAAAACTTGCTTTTTCTTGAGGATAAAACGGTATATATTGATGGTAGCTCCCCGCTTCTCTCGTTCACGTCTTTTCCGCTGGGTGGTGTCGCCTCTTTTGAAGTTGCACATAGGCCGTGCACCGCAGCGTTATCCACCGGAATCCGCTCCAATAAAGGTTAGTTCGTCAGGTAGCGCCATCTCGCACAAAATTATCGCAACCCTGAGACGGTCCGCGGCCGCGATCACTGGACCCTACCTCGATCTCGAACTTCCGAGCGCCCCGCCGAACCGTGACGCAGCGCATGTGTCCAATCGTTCGGTGTCACGTCCCGCCCAAAATTGTCCTTATTGACCACCAGCCGCGCTGCAGACGCAGCCGACTGGGGCGCCTCCTGTACACTGCCCTCTCGACTCTGACGTCACGGCACTGCGGTGGCGCTGTTGTCGGTCCGGCGCATGCGCAGTGTCTTCATCTCACGCAAATAGATTTACTGAGCATGCGTGTGTGCCCACATCTGTTGCGGGTAAACGCGGGCTTGTTCGTAAGCCGCGTGTTGGTGTGTACTCGCCTTCCTCGCGTGCTCCCGCCCTTCCAACGGCTGCTCGACGTGGCAGGTGGTCAGGTTGCCTTCGTCGGCGGTGGCGCCACCGATGGCCGCAATGGCGGTGCTGTTCACCATGGCCACCAGGGCGACGCTGAGCGAGAACCGCAGCGCGTACGCCAGCAGCAGGCCGCTGAACAGGAACAGCGTGAGCACGAAGCGGCACGGGCCTGCAGGGAAAAGGGGGAACGGACTGCTCGATCCAAATGCACCATCTTACTCCACGAAAATCCAAATGACATTGGCGCCGACAGCGTATGCGTAGTTGGAGCGGCTGGACGCGCGCAGGCTCGGGGTTTTCCCCTTTGAATTGGGATCGGTGGCAGCCCCCATCATATCGCCCTGGAAACTCGCCGAGACAGCCATCTGTGCTGTCTTGGCGAATCCGGTGTCTCGGCGGCAGCCCTCCCTCGGCGCAGCACGATGTGCGTGCGTCCTCTCGGAGACGGGATCTCCAAACAACTCGGGAAGGATTTGGCGCTGGCGTGTTGTCTTAAGCCTGGTTCAGACAGTTGCGTTTGACTGCGTTTGACTGCGTTGCGGCAGCGAGAAACCAGGACATCTCTACTACTTATATCGCGTGCTAAGAATTGGATTGCACGCTTCACACGAAGCACAGATGTGCCGGTGACTCGCTTTCGGTTTTCGACGCAACGCAGTCAAACGGAGATTGTCACCGCCACGGTAACGCTTTCGACAAATGCATGCACACTCTGCCTTGATGCAAGAAAATAAATCTTTTTCGCGTAACCTTCCTACCTGTTCAAAAAAACGCAAATAGCGCTCCGACGAATGTAAACCAAAGTTACTTGCATGAAGGAGGATGTTTCGCAGCTAGCGCCACCGCGAGGACATTTTGAGCTGGCAATATTTCCTCACGTTTTCACGCATTGGCTGTTTATCTCTGTCCAAACACAAGGGGTACATATTTCCTCTCTGTTGACGAAAAAGAAAAGTCCAAACCTTTCTTTACACTGACAGCCTTTTGTTTCGTTTGTTGTTTTTGTTCTTCTTAAGTTGACTTACGTGTTGGCATCCAGACCGCCGTCAAACGGACCGTGGGATATCGTGATCAGATTTGAAAGGTAACCACGGCAATCAAACCGTCAAGTCACGGAGCGTTCGCGTTGTATGC
Source organism: Ixodes scapularis (assembly GCF_016920785.2). Classification (NCBI taxonomy): domain Eukaryota; kingdom Metazoa; phylum Arthropoda; class Arachnida; order Ixodida; family Ixodidae; genus Ixodes; species Ixodes scapularis. The sequence goes on along the minus strand of NW_024609882.1, from coordinate 18,648,105 downwards.
GCGCTTGACAACCGTGTCGCCCCTTCCGCGGCTGTCTGAGGCGAACCCGTTCGAAGGCGGTGCAAAGAATATCTAAAGCCGAGACCAGAGACCGTGTAAATAGACCTGTTTCTGTGTACTTTTCCCTTCACGCGCATTTAGACCTGCAGTGGATTTTGTACGACGGATCGTATATGGACTGACGCCCCCGCACGTTGATTTCGCTCGAAAATAAAGTTTTTTTTTTTTTTTTTAATAATAATAATAAAAACTATTATTATTGTTGTTGTGGTTGTTGTTGTTACCTGCTGTCTTCAAAGCTGGGGTCCCATTGCTTATACTTCATACAAAAGACAGTCTGATAGCACGAGCCACCGCAATGTCCGCGGTTCGAACGCCGCGTGCCAAGTGTTCTCCTTGAACTCACTGCCACGCGGCGTTTGAAGCACGGATCTCGCGATGACTCGCGTTCGAATCTCTATGCAGACTGTCTTTTGTATGATGTATAAGCAGTGCGATCCCGGCTTAAAGGCGCAGTCACGGTGCCCACGCATTCCACAAAAGACACGTACCTCTGAGGCATATTTGCTTCATACATGCTTCTAAGACATGTCCGCGGACAGTATTACCAACGGGACAGGACCGACATACAAGGAAGACCTCAAAGAGTGTCTGTGGAATGTCTTTTACGTCACGTACAATGTTACATACTGTGCTTACATATGGTATGATAAATGAATCAATACCGTCACATCTAAGTTTTTTTGTGTTTTTTTTTACGTTGAACATTTTTAAAAAATCACATCCTCTGCATATAACTTTTTATTTCATTGCCCACAAGTTTAGAAGATAAAGTTTAGAGCCTGGGGTGGCGTTCGTTCATAGTACGTACCTCACTCAAATTTCCAACGCTCTCATTTGGCCATCACTAGCTTTAACTTTTGTAACAATCAAAGCCTAAAAAAAAAAAAAAAATCTCTCTGAAGTTTTTTAAACAGTGGTCACGACTTAAAACAAGGCTTTCATGACAGCAATCGCACACATGAAAAGAAAAAAACAAACAAACACATATTTGTAAAGCTCTTCGATCTCTCAAAAACTATCGTGACAGCGGTCGCAGCTTCAAAAAGCGACACTAAAATGTGTGTGTCGTCTCCTCGTTGTTCCTCGGTCTTGGGTTTTCGGGATCCCAAAAGTTCACCAGCTCTCCTGCATGTTCTCCGTCATTTCCCCCGAAATGACCTTTTTTGGGAACCGCATTTCCGTTTTGACTTTGCACCGAGTCCCACTCTAGCTTACTGGGTGCCACTCTCTCTCGCCATTTGTAATCCATCGGGATCTCTCGAACGTTTTCTTCGTCCTCGTTTCGAGAGACCTATCCAAAAATAAAACGCTTCCGCGCACTTGTAGAACTGCAGCGTCGGGGAAGTTGAGCATCGGATCTGCATGCATTGCATATACCCCGTTTTTGCCCGAGGGTCTCCGCTGGCCCTTCCTCGCACAGGTTCCCGGCTTTCTCCACGGGCAGAAGCCGATTAAGCGAGCCACGACATCTTTGATCTACGGTCTGCGGGTAACGCACTGCGGCTGACACGGAAACGGAGAGCGTGCACCGGTGAAACCTCGCTGCGCTGTGCCGGATTTCCTGCATTCTCGTTGGCTGTTTTCGGCTAAGGTGCTCCCGTGCTTCCCGTTTCTGAACGAGATCACCTACACACTGCCGGACCTTACGATTGGCTGTACTTTGTTTCACCAGATACGATGGAGCTAATCGAGCGACACCAAACGTGCGTCTTCACGGCGTTCGTCCAGCCAGGCATATTGAATGCTACGTGATCCTGCGCCTTGTTTTCTATACCGTGGTGACAGCGCTAAAGGAACCAGGCACGTAGCCAGGGGGGGGGGGGGGGGGGGGGGGGGGCATGGGGCCGGTCCCCCCCCCCCCTGAAATCTTACATTTTGCTGGGACCTCCTCTTTCCCCTCCCCCTCGTACAGCATTTTGTCATGGGCGCCTCCCCCCCCCGAAACAAAATCTTGGCTACGTGCCTGAAATTCATTGAAACTCCCTCACACGTAAACGAAAACTAAATTAAAAAAAAAAAGTAGATTTGCTGTTATATTACGTAAGAATTAGTAACCATTTTCAAGATTTAAAATAAAATACTGTATAAATTGTTTTTCCTCGTATTTTGAAATGTGTGTGTTGAAGTCGGGCAACACTGTTTACGGGTCGAACTTTAAAAAAAAAAAAAAAAGAATAATAAAGGGAGCAAAGTTTTGGATGGAGGGGCAAAGAAGTTGCTAGGCTAGGTGCTATCCGTTCGGTATAATAAAACACGCCGAAGACGCTTAGGTCCGCTTACGTATAGGAAAGCGAAAGCGTTCTTACACGACCGCGCATTCTTACAAGCGGCGCGCCAAGTCTTCTTTTGAACACGGCGCCCCGGCGGTGATATCAAGCTTCCCCAGTGCGCAGGCGCGGCGCCTCCTTCGGCCCCACGTCTTCTGTGACGAAGCACCTGCGTTGCTGTGCTTTTCTTTGTGTTTTATATCTGAGGCGCGTCCGCTTTTACCTTGAGCGTCCCGCCGGCTTCACGGCTTTCGAAACGAAGCATCAGCGTTGCTGTGCTTTTCTTTGTGATTTATTTCTGAGGCGCGTTCGTTTTTACCGTGAGCGCCGCGTGTCTGATGACGTATTTTTATGCCCATATTTCGGGCACAACGCCGACGCCGCCTTTTCGCGTAAACGGACATGTAAGTCTTTTGCCAGTAATAAACCTCAACTTGTGCGACGAGCACGTTTGTCAACAAACGCTTAAAGGTTCATCGGATCAACAAAAAGGTTCATGATTTAGATGTTTTTCCAAAGTGAGGCCAGGCCCCATTATATATAGCATGGCCGTGATGCGTAGGTGTTTTATGAATGTCTGTCTAAACAACTTCTGCAGTCCTTGGGAGCTATATACGGTGATTTAGAAAACGCCCAGCAGTTGCATCCCGAATAGCGATCATTTTTTAAACTAAACGAGGTTATAAGCGCCCCGACGAGATAACAGACGAAAGAAATTATTAAGGTAAGGAAGTTAACAATTTGTCTTCGCATTTCTAGATATCTGTCTGCAATGCCGATTTAGGATGTTTCCTCCGCAAATTTAAGTCCACGTCTTCTATATGTTACCCATGTCCGCCCAAACTAGAATATTCGCCTTCGGTTTGGAGTCCTCACCACCTTATTTTAGCAAACCAACTCGAGTTGGTCCATAACCGCGCCGTTTGTTTCATCTAATTACTTACGTTCCTCCAGCGTGTCTGCCCTGAAAGCCCACCTTGACATCCCCAATCTTTCTATTCGTCGTATCTTTTCCCGTCCTTGTCTACTGCACAAAATTTATTACCACCCATCCTTACATTACTCTCTGTTTCACCTGCCTACTTACGTCTGTCCGAGATTTGATCATCCCTTCAAAATAGCCCGGCCCTAATGCAACTCAATGACCTACCTTTATTCTACACTTCCGGACGCCATTGTGAGCTGGAACGACCTTCCGGAGAATATCGTAACCATCAGCGACGGCACCTTGTTTCGGAGCGTTATACTAACACCCACTGAGGGTATTTAAAATAAATGAAGTAAATAAAGTTTCTGACTGCCTCTCAGATGCTGAACGAAAGTGGATATACACCTTTGACACAGGTTCCCAGGTTCACCTGGATTGCCGATTGATTCTTCCGCATAATGATTCGTTGATTCTGCGATGTAAATAGCTATCGCGCGACGAGAAACGGATCGGTGCTCGCCACGCGCTTTATTTACACGGACAATAAATGGGGCGCTTTCCGATACAAAGTAAAAGCACATTAGACGTTCGTGTTTATATTGCGTAAGTTAGGTCTGCCTTTGAGCTGCAGAGGCGCTGTTTTACGCTGTAGATGATCAATTTAGCCGGTGCAGTGGCACCGTTAGCACGAGATCTTGAACGTGCATCACGCAGTAGTGATACACAGATCGAAACGGACAGGGTTTGGTGATTGAGCAGGATCCCTGGGTCGTTGAGCGCGGGCTTTCGCTCCAAATGCTCTGAGCTGTGGTCCGCGAACACATTCGACCATCCCCCGTGGATTCTGATACGCTTTTCTTTTTTTTAAAATTGTTTTTTGGGGTTGCTATTTGTCGACGGCAAACTGATAGTGATCGGTGTGCAGACGGGCCACACCCTACTGTTCTTTTTTTTTTCTTGGGCTAGCATGGATTTTTTGTCTGCACCCTCACGGAAAGGCTTCTCTTTGTACTGAGTCACGAACGAGGAAACTTTCGACCAACGTCCGCGCCCTGCGCCTCGCAGTGATTCAACCAGAACTAGATCTCGCCGGGTCAAAAGAAACTCGTTTGTGCCTACCGCACCCCTTGGAACAGTCTATCGGCCATTCGGATTTGAATTTATCATTTTGTGTGGTCGAGCCTTCGCCTTCGTGTTTGTCCGCAGAACCACAACGACATAACCAGAAACGTTTGTGTACGCCAGAGGCGGTCTTAATCCATTGGAGACAGCTATATACTGCTGGCCCTATTCTCAGCTACCGCAACGAGCGTTCTGAATGTTGTTATCAAACACCACACTGCAAGGAATATGGGCCGGCTTGCTAGAAACAGCGTCTTAGCCGAGACTGGGCGAAAGTAAGCACCGCAAAGGCTGGGGCGCGCGAGCGCCTTGGGACGCGGTTTGAGTCCCGCTTGGCTCGTGCGCTGGCTTTGGCAGTGCTTGCTTTCACCCAGTCTAAGCTGAGACGCTGTTTTGCTGTTTCGCTGTTTCACTGTTTCTAGCAAGCTGGTCCTGTATCGTCTGCTTTCCCGCAGAGCACTTGGGAAAACCAAGCGCTGTAACCTATACGGAGCGAGCTTGGCAAATGACGACGCTGAAAATATGTTGAGACCAAAAAGAGAAAAATATTAAAAAACAGTCATGCTCATTGTGGATTGCCTCTCGCTAATGGTTTAGCGGGAAAGTAGACGCTACATATTTCTTAGAGTGTAATGTAAGAAAATACCGGCGCACACCCACTGCAAAAACGATACTGCTTTTATTTTTTTTTTATCTGGCATAAATATCAGCGTGCGTTTATTCTTGATGCAGTCGGGTAATTTGGCCCATGGCAGACTTTACTAAGACGCGATAGGATATCGGTGATCGTAGCGCAGCTACAAGCTCTCGTCAGATCGTGATCGCCGGAGCAGCCCCCTGAATCGAGCAGCACGACCGAGCCGGTGCTTAGGATCACGCTCGCATCTCACGAAAGAGCGGAAGAGGTACCGCGGCTCTCGCTTCCTGCTCCACTTAGTAAGAGGCAGGAAGCGACAGGTAACTAACGATACACCGAACACTGACCCGAAAAACAAAAACACCTCGTATAACTACACAAGAAAGAAAAAAAATGAATAAAAAACCTTTCACCTGAAACGGAGCGCAACCAGGCGCTCTCTAGAGGACTGGCTTGCCGCTAAAAAAACATAACTAGATATAAGAAAAAGATCTAAGGCAGCGCATCTGAAAACTTTTAATGGAACCTGAGCACAATATACTGCTGAACTATGCGTGCCGTAATAGCTGCGCCGTTTGTTTACGCCAGCCGCATTCACGTCGCATGCTTCCGCTCTCAAATCGTCGGCGGGCAAGCGGGGGAACAGCGGGGTCAATGCGCTCACCGAAGTCGAATTTGGCTGACAACGAATCGGCGTCGACCCCTGCGTTATCTAGCCGATATTGGTATTCGCAAACAGGAAGCGGACGCCTATAGCTTCCGTCACGGTTTGCACGTTCGAATGCGGAGTCAGTCCAGCAGCTGCAGTCATCGTTACAAGGAAGGGCGCAATGAAGGCCAGGACTTTACGTAGACGGCTTTGGAGAATAAGAAATTCTTTGGACACATGCGATATGATACATGTTTGTGAGATTACAGTCCGCGTCGTTTTTCGCCTGTCTTTTGGTAAACACCCAATGCAATAATCTAGGCTATTAAAAAAAACGGCGATATGCACCTGGGAAAGCATTCATCAATTTAAGAACCGCGGTACACTTAACGTGGTCCGGTCCCCTGGCCGAGATTTTGAGTCAACCTAAAGCTAGAGACCTCTATAGTGGAATATGCACTATGGCTGCTATGTGCTCAGCTATAACGTCCTACTAATGCAGAGCTCCACCGCATCATATTTATTATTGTTTTGTTCGCGTCCTCTGGTGCTACCAAGCCCTCAACACTGAATGAAGGCTCGCAAAGACGCGCCGTCGTATTTTAAAATAATGGACGCAAATGAACTAAAGGGCCTTAGAAGATGTCACCAGAAATGCACTAGGCACAGGGCTTGAGCAGCCAACGAGTGCACGGTGACTAGGGACAACTTACAGCACGATGACCCGTTCCGGGGGATGATGGCCTGCTTCTCAGTAGAGTCCAACATGACTGTTGGTTTGTCGTCTCTGCCTGGTACAGTGTCTCGCGGATGGTGTGCCTCAGGATGGGATGGTGGTCCAGGCAAAGAGTATCTGCGACTCAAGTACCGGCTGTCCTTCCAACGTCGGCTGCCCTTCCAGTGCTGGCTGGCCTTCCAACGTGACTCGTCCCTGGTGCTCGGTCCTCAAGACTGCCGTGATCCCGGAATGATCGGGCGATTGGCCCTTGTGGCAGCACCTTGATCTCGCCGTGTCTCGTGCGTACTCGGCGGGCGCCTGTCCTGGCTCCCTCGGCTGCGGATGGCGGTTGTCGTCGCTGGCAGGTTCGTCTCCGAAGGCCGTCCACGGAGATGTACGTGTCGACCAGACCGTCCTGTCTAGTCGGAGGCGTTCCTTGTTGTTTCCGGACCGAAAAACAGTGACGCGGGGACGACGTTGGTGGAGAGCGGTCCATTGATTCGGGCACTCCACTTACGGAGATACGCCGCAGCCGATAACCTTGTCGCTTTGTCTCACGATACCAGCTGGTCGCACGACGTCTGCAGGCGACCTCGCCTATCACGGGACGGTAGTGGAGACCACTGTAAATGGACTTCGAGAACTCTCTTTTATTGTCGCCCGGATGTCCAGTCCCAAAGCCCAAATGTGCTCGATGTGTGTTTTCTGTATGGAGTTCTTTATTACGTGGCGAACAACATTGGCTCGATCGACATTGTGGTTTTCTATCGGCATCTTTGTATAAAATGTTGCTACCCAACTTATCCGCCTTTTTTCCTAAGTCCAAAGTTCTTCTAGATTTGCAACACGCGTACGGGAGACATCTTAGCTTTTCTTAAACAGTCGGGTCAAACTGCCTGTGTTACATATTTTTTCCGAATATTAAACTAAGCTTTTTGATGTGCTTCTCGTAACGTAGTCTTATGACTTGTTCTCTGCTCTTTTGTATTTCCCTTCTTCTTTCGCTGTATATGTAGGTTTTATTCATGACATTTTATAATCGTTTTGGCAACACTCACCCCATTTCGGATCCTGCATAAACCATATATTTTCAAGTGTGCCAATCCGCGTTTGTGATATCAAAACAGATTTCACGTTAGAAACTACTCTATTTACTTTATGAATGAGCGGGCACGTATTAAAGACACAAAATATGTTTTTTTTTTTTTTACCACAAGATCCTACTTGAAAGATACATCTTAATTTTACTTCGTTCTTTTGGTAGTTGACGATGACTAATAAATGGTCTGAATTTATCCAGCTGTATACCTTCTGACTCGGCTAGGGTAATCTATATTTAAAATGCGATTTATGATTGCCTATTTCTTTTCAGTTTTATAAAACTTATTATACGAAATGTATTGGTCTGTTTTTTTTTTTTTAATTCGTGACGTGTATTGTTTGTTTTATTATGTGTTCTTAATTTTTTTTTAAGAACGTAATTTTAAAGTGGTGCAATATTATTTAAAAGACGAATCCCGTTCTCACATTAGTACACAAAATTAGTAAGTGTTTATCTTCGAAGTGGACTCCTACCGCCGATGCAGAGATGCACGGAGTACAAAAAGGCAAGTTTACGTACAGCTTACGACCTGGTTTATATATTGAAGTTTTCATATTCATTCAAGTTTCTTCAGACACTCTAAGGAAGAACCGTAGATGGCTCCTCGTTTTGAGCCACAAGGACCCGGTAGTATTTTTAAAGTCGCGAGGAGTGTGGACAGCCCTACCCCTAGAATGACTCGATCGCATGCGGCGTGTTCAGACGGGAACTAAAATACTCGCTGTTTGCGTTTCTTCTCGTCTACTTTGGTAAGAAAGAAGACAACATAATAATTTAAGCCAGTCGTTTGGGTGCTGGGAGATATTTGGAGCGAAATAACACGGCGGAAAACCACCGTCGGATTAAAAAAAAAAAAAAAAAGAGAAAAAAAAAAAACACGTGGACACCGGATGGTTGTTCTTGACATCTTCCGGAACGAGCCAGCGCCAAAAAGTGCTCGTTGTCTTGGCGGGATGCTGTCACGCCTAAACCAATCACGCATAGAAAACAAACGTAGGATCCCGGCGAATTCAATGTGCGCTATCTGTAAACACTGACCGATATTTCTTTTATTAATATTTTTGATATTACTTTAATATTTTGTTGTTCTCGTTTATAATGAATACAGACGCTTTGCAGCAGCTGTGCATGGGCGCCGCCATAACCGACCTTCAGTTTTTGTTTTCTCTTATTCCGTTCGCTTCACTTCATCATTGCCACAGCAGGACAGGTGATTGCTTCTTTAGGGACTACTGTGTCCTTCTCCCCAGCATTGGCCTTTGTGGAGACTCGTCAACGCCCGCTTCAGTGGCTCGGTACCTTGGTAAAACATGAGAAGGTCGGCAATGGCGGCCCAATCTGGCGCGTGTTTAAAGCGCCTATAATTGTTCTTGATTACAAATAGAACAAAAAAGACAAAGCGAATCTGGGACACAGTGCTGTGTTCCCGGTCGCAAGGAGAGGCCACCGCAGTTCTCGTTTTTCCGTTTCTGTAACCTTGGGAGATTAACAAACGCGCCTCTATCGTTTCAGGTCAGCGAGTCAATGTTGCTATATTTCTGGGCCATGAAAGAAGCTAATCTCGGCGTGTGATAGGGCATGTGAGATTTGCATAATTTAGACTATTTTGAATGGGGAAGACGTAGTGTTTTTTTTTATAACGGGGTAAGCTATGATGCTGTAGACCGCTTGTAGATACTGCTCACAACTAAAATCTATTTCCGCGTCTTTTGACGGGGTTATATGTCGATCATATTTTCTTAAACTTTTAAACTTCGTGCTACGTATTAGGAATAAAACAGTTCAAACTCCGACGAACGCCAAATTTGGGGGAATTGTACCTTTAACAATTTAAACTCCAATAATTGCGGAATTTGTAACAAAAGACTCAAAGACAAAGTCCTGCCAATTTTATCAAAACAATAACTTCGAACAGCTGACTGTGCTATTCCTGAAGTTGTATACGGCCAAATTTCGGTTTTATCGAAGATAAAGCCAATTTCGGGTAGTACCTTGAGTAGATATTGCTTGAAGTACTACTTTTAGTAGGTTTACGATAACTTGTACTTTACTTGGAGTACATTCTCTTAATGTGTACTTGTATTTAATGCATTTTTGTTTTGTTACTTTTCGGAGGAAACTACAACTCCCAGCTTCAAACCAGCTTCCCCGAATTTGGTCTTGTGAAATGTGTACCACAAAAATATGTTTTGTGTAACCGAGGGAGTGAGCTTCCGCAGAAGTCGTTTCTTGTGTCGTTCTCAGAGGGCTAACTATATACTCAATATGTTGTGTAAAGTGCTGGGAAATGCACGGGGACGAACGCATTCATTCATCTTGGCAGTGCCCTCCTGCACTCGATCCTTTAAGAACCACGCGTTTGCATCCTTGGCTTTCTAAGTATTATACAGAACCTTTGAGATTGAGTATAAGCGTTCAACAGCCTCTAGCAAAAACAACAACAGCAACAACCAATGAGTGAAGTATCGAAAACACGCTATCTTCTTTCGAGACGTCTTCTGGTCATTTTTCTGAGTGAAGTAATGACGGCTGTAAGACCAATACAAATAAGTGCCTTGTAAGTTGACTGTGTTAAATTGTCTGTCAGCGAGTGTATACACGACTACTCCCTGGCCACTTAACTTTATTCAATATTCGCCGCTATTTCCGTAAATAACTATACATCCAGACTACCCCTAGAACAATGCATTCCAGTAAATAAAAAAGGAAAGACGCGTTTTATTTCGAATCTACATTGTATTGATAGCACTTTACTTCAAGTGCATTGCGCCCGGTGTACTTACTACTTTCCTTGAAGTGCATAACCTCTAATTTACTTTGTACTTTATTTCAGGTACTTTATATTTGCACTTTAGCCAACACTCATAAAAACAAATATAAGTTTGTCTTTATCTGCAACATTTGTGTCGGTTTAGGGTACTGTGATTACATTGGAACTATAGGAAAAGAGAAAATATGCACAAAACGTTACAGTCAAATAGTGAAAGGATCGTATTAGGAGTGGCTATTAAAGAAAAAAAAAACCGAAGTAGATATACCAATGTTCGACATACTTGTGCGTTGTTTCGCTGGTCATAATCGTGCTGCGGAACAAGAAAATGCCTGTAGCTCGTCGGTTTCATGTCCACTTCCTTATGGTCTCGGTAAATAATGACTTTCGCCGGCCTCTGGTTCTACTTCCGCTGTTGCCTCTCTGCGTCATGTATAGTGGTGTCCATTTGCTGCGCTAGGTGACCGAGAAACAGGCAAATTCTAAGGTTATAAGAGGAAAAACTGATTTTGTGTTTATATGTTGGAATGTGCGCATATTTCTATTCCCATTTGTATACATTGATTTCCGAGTTAGAATAGGAACGAGAAATAAGCGATTCACGGAGATCGCCAAACCATCTCCAAGCACCAGTATAGGCGATATATTATAGCAAACATCAGGGATGACTTCGTTGTTTTAATCAGGACCGCACCCTAAACACAGCAATTGCGATAGGGGTAAATGGCGCTTTCAGCGTTCAAACGTCTTCATCATTGATGTTTCCGGGTCGGTTCCAGATCGACCGGTTGTTGTTACTTTTTTACACAATTTTTTTTTTCATGTCTATTTACTGATCTTTATGACCTTTGTCTTTCTTGTCGCATCTCACCTCCAGTATACGCCGATGGGAAGTCTGCAATCGTGGAACAAAATTCGGTTTCGCTTTGTCGCCTCGGTCTTTGTGTCGAACTGGTGTCGGTTTATTATACTATGATAGCTCGCGGAGCGCTCCATGTTCGCGAGAAGATGGAACTGCGTGGAAGCTTTTTCAAGCTCGTTTGCAGTCGTTCGGGGTGCATCCGACCGTACACGCATTGTGTCATGTGGGGGGAATCGGTAGCCGAGTGGGCTAAAGCGCACGTCCAGCTCGACACGCGTGGAGCGAAAGCTCGCGCTGCAGAACCCAGGGATCCTGGGTTCGAGCCTTACCCCTGCCCGTTTCGGTCTGGATGGGCATTGCATCGGCGTGCGGCCGTGTATCACTACTGCGTGCTGCACGTTAAATACCCCAGGTTAGCAGTCGTACTGCACTGGCAAAATTGCTCATCTACAGTGTATACCAGTATCGCCCCATCCTGGCAGACCGACCTTACGCTGTATAAACACTAAAACGTCCAATTTGACTGATTTTTTGCGTCGCGTATAAGCAGTGGGACCCCTACTTAAGAATAGACTAGACTCATGTTGTCTAAACGTCTAACGTCTAATTTGTAGCACGTTTCTTCCCCTTGGACTCAAACCAGCTCACATTTGCCTCTTGATTTGGAATAATTGTTATTGTCTTGAACGTGTCATTAAAACAAAAAAGAAGTAGATCAGTATATATGTTCATACAGCTATGTATAAAAACAGCAAAATCAAAACTCGTGGCTGTGGGGTACGTGGAAATAACCACAATGTCTATAGACATTGTGATTGCGGGCCACCGCGGTTATTTCCACCTATAGGTGTAAATAACCGCGGTGGCCCGCAATCGACAGCGGGGAGATAACACGCGATTTGAATTGTTTTCTCGCTCTGACGCTCTCTGTTTCAAGGTGACAGACTGATAGACCGACCGAGATATAGGATCTCTGATTAATTCATTGCCATCAAATGAGCACGCAAGACGTCATCGGAGGCGGCATGAATACACAAAAATACTAACTCCCCCCCCCCCCCCCCCCCCCCGGTATAAAGGGGACAACGTATTCTGGAAATTTCCACTCTAGATATGTATTTGCTTACGTCGGGATGTCTTATCTTAGTGGAGCATTGATCGTGTTGTTCTTACCTTCTCAATTTAACCTACATTCGCTGAAGTATGAAGAGCACTAGACAGCTAAACTTCGTAGCTCCGGCGACATTTTGATGGTCGCGGATTTGCCTCAAAATTGGTTCAACACTCTAATACGGCGAGCAAGTTTGTCTGTTTCTTGCGCAGGTGTTAAACTGACATCAGAACACAGAACCCTGATTGGCTTTGATGGAAGGATAGTGGGTAGACCTCAATGCTATAGCTGCCTCGAGGTCTACCCACCATCTTTCCAATCGGAGCCAATCGGAGCCAATCGGAGCCAATCGGAGCCAATCGGAGCCAATCGGAGCCAATCGAAGCCAATCGGAGCTTGACGTTCTGACGTCACCGCAACCGCAAGCAAGTTCGTCTGCTCAATCGAAGCAGACGAACTTGCCCTCCGCATAGAAACAGCTGAACTCGTAAACTAAATAATAAGTCAAAATAACTTTTTTTTCTGACCATGTTCTTGAATTTTTAATATTTGTTTATCACCATTTTCTTCTTAAGCTGAACAGCTCTATTGGTAACACCGAAAAAGTAACGACAGATGTTGTGACTTGAGCAGTATATAACTTTTTCCAATGGGTTAAGATTGGTTTGATGACGTGACTTGAATTCTATAAAAGCTTATTTCAACAGAATGACACAGAATGCGCAATATACTTTTTGTTTTGTTGCTTGACTTGTAAGTTTTTTAACATGTATAAATCACGTCACTGGAATGCGCGGGGAAATTTTAATTTTGGTTTTTGCATTACCTTAATTTGCCGTTTTTTTAGCGTCGGCTCTGAATTTATACATACTAAATGGCGTGCCGGGCAGGGTAAAGCCTTAGTACTCCGAAAATGTAATTAGTGGTGGTAACTCAAGAAACCCCCGGAGCATCCCTTCCTTGTCTAAAATTTAACAAGTGCACCTGCCCCTGTCCACTTTGACAACGGGCTTAGAGACCTGGTTAGAACGTGCCCAAAAAGACACGCACAAAAAAAAAAAAAAAAAAAAAAAAAAAAAAAAACCCGAATATCTTAATATTATCTTTTTGCTTTCTATTTACAGTGTCCCACTCCCGCCCTAAAGTCCGCCGGGTTGAAAACGTTATGCAGAACAGAAGGAATAATTTTGCTTTTCAAAAACCCTTTCAAAACTTGCTTTCAGTTTAAACAAAAGCGCCACGTATATAGTGCAAAGCGCAAAACGAGTACTTTTTCGTATTGGGAAGGATAGAATCAAACCATAGAGAAAAAAAAAATATTAAACAGAGCAGAAGAAAGTGAGTTTGCACCCCAAAAAGGGACATACCGTCCCACATCGAGCGAGATGTTATATAGAGGCCGGAATTGTTCCAGCAACGGGCAGCAATGAATGTGGCAGAAGACAATACATCCAGTGAGGCCTTGAGCACCAAGCGGGGTCTGGCACCCAGGAGCGGGAAGTCATAAACAGAATGGAGCACCACCATTACGATTCCTGAAATAGTCTCTGGTGCCTCGCTTCTTTCGGAGACAAAGACCGCTCGACTCTGGGAGCTGCTCTTGTCATCCAAGAGGACAGCAACAAATCCACACGATTTCACAAACAGCAGACGAAACGAAATCCCATTGTTACTCCAAGAGGCAGCCAGAGCCACCTTAGCAAGAATTTCTTTTCCCCTAGCTACGGAATCGAAAGTTTAAAAAACGGCCCGCAGACATGTTCGTATCAAACAAACGTATGAACCAAACATGCTTCGAAGATGTCCGCAAACATTTCTGTCTTCATGTCTGCGGAAAACTCGTTGTCTTTTGTATAATGTATGAGCAGTGTGAATGCGGTTGTAGGGACGCGTGTCTCACTGAACTTTATTATTATTATCATTATTATTATTATTATTTAATGAAGACAGCACTTAGCGGCGAATGCGAATGCATCAAAACCTTCTAAGAGTTTCGGTAAGTAACCTTCTTACGGTTCCTATCCGTGACGTCACGATCAAGATTATCGATCGCCAGTGTGTAAATGTCGATGGTGTGCGTAGAAAGCACGGTGGAGGCTCGAATTCACAGCGTCTTTCAACCGACGCCATCTAAGTGATCAGTATGACATTGCTCTTATTTTTTTTTTTTTTTTAATATTGAAGGTAGAATTGATCGTGTACTCGAGTCGTCATAGTGATCGTTCGGCCAATCACGAAAGGCCGATATCACAGCGACGCTTCCGGGCGCGCACGTGGCCGATAAGTCTTTTTTTTTTTTTTTCGGGATAGCCAATCGCGAATTGCAATATAATTATTCTGATCGTGCAAGATCCTCAAAGAGCAGAATATGACCTGCGCGTCTCCCAATCATTGATAAACACGAAAAAAAAAAAAAAAGTTTATATTTTTAACTATATATAGTGCGCGGTAATTATTTGCCAAGTGGAAGGCTACGCGCGGACATGCGCAGAAGCTGTTCTAGGTAAGGCCCCTTTCCGCGTAGTCGACAGGCACGTAGCAGCCAGGGGGGCGCTCATGGGGCCTGCGCCCCCCTCCCCCTCGAAATCTTCCATTTTGCTGGGACCTCCTCACCCCCTCCCCCTCAGACAGCATTTTGTCATGGGCGCCCCCCCCCCCCCCCCCCCCCCCGAAACAAAATCCTGGCTACGTGCCTGGTACTCGAAACTGTTCCCGATCGCGAATGGATACGCCGGAAACCGATTATCTACAAGACGAACCCGAGCGAGCTATTTGGAACGCATACGTTATCTTTGCCCAGCACGCAAAAATAGAGATAAGCGAAAGAAGGGCCGCAGCGTGCGAGCATACACTTGAGTGGTGTGTGCTGCGTCAAACGCTTCCGACCGCAATGAAATCAATCAATCAGCGCCAAAAAAAAAAGTCAGTCGTCGCGGCGTTCTTTGTCTTTGTGTGTTTTCTATCACCACTTAAAGCAGTTACGCACGTAGTAAATGCGCCGCAATCCTGCGTTTTTTTTTTGTTTTTTTTTTTGTTGCGCGCGATTTTAGGTTTAGCCGTGATAGCATCACGCCAAAAACAACGAGCACTTTTGGCGGTGCTTGACCGGCCCCATTGGTCCGTAGCGTTGGCTGCACGTAATCTGTATACTGTTGAACGACAAAGCACTGCAGAGACGCTTCACTCTAAGAAATGCCTGCGCGTCTACTTACCCGCAAAACGCTCGAAGAGCCAATTTCTGCGATCTATGAAATCAGCTGAGCGAATGATGAGGCGGAGCATCTGTTTAGACCTCAAAATTAAGTCTGGGCCGTGGCAATGCAAAGCGTCATGCTTGCATTGCGTAATGTCACAGCGCAGATTTCATTTTAGGTTTAAACGGATGTTCCGCCTCATCATTCGCTGAGCTGATTTCGTAGATCGCAGAGATTGGCTCTTTGAGTATGTCACGGGTAAGTAGACGGGCATGCATTTATTAGAGTGTTCCGATACTATACCCAATGCTTAGTAAGTCGAAGAAGTACATATAAAAAAAGACTGCTGAAACTGTGGATGTTCACCTTTCAAGAAATGCATATAGTATATTGGAGGAAATACTCTGAATGCGTTGCGAAACAAGTAGTGATGCTTTCGCGCTCAGCCGTGCCGTACGGTATAGAGTCTATGCCGTATGGCTCGTGTCTAAACTATAGAGGCACTTGAACTAGGCAATGCATCCTACCGTCATGAAACGGCGTTTTGTATACATTACAAAAAAAAAAGTAATCGATTATAACTACAATTACTCTCGCTTAAAAAGTACTCAATTATATCACTCGATTGCTAGAGAAGAAAAGTAATTGGCAGTTACTTGACAAAGTAACCGCGTAGTATCTTTCCGGATAGTTCAGATTTTCAAAACGACAGATTTTTCTGCAAGTTTGAAAATGGGTCCTTCGTACTATCCATTGTTAAATTAGAATCACCGAACTAGGAAATACTTATCATCGTAACCCACCAATCTTGGTAAACTAACCTCCTGTCGGATATACTCGGCTCCAAAACTGCCTTGGTAAGAGACTTGTAGGAGCAATGGGCGCCATTAGGAAGGGCTCGGAAGAAGAGCAACGGTTACGAGTAATTTTCGTACTTCCCAAAGTTATCGAATTACTCTTACGATTACTTCCTAGTACATATATTCGAGATATTACACAATCACTTCAAAAAGTAATCGATCGCGAGAAATCTGACTACTTAGTGCAAGCCTGCTACAAGTAAACGTAGGGTACAAGATGGACGAAGTGGACAGCATTAACTGCCCCATGAGCGATCCGGCGTTATCAGCTTTTTCGTACGACGTCTGTTGGTGCTGCTTTTTTATTATTTATTTTTTCTTTATTTTAAGCTGCAGAGTCGTGGGATGCATCTTTGGTGAACCCCATTAACAACGGTTTCTTAATGTGGTTTACCGCTGTTGAAGTAAAGTGTGAGTACATTTTTCTTTAAATAATAAGCCTCTTCAAAAATTTTCTCGTTTTCATCAAAACATATTAGTTACGAAACAGAAATAACAATTGACTGCATTGCCTAGCTTTAAAAAGAAAACAACGAATAAGCGTTTCGCTCAAGAAGGTGTTTGAGGATCAGTCAAGCTTTCCTGTTGGGAGTACTTGCGAGCAAACTACCGTGAAAGTGCCCAAACCAACGCTTGCGCTATACAGTACCTGTAATTATAAGTATACTGCAATTACTCAAACTGTAAACGTACACACTATAAGGTCAAAGGAGCACAAACAACGAAGCTCCATATACAAAGTTCTTCAGCGCTGGAAAGAAAGCAATGAGAAAGAAAAATCGTGCTGCTTTATTCCAAAGTTTTTTTTTTTTTTTTTTTTTAATTTGTCGGTTAGATATTGCTGGCGGGGATTCCAAATAACGAACGCATGATCGAGTATCGACCTCGCGTGTTGAAAAATAAGCTTCTGCGAATGAAGAATAACATTTTGCTAGCTCTTTTTTTATGGTATGACCATTATAAGTTATAACTATGAAGAAAAAAAACACAAAACAAAAAGTAGTCGTATATGGGCTCACATCGAATTTCGCGATGTGATATTTAGCGTTTAGAGCACTATAAGGTAATGGGACCAATCAAGCAGCGTTAAAAGAGCAAAAGTCACTACCATAATATCCCGAGAAATGCCCCACCCCCGAAAGATAGCCCACCCCTCATTTTAACATACGTTTTTTTGTTTTTTTTTGGTTTTTTTTAAACACCGGAAGATAGTTTATTTCTCGCAATTGCAAAGCCCTGGCCGATGGTGACCTCGGCAAAAACGGTGTTAGCTAACAACGGCGGTAGATAAGCGAACATTGCTGACTGGGAAAGACAATCGATTTTGGTTCATCGCCCCTTCCTGCGATCACAAGTTTCGAGAATCACAAAATCTAAAACCAGCACTTTTTTTTTTACTTTTTTTATGGCACATTCATCATTTCCATCCGATTTGCCATCGATTTTAGGGTGGTCTATCTCTCGGGATATTGCGGTAGACTTTTTCTATTTATGATTGCTTCAGCGAAGATAGAATCATCACGAATATATACATATATAACCACGGCGGGAGATACGCGAACATTGCTGACTGGGAAGTCCAGTAGATTTTGGTTCATCGCCCCTTCCTGCGATGTCAAGTTTTGAGAATCACCAAATCTAAAAGCAGCATTTTTTTTTACTTCTTTTTTTATGGCACATTTATCATTTTCATCTGATTTGCCATCGAGTTAAGGGTGGTCTATCTCTCCGGATATTGCGGCAGGCCTTTTCAATTTATGATTGCGTCAGCGGTGATAGAAACAGGACCAACACCATGACGGTGCACTTTTGATGCTTTGTGATTGGTCCCATCATATCCTAACGTCGGCTGCGTTCGGACTTAAAGGTGAAACGAAGGATTTGAACAAAGCCGAGATTCAAAACAAGCCCTCCACCGAACTCCTTTTCGTTTTTTTTAGAAAACACGATTTTTTTTTTTTTGCGTACTTCGGCGATTTTGTTTGCTGCAATAATAAAAACAACGATAAACAAGACAGAGACGAAACGCTGTCGAGCGAGCCCTGTTTCGCATGGCCACTCAAGCGCACACTGATACCTTGCCTCGTTTATTAGGGCACACACCGGTCGCGAACGACCTTCAAATCGACACGGCTAGTGGCATCCGTAGGGGAACGGAAGCTTCTGCATTGCCCACCGCTGCTAACCTGCTCGTTCGATAGAAAAAAAAAAAAAAAAAAAAAAAAAAGCAAGCAAAAAAGAAGGTGTGTTGGAGTGATGAAGTCATCCTTCTTCCAAAGCTCGTTTGGTTCACAATAAAAGATAAGGGACATAAAATAGCATATAAGGGTTAGGCAAATGACAGAAGACAGGGAAAAAAAATGGAAAAATAAAGTATTTTCTTTCACTTTTGTATTTCATTCGTATTTTTGTTTGTTTTCACTTTCCACGAGGACCGTCAAAAGGAATCTACACCAATACTCGCCCAATTTCTTGGAGGTCAGTTCGCGAGAACTCTGCTTGCACTTTCCTAAGACGTCCCTCGCCAAGTTCCCGCTCGTCGATACAGCTTCGCGCGTTCGGGGAATCTTTTCATCGCGTGCGTAAAAATAAATAAAGGAAGACACAAAAACGAAAGTATGACTGTTTGTTTCCTTTACCCGGCGCTTTAGTTTTCCTCCCGCGCGCTTTTCGCTGCCCCCCCCCCCCCCCCCCCCCCCCCCCCCCCACACACACACACAAACGTTCATCGGTTTAGGAAAACCGAGACAAGGGAATGCACCGAACGCACACGGAGCATTTGTCTGACCCCTTTCGCGGAGATGGTAACAAAGGAAAAGCGGTTGCACGCGATTTTGAATTTCCTTTTTGCGAGACGTATGGAAACCTCTGTACGCGATACGGCCCTTCGCCTTTCCCTGGGCGAGGGAAGGAAATGACCATTAACTCGTCACCCCAAAAGAATTTCGTTTCTTCCTTCTTCTTTTTTTCGAATTTAGTGCTTAAAAACGCTCCAATTATGCGGCTAAAATAAAGTAGTGAGCGTAGTTTTTCCTTGGTGCAAAATCAGGTCAAAGGAGCGCTCGTGTTCCTGGTGTGGCGCTACACCTGGCCAGCTGGTGTATTGCCATCTCTTAACCAGATGTATAGCGCCCCGGTTGATTGAAAACGAAGGTCCAAAACCAAAAGCGTTTACAAATAAAAGAGTACATTGATGAGCTGATTCCTCGCGACGCAAAGCTTTCATTTATCCAAAGGGTGATTTGCATCGCGAAGAATCAGCTTATGAAGGATAAATGCACGAGCTGGGTCCCTTGCTACGCAAAGCAGACGAACGAATCGAACGTGAGGGAAAACCTTAGCAAAGGAGTGCGAGGTATTAAATACGATAACATTTTTGAGCGAACCCTGCGCATTTTCGCGTCTGTCTTTGGGTTTGTAACAACCAAAGCCGACGGCGCGCACCTCGGGTAACGCGCCCAATGAATGGGATACGATTTATTAACTTCTGAACAGAAAATACACTTACCAAGGGTTTCATTATGATTATATGTATATACACATATTATGTTTTTCATACATAGCAAGGGAGGAACATTTGAATTGCAGTACAACAAAAGTCGCAGGTTGGTCTCGGGTGGTCCGTCCGCGGAAAGTAAACAATTAAATAAAAAAAACACTAAATTAGTTTTAAATGTGACACAAGACTACATGGGCTTGAACGAAAAATATTTCTAGAATTTCCACAGCATTTCCTAGCCAGTAAAATAAAGAAACGTTTACGCAGAACAAGATGGTGCAAAATGCTTACGAATTTCAACGACAAACTGAGCAACAATTTTAACTACGATATATGTGTTGTTGTTCTTTTTTTTTTTGCGTATTAAAGCGGCTATACCTCACCGCCCACCGTAAGCTCCGATACATCCTACACGACCGGTTGTGTTCTCGTAAACAATTTCAAAAGCGCACACCAGGCGTGCAGCCCCCTTCACTCCATCTTTTTCCGTCTTCCGCTCCTCTGCGCGGACGTTTCCATAATGGCTCCATAAAGCCTTCGCGTATTTGCAAACGTCTGTACGAGGCTCATAACCAGAACATAAAAAAATATCACCCACAAAGCAAAAAAAAAAAAGTAATTTTACGGCGTTTGACTAAATGACTTTTGATACATTGAATGCTACATTAAAGCGGCTGAAGTGTACATCCGTGACATGCGCTCGGGCACTCATTAAACGGGCTGAAGTGTACATCCGCGACACGCGTTCGGGCTCTCATTGAAGCGGCTGAAGTGTACATCAGCGACACGCGCTCCGGCACTCATGTTTATAAACGTAAGGAAGATCTCACCCCTTGTCCCATTTTCTTTTTCCTGCTCAGTTCTTTTCTTCCGCGAGCCACAGGGGACACACGAGCAGCCAGCAAATTATCGTACCCGCATTCCTTCTCTCACGGAATTGTCATGCAGTCAAAATTTGCGCCATCTTACCGTGCCCTCAGGGCCTAGCAACATGGCGGCTGCCGAGTCGGAATTATACTTCGTTTCAGCTTAAGTGCGGATGCACTCGACGCTACGAGGTAATGGGGGACATATCAAGCAGCGTCAAAAGCGCAATTAACATGCCTTTTTTTTTTAGTTTACGATTGGTTCCGCGATGATAGAACACGTACAGAAACATTAGTTTCGTTCGATTTTCCTGCGCCTCTTGCACCGGTGCAGAAAAGTGTAGGACAGTGCACTTCCGGTATGTGTATACACGAACTTACCTCTGTTACGTCACGGCGCGTTACGGCGCGTTTTTGGAGTCACGTTTTGGAGTTTGAGGGGCTACCCTCGGGTATACAAAGGGCACAACGGGCCTGCTATGGCTACGCACTGGCGTCCTCTGCGATTATTACACGATAACCGCCATTTCTTCCCTTGCAGCCGGAAAGACGGAGGAAGCGGCAGCAAACTCCGTTCTTTCTTTGGACCTAATCGTGTCAGCTGTCGTCGCAGGTGGCGTACTGTGCGGCG
Source organism: Ixodes scapularis (assembly GCF_016920785.2). Classification (NCBI taxonomy): domain Eukaryota; kingdom Metazoa; phylum Arthropoda; class Arachnida; order Ixodida; family Ixodidae; genus Ixodes; species Ixodes scapularis. The sequence continues at coordinate 18,626,826 of NW_024609882.1, read as the reverse complement.
AAGAGGCGTTAAGAAGCGACGCCAGGTTGAGGTGCGAGAGTTCAAATTCATTTTTTTTTCTCGTTTTAAACCAAAATTACATTGATTAATCTTTCTGAATCAAAAGCCAATCGATTGTTCTTCCAATCCCACCATATATTGTATTTTTACTTGGAACACCTCAGGGTGAAATAAACGGCTCTTTATGCGCCAAAACGCACTTTTTAACAACTTCAGGATTTTTTTTTTTTTTTTGCTGCAAGATATTTATTTAAGCGGATTTGAATTTTTTTTTTATAGATTATATACCTACAGGGAAGCCGGTAAAAAGTTAATTTAAGTCCCGGGAGCAATTATATATATTTAATAAAATAAAATGTTAAAATTTTCAAGAAAATGGTGTATTTTTTTAATATATAGATTAAACAAAATTGCACAAGCCCAACCACATTGTAAGTCCGCCCGTCGCCATATTGCCGCCCATCGATTAGGCATCGCGTTTCGGAGTGTGAGGAGCCGCCCTCAGATACAAACGGCAAAACGGGCTTGCTATGGCTACGCACTGGCAGCACCTCCGATTATCAACACGATGCCCGCCGTTTTTCCCCTTGCAGCTAAAAAGACGGACAAGGGGAAGCGGCAGTAAACTCCGTCCTTTCTTTGGACCTAATCGTGGGGCCTACATGCTTCAGCGGAGCGGCGGAAACATGTAGGCACCCTAGTGTCAGCTGCGAGAGTTCAACTTCAAAAATTGTTTTCTCGCTTTAAACAAAAAGTAATTTGATTAAACTTTCAGAATCAAAAGGCAATCGATTGCTCTTCTAAACCCACCATGTATTGTATTTTTACTTCGACCACATCAAGGTAAAATAAACGGCTGCTTATGTGTCAAAACGCACTTTTTTGCAACTTCCGGATTTTTTTTTACTGCGAGATATTTGAATGAGCGGTTTAAACATTTTTTAATAGATTATATACCTGCAGGGGCCTCCGGTTAAAAAGTTCTATTGTATCCCTGGAGAATTTAGATATTTTTAATAAAATAACAAAAATGTTAAAAATTTCAAAAGAAATTGTGTTTTTAAAAACTATTTAAATTGAACGAAATTGCACAAGCCCAACTACATTGCAAGTCGAATGCCAAGCAGATTTAAGAAAAAACTATTGTTGGGTGTTTCTTAAAAAAGCAGATTTTTCATGAGTTATGAAATGACACCTAGTTTCATGCTATTTTTAAACGTTAAAACCGCGCACACGCCATCAAAAAGATTTTTTCGTCAAAAATATTTTAGGGCATGGCTACGGACATTGCAGCAAAAGGCCATGATTTCTTTTTTTAGAAATCGAAGGTGGTCGAGCGCAACGTCTGGGACGTTTGACATGGAATGACGTGTAACCGATTACTTTTTGGAGTAATTTTGTAATCAGGTGATTACTTTTATTAGGTTTAAGGTTTAAAAGCGCAAACAGACAGGGACAGTAGAACATAACACAAACGACAGGGACAAGGCGCTACTCTAAACTGATTTATTGCAAGACCGTTCATCGCATCTACCGTTTACATTTCAACTTCAACGCCAACAGCCAATAAAACATCTTACTGACACCCCTCTAAATAAGTCACTTCTTTATATAGTAGGCTAACAGATGGCGCGCTGATGCACTTGTCATTTGAAATCTCTCTCTCCCCCCCCCCCCCCCCCCCCCCCCCCCCTCGAACACACTTTTTTTTTCTAAAATGACAATAATAAAATTTGCTTTTTTTTTCGATCGGAAAAAAGAAAGATTTTTGCGGAGCTGTAGGAAGCGAGGTCAACCCCTTTGTATGTACAGTTTCTGTGGAATGTCCGTTTTTTTTTTTGTTTTTTTTTCGAGCTGGGACTGGGAGTGGGAACCCCTTGGGAAGCCCCAGTGCGTGACAAAGGCGATTCAGGGCGAAGTTTGAGGGAGCAGAATGTAGCCTTGTAAGTCCTTCGTCCAAACTAGCCCCCTCACGCACCCACACACAGAAATAATTTAAGAAAAATCCTGCTTACGGTACCTACTTGCAGCCCGTAGGAGAACCAGAACCGAAGAATGTCTAAAGCGGATGCAAAATATAACAAAGCCAGTTCAAATGCACGTCAAGATCCCGTATTTCCCCTACGTGGTCTTTGTGACAAGCAAGGATTCGAGTTGAGAAGTGGTCGGGGCGATCTCTTCCGCTAATGGATACAACACACAATCCGTTCCAAATCCTGGAGCTGCTGCTCTTTTGTATAACATGCGAGTTCATCCACATGTGAATAATATCTGGAGAAGCGCGTGTGTGTGTGAAAGAGAGTAAGGGCCTCTTGGTTGCCAGTACAAGAAAATATATAGAGCAAGGAAACAAAATACCTTTTATTTAGAACCAGAGATTCCAAGAAAACGTGGGAAAATCAGCGATACAAACTTTGAGCGACAACTCAAGATCTAGAACCCCCTCCGCTCCCTCCCTACCCTCCCTCCCTCCCTCCCTCCCTCCCTCCCTCCCTCCCTCCCCCCCCCCCTCCCCCAACTGGCGAACGCCCAAGTCATTAAACTTCTTCAAACGAATTCTATGCTTGTGTCCGCATTGTGAAGGTGCAACGATCACGAAGAGGGAACCCGTTTTTTCTTCTTCAATACTTGTGCAAATGTGAACTATAGGTTGGAAGTCGTTCATTGTTATGAGCGCTAAAGATGTAAGTCTTCACACAATAAAGTATTCGGAAAAGTCACGGTTACTTCTTAAAGTAATGTCCAATTACTTTTGCTGTCGAGTAATCAAGTAATCTAATCGAATACTTTTTAGCTAAGAGTAATAGTAATTGTAATCGATTACTTTTCTTAAGTAACGTGCACAAGTCTGGGCGGAAAGCACTTTGGGTTGAATACACGGATACTTGTGGTCATCAGATTCATTTCTTTTGTTCCAACAGGAACGCTGGAAAACCGTCAAGTTGTACGGACCACCTGTGGACTACGTTCAGTGCGTCTTCAGGTTTGAACGGCCGCCTGATCGATCGAACTGTCGTCTGCTCTTTCAAACGCTTCTGCTTGTCGTCCGCTCTTTTAGACGACACCGGCCGACAGACCAAATGTTGGCCCAGTACTTGCGATAAGAAGTAAGTGCAGGCCTCAAAAGACTTAAGCTTGGATGTTGGTAAGCAGGCTCGATGTAAACAGTATAGATACAAGGAGATGTTGATAATGGACCTTTTTCCAGTAAGGAGTGCCTCATGACGGTTTCGCCGCCAACTACAAATGGAGGGCAACCGGACTCGCCTTCTCCCATAGAAACAGATTAGTGTCGCAAGAAAACAGTGCCCCCCAAGAATGGCGAAAGGGCGGTCAAGGTCAAGGGAAAAGGGTGTGCGCGTGCGCACACGCTTACTGGAAAAAGGTCCATTGTTACCAGTGGCCATCGCCGACTTGTTATGTCTGATTCACAAGGTCCGATTCTGCTTGCGGTTTTCAAAATAGACGTCGACCATCTCAGCTACGGTTCACGCTTTTGCAGCCCGAGCGACGTCGCGACTGAAAATTGTGAGCGAAATCTCATCATGCGAATCAGGCTTTCGCGTACATACTGCGGCGTCCACGCGGAATAAATCACCGCATGTCACATTATTCGCGCGAACTTTTGCGGTGTAACGAGCCTCGGCAATTTCGCTGAGGCCGCTCAAGTAGTCAGACTTTGCCAGGAAGAGTAGCATCAACAATCCGAACGCGAAAAGGGGCAGGGGAACTTACACCGACGCCTACAACATCACATTTCAATGGATTGTTTATGGGCGACGGCGAGCTTCTTGCCCACACTCCATCACGCATGCGCGGCGCCGGTGGCGTCCGCTAGGGTGGCTCCGGTTTGTTTGTAAACATGAGTTCGTGTATACCCTACCCCTTTCTGCACCGGGAGGTCCAGTTAAATCGAACGAAGCTACTGTGAACACCATGACAGTGGTGCTCATAACTCTTGCGAAACTCTTGGAGATGCTCGCAGACGATCGACGCGTTCGCCCCGTCTTCGTAGCTCGCACAGCAAACGCGGCCCATAAACCACGCGACACCGGCACACTGGTCGGAACCACCGGCAGCGAATCAAGTCGGACCACGCGGAAGGCTAGCTAGTGGTCTTCGCACGATTCCGGATTATCTGGTCAAGCACCTGGCCGCGCTCTTTCTTCCTCAATTTAGTCCCGAGAGGCGCCGAGATGCCAGAAACGATTTAGCTGCTGGTCTAACCCACTTCCACGATGCAATGGAAACTTCGCTTCTCTTTGCCGTTCGCTGTCGCTTATGGGGACCTCGGGGGCACACATAAAAGACATAGATACGGCACGCATAGTATAATGTAGCGCTTATTTTTTATAAGCGGAAATGAGAAGTATCGGCCAGCTGTAATGGCCTATAACGACGGCATTCTTCCTTTTGATTTGTCATCAGCTAGAAGTTATCTTTAGAAGTTTCGACGCTAGGGGCTATCCGGTCCGCTTTATGGTGGTTGTTTTCTTCTTTTTTTTTTCTGCCCGTAGCCACACCTATTATATGTGACGCTATCAGCACTACCGGGTCCGCCCTTTCTGAAACCCTTTATTGATCAATAATCTGGCCAGTGGGCGGAGCTTATGCGCTGTTCGATTTAGCCGCCTCCCTGTGTTACTGCCGTGTTTGTGTGTGTGTGTGTGTGTGCAGATTTGTCATTAAAATCGTGTGTCCGCACTTGTAACTGAGAAGAACGTGTGCCCACTCGTCACTGCCAAGTGTGCTTCGTGTGTGCACGCGTGACAAGCGTGCACACAAAAAGCACAGCGGGTGGTTTTCATCGGTACACCTTTTCTCACGCTCACTCATTTCGCGACAAAACAACATGGCGCCGTGGCATGTTGTTTGTTGCCCACCTTCTCGGTAGACTACAAACTCTTTCTTGTGCCTCGCATTGCAACATGTCAAATATCTGTTCCTTAATGCGGTAGCATTATTAAGCTACTACTCAAGATTTTCAGCTATGTATATGCTGGCCTCCTAATGTGCAGCAGGTGTGCGCTGTAACCCGTTTCAGATCACTGTCCTTGCACCCCATTGAGCCGCGCGTACGCGGAGCGGCGGTATGCACTCTTTCATACTCGCACCCTTTTCGAAGGACCTAACGACCTTGACGTCGCCATAGAGGTCTTCCTAGACGTCATCTTCGACGTCTTCCCTTAGGGTGTTGTCGTCAACGTCATCCTTTAGGGCGTTGTCTTCGACGCCGTCCTTGAGATCACACTAGAGGTCGTCTCAGAGGTCGACCTCTAAGAACCTGGTCACGTGACCAATGCACGTGACTGTACATGAGCACATAGCCGGTGTGCAACGTGTGTCACATAGGCGGTATGCAACGACAAATGCTATCGCATTCATAGATAATCACCCCTGTGGTTTATACAAATTTGCCTCGACTATCAATTCGCTGCCCTGTATTCGTGTGTGTGTTTTTTGTGTTTTTTTTTTTGTTTTTTTGTTGCTATTAGCGACGTGCGCGACCAAGAGCATCGTTGTGGTCGAAGTTCGTGATTGGCCAAAACAATTGCTTCCTCTATCGTTAGTATGCATGTCGAATCGCCGGTTCACAGCGAGGCAAATCCTGCCAACCGCGGCGAGGCAAGTCCTGGTCGTGAAGTCGGGAAAGGAAGCCATAAGAGGGCACCAGCGATATATCTCGGTGCTAATAGTTGCCGGACCTTTCGGTCGAATGTTGGTATGCTGTCAGTAGTTATTATCAAATAACTGCCAAATTATTGCACTACAAATGATTCGCTACCCTTTTCCTTCTCAGTTTCTTTTTTTTATTTTTTTCGGATTCCTGTTGTTTTTAAGTTTAGTGAGCGGAAGATTTACGACTGATCCAGGGATCACTGCACGGGGATTCAGTAATCGCGTTCTGATCGTTCAGTATGTTTTGATATTCCCTCTTTGCTTTAGCTCACCGCACCTCGGAAGATGGGGACCTACAACTCAAACTGCAGACCCTAGGGCTCGTTCCTGGGTTCGACCCCACCCTTGTATGTATTTCGATCCAGATGAGCATCTTACCACCGCGCGGTTGTGTATCTCTACTGCGTGGTACACGCGTTAGGGACTCCTGGTCGGACTTGTACATAACGCATTACGAGTAACGCATTACTTGTGCCTAGTTACTTCTTTTGGTAACAAAGTAAAAACCCGAACGGGTAACGTATTCTCTTTACCTTTTTGACGAAGTAACGAGTACCGATGTTTCGTAACTTCTGAAGGGGAACCTGTACAACAGAAGTACCCGACCTCGTTGTTACCCCAGCTCTCGCCTGTGATTTGCGCGAGGGGAAAACGCTAGATGTGCCTTACAAAGACGTACAGAAGATATGTCAGTCGAGTCACCGTGATCGCAGAATGAACGCTTTAAAAAGCGAGGAATCATTAACGAATACCAATTTTGGAAGCGGCTACTGCTTCGTAGAAATGACACATTTGGAGTAACGAGGGAGCAATGCGTTACTTTCAAGCTGCAACGCGTCTCTTTAACGAAAAACGTACCTGGTTACTTTTTTTCTGAGCGAGTAACACGGAACGGTTTTCAGTTACTTCATTTCACCGACGTCTACATGTCGGCCCCAGATTATATAGCAGTTGTGCTGCACTGATAAAATTGACGATCTGCCGCCAACACGGAATCCGACATTTTAAGATGGACTCGCTTCTCGCCGTTTAAACTTGGATACAACGAATTCGATTTGAGGTTTCTTCTGACATCGGAACAGCCCCCCAATCCACCTTTTCAGGAAATCACCGGTTTGAGATTTTTTTTTGCGCAGAGAACGCGCGTGCACACCACGAGCGCTCTCACGAGATCTCGCTTGAAAGCATGCCATGGTCGCTCATGAATCCATGAAACGCGAAAATGTGTTTTCATTCCCAACTTTCACGACCTATAGGGAGCGCAGTGGTGTCTATCAAAATGGCTGTCATCTGGATTAGGGCTCTAATCTGGATGATCGTCGTAGAACAGCGCGGTTCGAGGCTGGGTCGGCTACGCGTAACTAATTCTAGTTTTACTATATATACGAGCAGTATTAGAGCCTTACGTTACTTTTTCCCGCCAGGAAGGTGTAGAAAAGCCCATTTATTATGACGCCAATCATCCAGGAGCTAGGGTGCGCGATTCTCACAACGCGGTACCACCATCGCTGAAAGTTGCGAATACCAGAAACCCTGGAGCCATGATTTCCAAAGAGGTGGATTCCCTTCAACGCGAAATCTTCTAGGATTTCCCGCAAAGGTCTGTTGAATAATATTAAACACCGTCAACACCAGAAGCGTGTACGCAGGTCACGATCACTTCTGCGAAATTGGGCATTGAAGCCGGGTTTTATGATCGACCGTAAGTTATTTTGGGGGCAGATAGCAGGAAGTTTTAGCAGATTGTTCCGATACCTCCAATAACGATTTCCGGTAACGATGTGATGCATGTGCAAAAGCACCGACGGAGTATGGTGTATAATTTTTGGAGCTATCAAAACGATCTACTAAAACTCTCCAATAAGCAGAGCATATACTAATATTTCTGTGCATACAAGCAAGAAACTAAAGCAGTTGTAAAAAAATACGACCCTGTCTTCACTCTTTTTCGCCAATTTTTTTTAGGGGTTTTAGGGGCTCGAGCTAAGTGCAAGTCACGCTCCTGCTGAACGATTTAACCAACGATCTTTCATCACTTTGCTCTCGTCGTTCGTGCACACGAGAAGCCGGCCGAATATCATGCGTCCAACAGCTGATTGTTGCAGCAGGCAGGTATAGCTCCCAGTAGTGAACGTATATAGCTTAGTAGTGAACTAGGTACAGCTTGTTGCAACCCTCATAATACGACCGCGGAAACGAAATCTAAGATTCAGTAGATGTGCTCGGGTGATATTATTAGTAGCATCAGGGAGCACCACGAACCGGAATAATTACAGTCGATGGCAAGCTAAGAGTTCAAGGTAAGCTCCTCCCACCTCACTTTAGCAGAGCGAACGCTGGAGAGGAGGCGACCTCCTCTCCAGCGTTCGCTCTGTAGAAGTGGGGAGAGGTGAGAGGGAGCTTATTCTGAACTCTGAACCTGTCAACGACTACACCACTCGGCGGACGTTGCCAGAATTTAACGCAAGGAGATGTCCCCGGGGCCTTGTACACTCATTGTCCCTGAAGCCCAAGCAGTGCCCAAAAGGACATAACCTGTCCTTTGGCAATGATCAAGTGAAGCGAACGGAATGCAAGGAAACAAAAACTGAAGGTCGGTTATGGCGGCGCCTATGCACAGCAGCCTGAAAGCGCCTAGAGCAAAACGTACAGAGATGATTAGCACAGTGACTATGCTTTTTTGGTGCTGCTTGATTCGCTCCATCGAATCGTGGTGACGGCGGCAGTCGAGCTTAAAGTGAAACGGTGCATAGCAAGCAACGGTATAGAAAACATGTGGAACGGCAGTTTACCGCTCTTTTTTCACGCGTGAATTACACGCGTGTCACGCACGGGAAGGCCTGCGACGTGAAACAACGTCAACAACAACCAGGGGACGGTGTAAACCAGGGTGACGAGAAACGTTCCGGCATTGAAAGCGCAGAAAGAATCCCCTATGCAAGCGGAAGGTATAGGCGCGTGACCATTGTTGGTTGTTTTTCTTCCACGAAGACGGAGTTAGCGTGGAAACATAACAAAGACGCGAAGCCGCCCGGGGTGTGAAAAAAGAGCGTCAAGGTAACCGAAGCAGTTTCCACGGTTTCCGCTGTTTGCACGTTACACGCTCGTCCTTGGTCGCTCCACGAGATCTGTTATAGTTACCGCACTTGACTGTCAGAAGACACTCCCCGGAAGCCACGAGCACGCGGGTTTCTATAATAATTGGGGTTGTGTGGAGATTTAGACAGCATGTTGTTGGTCAGCCATTTCAAAGTTGCGACGAGTCATTCGGTGTAGATGAGCAATTTAGCCAGTGCAGTACAACCGCCAGCCTGGGCTCTTTAACGTGCACCACGCAGTAGTGATACACGACTGCACGCCGGTACGACGCTCACCAGATCGAAACGGGCAGGGGCGGGGATATAACCCAGGATCCCTGGGTTCTGCAGCGCGAGGTTTCGCTCCACGAGCTCCGAGCTGGTGTGCTCTAGCCCACTCTGCCACCGGCGACGTGCGCGACCAAAAGCGTCGCTGTGGTCGGCCTTCCATGATTGGCCCAAAAGCTGACTATGACGTCGGAGAGGGTATACCATCGACGGAAATAAGAGAAATGAAAGAACTTTAATTTCGACGGTGTCGGCAGTGTTGCTTTGAGAGCGCAATGATTTCAGGCTTCCACCATGCTCATTACAAACACCATCAAACTTGTTGTTCGCAAGGTAATGACGTCACAAGAGGGAACCATGGGAGGGCGCCACCGAAACATCTCGCCGCTAATACTGTGGCAGAAAGAGCAAAAGACAACCGGCCGGTTAGAGTTCCTGGTGTTGTCTTCTGTCTCGAGGCGCGTGAGTATATCACGCACCCCTAGAACATCGGCCTCTATTTCTTCTATCGTCTGATGTTGGGCTCTGCGTGTGCCACAAGACGCGGCCGCCGAAAGTGAAAAGGTAGAGCGGCAGACAAGAGGCTACGGTGCCTAGATGTCTGTCTGTCTCAGGGTGAAGACATCCATTGTTGTCCGGAATGTACCAGCGCGTGACGCTCTCGCGCACTTGGTGCGTGACTTGGGCGGTAAGATGGCGTCTATGCATCAGCCAAAGCTACGCGCTCGAGCTGAGTGACACCGGATTGCGCGCACTTCAAAATGCATAAACAAACGATTGAGCGCAAAAATGGCTGAGATGTCACCACTCAAGCAAAAGCGCGCGTGTGTATGAAGGCACTCTACAAGAGTCATGCAGCGGGCGCCCCGCTGCGGCAAGACGCCGAAACACACTTGTCCCGAGCGATGGAATGTCCTGCTCCTCGCGTTCCTCGGGCTACCGCTTCTTTTCTCGTCGGGTTTGAAAACCATGTTTCGGGACCTCGCCGCTGCAAAAGCTGTGCGCTGAATACCAGACTCCCCGAGAAATGCTCTGTGCCACCAGATCCTCGCGCTCGAAACCTGCGACCGGGCACTCTATGACCCCGTCATCGAACTGCCAGGCTTTGTTAGTGTAGAGGAGGCTACGCCACTATACACCCCTAAGGCGCATCCCCACTGCTCGTGCAACATACAAAAGACACGCGCTGTTCGCAGCGGACACGATGACGGTATTGTCTGAAGACACGTCTCAAGCACCTTCGAAGCATGCTTGCTACAGTCATGTGCATGTTTCACACATTACAGGACCGTCAGATACAAGGAAGGAACACGCCTCAGACGATAGGGAGTTTTAGGGAACCGTTTTAGCACATTTGATACGGTACGATGCGCCCTCCGGTACGAACTGCGCATGCGCTGTCGCAGAAGCTTCTCACATGCACAGATCGTATGCCGGACGACCCATCGATACCGTATCGGATGTGCACAAACGGTTCCCCAAAACTCCCTATAGTGTCCCCAGACGCGTTTTCCATGCAGGGTGGGGAAATGGAGGGACAGCTGACAGCACGACTCCCTAAATAAGCTTGTGTTTGGGGAGCCTTGTTGTCCTGTCCCGCTGTTTGCCCACCGTCCCGAGCTTAAAAATGTCAGTTCTTAACCTGGCTGGCCTGCACCCTCGCCTTAAGTCCGCAGACTGTATTTTGTGCGATGTGCGGTAGGAACGCGGCTTTAATGTTCCCAGAAAATTTCGAGTTTCGGTGAATATTCCCCATATAAATGACCGGTGCTTAGGTAGAAAATGGATAAAAATATGCATTTGCATGAAAGATGAAATGAATGGGCCGCCGCTTATGTATACTGTCTAATGACTGCAGACTGGCTAAAATGAACGTGTTTCTTCGAACGTAACCATCTTCAGAAACTTTCCCGGGCCACTTTGATCTACGCTTCTCAACCTGGTCAGATTCAGGGCTTATTACAGTTTATTAAAAAAAAAAAAAGAGAGAGACAGAAAAAAAGGAAGATGTAAAATGCGGAACGAGAGGTTAGTCCCCCATTAGCGAAGTCAAAGTATGTTTTGACTCCCAGTTGCGGACTCAATAGAAGTACTATACTGTATGTATTAATGAGTTCAGTCCCCAGTACGTGATATTGTCGTATTCAGGAGCTTGAATATTTTGACGAATGATAAATGATATGAAGAACATACAATTTATGTGTGTGGTCATAGCGTGAATGGAGGAGGAAAATATTAATTTAATTAAATTTACCCTTTTACAATCAAACAACGAGCCCGTTGAGCGCCACTGTGGTCATTGTTTTACTTAAAATTATATTTTACGTTCAGGTGTATATTCACATAACTTACTGAGTGGCCGTAATATAAATATATAAACATTCGTCTGTGAAGTTTGTTGTTGCAATTAAATACGTTATGAAGCGTTACACCATTGAACAGTTTCAATAATGCACTTTCGGATTTTGTTTTTGTTTTCTCGCGTACGTTGTCACATTAACGTAAATCGATAAAGATGTTATCGCTGTGTATTGTACAAAAATAGCAGCCCTCCAGGACAGAAAGGAAATGATTTAGAAGCATTTTATTTCCTCGGTTTCGGCAAAGGAAACTCTGACTCCCGACCAAAATATCGCACGGTGGAACTTTGAAAACTTTATCTTGATGATCTGCGGCGATTTTAAAACCTTGCCACGATCGTGCCAACTCTTGATATATATATATATATATATATATATATATATATATATATATATATATATATATATATATATATATATATATATATATATATATATATATATATATAATGTTTTTTTTGTTTTTTTTTAAGGCGCAGATGTTATTGCGGTCGATTGTATATATTTGTTGAAAACGAAATAGTCGATATACAGCCCCGATATATCTCACAGAAAACTGTCGGAAGCAGTTGCCTTCACTTTCATGGACGCTCAGTTCTAGGTATGTTATAAATGGAGGGTACCTCGATTTGAGGCCAAACGCCAACTCCTTTCCCCGAAATAAGGACACTGAAGCTTCTCTTTTTTCTTTTATCGCATTCTTATTTTATTTAAAATCTTCGTTACAAGATAGGAGCTCGAATATAATTTTAGAATCGCGGTAGAATCAGCGAAAACAACCACCCTCGCATAGTCCAATGAAGTAAGAATTAGCTGCAGACCGCGTCGGTAAAGTTAACCCTCGTCGCCCCTTGTCCCGTGTGTCAAGAAAAAAAAAAAAAGTGCCTTGCCGAGTAAACGCGGATTTGTTTAGATCGTGGTGAAGTATTAATCCAGTTTATTACAAAAACTAAACAAAAAATTCGATTACGAAAGAAAAAAAGGAAGCGGCTCTAATCGGCGAAAAAACTTTTCAAAGCTCGACTTATTTCCAGATTGCAACATCATTTTCACAAATAAACTCACTTCCTTTTTTTTTGCTTCCTGTGCTATGGCTATGCTATGCGCCGAGGAACTGAGGGCGTGGACCATATCATTATGATCCCGCTTCTTTTTTCCTCATTGGTTCTTCAGCGCGTTCTTATCGGCTAACGCCTCAATCTGATTGGACGCGGAGCGATAATGAGATGCTTGGGACTAGCCCCAAGAAACTATACGGAGCGCAAGTTCGTCTGCTTTCTGCTCAGGGGCATATATATATATATATATACATATATAATAACTTTACAAAGAGTTTTATACTCTTTATACTCCTTCTAAAGTTACATCATTACCAACGCGCTCACTAACAAGTCTAAAAGAAATTCTGAATCTACGGTAGCGACAACCAAATCTCCAACAAAGCGGGGGAAAAAAAAAAGAAGAGAAAATCGACGCGGGTGCTTCAATTTCGCGAGACATTGAACCCTTACGTCAAACTTTCATGCGGCCGTTATCGGCGTCGGGACTGCCGAACCGCTCTGTATCGCATTCACAGTGAGCCCATGCAGGCCGCGCGGTAGAGGAGCGCGGGCTGGCTTTCTCAAAGGGCCCGGTCGCCAACGGGGCTAACAGGTTAGCGGAACGCGTGAAGAAAGCCACGGAAGAGGGCGGGGAGACGGAGAGAAAGGAGATCTCAGGAGGCGCGGGACCTTGCGCAACAAAGGCGTCCGAAATCGCCGCCACCGAAGAGGTCTTCGACCGGCTACGGGACCGGAAGTTAGTCGCCGGCGCGCGACCATGCTTCCGGTCCGATTCCGCCGGGCTCCGCATCTCTTCCGACCCGGTGACCGTCGGCGACCCTGCTGGCGCCGCTCCAGCAGCTCGTTACTTTTGTGTGTTTAGTATCTTCGGCTTGCCTCGACCGCCTCGACGACCTCCAACAGCGCGCTCCTCCAGACACAATGACTGAAGGCGACGGCCGTCGATGATTGCGGACGTTGCTCTTTGGCTGTTCCACTCTGGGTCGCTTGCACGGACACCGTGTGGTGAACCTCGCCGAACAGAATCATGCGCATGCTGAAGAATGAGTCGGAAGTTTGCTGTGGGTGTATTGTCCTTACCCGTTTTTTTAAACGGAGATGTGTGTTGGCGAAGTATAAACGCAGACGAAGAAAAGACACTGTATACCAGGACCGGAGACTGCTGTGCTCAGTTGCGAGCGCAGCAGTGTCCTCTCTTTGCCTGCCTTTACTGAGCTGTTTATTCCCCATCGTGTTGGAAGTTTGCCAACTGGCCCAGCTTGTTACCTTAGTAAGAAATCTTAGTTCGACGTATAAAATAGCGCTAAAAGAGAAAGGAAAGAGGGACAGGGAGTAAACGGGACAAGCACTAACGTTCAATTATTTTTACTTAGGAAAAAGCAAAGCATTTATACACACGCAATGCGCATCTGCCGTTGCTTTACAAAACTTGTGGCTGTATTCCGCGACTTCAGCAGACAGTTGCTCATTAACTTTTCGAAACTCTTTTTTTAGAAAAGTTGGACGGCATGTGTTTGTGACATGTCAGTTTTATGGAAATAAATTTCAGTTTTTTGCATGATCAAATGCCGACTTGATAGTTGTAGCTGTATGCGTTGTCCCTTTGCGCACGTATACATGCTTCGCTTTTTCCTCAGTAAAAATAATTGAAAGTTAGCGCTCGCTTGTCCTGTTTTCTTCAAGAACCTCTCTTTCTTTTTGTGCTACTTCGTATGTTTAACCAAGATGAACCAACTAGCTCAGCAACGTACCGTACTAAGAAATCCCCTTTTCCATCTGCTAGAGCGCCTGATGTTAGCGGGATATGAGTTGAGTATGCCTTATTAGTTTGTCTACACAAACAGCTTTTGAGCAGTTCGTGTAGCAGCATTCCAAGTAGTCATTTTTATTGGTCGTGGTACCCTACATTCATAACGCCTTATAAGTTATAATGTACAGAGTGTAACTCTAACTTTATGTAACTTTAAACAACACTGTTACTTTAACTTCATGTAACTTCAAAAGTGTAGCGCCAATATTTGACGTTAGCTTGGTCTTCCCTGTGGATTTACGGTGCAGCAAAATTACCTCCAACCCATTCTTTCTTTCTTTTTTTTTTTTTTTTCTTTTTTGTAGCGGCACTACAAGCAGTTTTTTGTTTGTTGTTGTTGTCGTGGTGCTTTATATTTATGACATCTGATGTAATCTAAAAGGCATGGCCGTGAACTTCGACGTTTACGTGGTCTTTTCTGAAAATATTCAGTTAAGAAAACGTTTCTTTTTATATCAATCTAAAAAAATACGGCTGCTTAAAAAAAAAAAAAAAAAAAACTTTGTTAAGTTTGTTAAGAGATTTGTTTAAAATTTTGCGGGGATAAATGGCTGGTGACGCGCGACTGGCCCACCAAACCCAAATAAAGCGTCACAAAGGTGGCTTCCAGCTCGGAACATGCAGGTCATATCGGAATGTGGAACTTGCAGAATACTTTATGGAACTAGGATGTTCGATCGCGTGTTAAAACGAATATATAATGCTCTTGGAAAAAGCGATCAGCCTATAACATTGTGCACGTTAATCAGCTCATTGTATACCCCTCAGTGGTTATGGAAAAAAGTTTTGCCTACGTTATTTTGTAAGTTTTTGCGTCTTGACGTTTATATTTTAGTTCAGAGGTTGATCATTTGTGTGATTTAAAGCTTATCGGTGAGTGTTGCTGTCGTTGTTCTCACTTTCCTGTGATGTGCACTCTGAGTACTTCAATCTGTGTTTTTGCAGACTGAAGCAAGTTGAATCTTTAAGCTCTCGCACGTCCCATTCAGCTCCCTCAGCCATCGCATTTGTAGCGCAGTGAAAATCTTAACGCAGTTTCTTGTCTCAAAATCAGTGCACTTCACAGTCAGCCAGCTGAGGATTTGAAAGGTAAGATAAGCTTAACTTTCGAAATAAAAATAATAAAATGACTTGTAGACACAGCAGCCTTTTGGGTAAATCTGTTTCCGGCAGCTTTCTTCTAAAGTCGGTATATGCTATAGAGGACCAAATTAGCGTTTCTAAATCAGATTGCCTATCAACTAAAAGTTGCTAAGTGGCGAACTAGACAAAACACACATCGGATTGGCATAAGATGACGCCAAGCACAAACAAATTAGAAAGCAAGAAGTTTTTTTTTTTTTTTTTGTGTGTGTGTGTGTGTTTGCAGATATTCAAAGATAACCTATGAAAAGGCCGAGCTCGTCTTAATTCAGAATGTGAAACTATTGTGTGTCCGTTCATGCAATGCGTTGATGCTGAATGGCGGGAACAAAACACCTTGTAACGGACAATGAAATACGCTTTATTATCAAAACCACACATCGTTTAGTTCTCAACTAGCAAGAACATATCTTCAAAGTACTAAAGATGGTTTGCGCATCGCTCCCGTACTCAATCGTGACTAGTTGACAACCCATAATGACCTCAATGAACAAGTTAAAAAAATTCCTACACCACACACGAATGTGATTTTCTTCTTTACAATGCTTACACTCCTTACGATCTCTGAACGAGTCGCATGTACCACCCATGATATATATTTCCACTGTACACGGGAGGATTTACAAGTCGAGAACAAGGCAAGCGAAATAGGATAGCCAGCCCACCAAAGCTCGTGAACAACACTCAATGCGGCAAGAAGTAGGGCGGAAGAACGCTTAGGGTATTTTATGCGCGCTTGATTTTCCCATTAAGCGTTCCGACTTGCACCCAAATTCGGCTTTGTGTATGCAGGTCTTTATAAATAAGGAACAGCCGGCCTCTTTCACCAAACAAAACAAGTGCTATACTCAAGTATCCCTGTACAGTCACGCTTTTCATACATCAACAACCGCACACGTTTAATCCTGCGAGTGATGGTTCACTGCAATAAATGTATCGTTCCGGTTACAACCAAGTCACAAGATCGCATACCCGCGCTCCAGATTACCATCCGCGCTCCAGCTTGCAGCACGACACGGTGAGAACTGCAGGGACGTCTCTTCCCGAAGCACGGGCTCCAGCACGTGCTCGTTGCGTTCCGTCGTGCTTCGGGTAACAGTCGAGACTCACGAAACTCCGAAGCATGATCGAAAGCAAGAAGCTCACCCTGGAGGCAGGGCAAGTGAAGGACCTCCCCGTCGCTCTAATATTGTCAGTGACCATAGCAGCACAAAGCTGTTACCTACCAACTACGAAAAGTCTCTATTAATCGCGAACTCACCATTGCAGAACGATGTTTTTTTTCCTCAAAATTTTATATGTTTAGTCATAGCCTGTTTAGTGAAAGAATGTCCTCGCTTTGTATACATAGCCGGGCGCGATCGTTTTTATGCTAGGCACAACCAAGCAACTGGTGAGAAATTGTACAGTCAAACAGTGCATTCCGATATCCCTTTGAGACTTGGTCAATGTTCGCTCCAAGCGCCGTCCACTAAACTACACTATCTAGGGAATTATCTTTGTTTGTTTGAAGCGGTTTCGGTTTTGGAGCGCTTTTTGTGCTGGTATGTATACTTTCTTGAGCGTGCACACGCGCGCTCACATCTACAGCACTAAAGGCGCAAGCATGAAGCGCTTTTGGATCGCTCAAAATCTGCCGAGAGAATTCCACATAAAGCGGCTTTGTGGATTAACGAAGCTACATTATTGAGACCTTACTGCCTCGTTTCACTTACCAAGCGAGGAAGTAAGTGAAGCGAGGCAACGGTTGGGCAAGGCAGACCTGGAAGCACGTTCCTCATTCGCTTCGCCTATGCCACTTCAGCCACGTGCGACGGATGATCCTTCACGCGGGCAAGAGCGCGGGCAGACGCGCGCATCGTAGTACGTCCGACCTTGACACTGCGCTGTCAGAGGCGTCCAACCTGCCTCGTAACTTGGACGGGTCCGTCGGACGAGGCGCAACCGAGGGCACGCCCCAAAACGTGCGAGGAATCTGACCGGTTTGGGGCAGTCACTCCTCCTTGAGTATACAGACGTCGTGTTGGATGGCCTCGCTGAAGGACTTCCGCTTGTAGGCAAACACGTAGAAGTTGATGAACATCGCCAGTCCGAGCAGTCCTTGGGGAAGGGCCAGGTAGATGAAGAACCTAGGGTATCCGCAGTCGTGGAAGAATGGTATTAGTCCGTGCACAATGATCACACAGTGCTGGATAATCTGCGCCCGGGTCAGATACTTCTTCCACCAGAGGTACTTCTTGTACTTCGGCCCGCAGGCCGCTAAGAAGTAGTAGAAGTACATGACGGTGTGGATGTAGATGTTGATGATGAGACCGAACATAGACTGCCCATCGCCACCGAGTGTGAACCAGAGCCAGCCGTTGGCCACAACCAACGCGTGGTGGGAGGTATGTTGCACCGTGATCTGTTGGTCTTTCTTTCGGAGCACGAAGAAGATGGTGTCCATGAAGTCGATGACACGCACGTAGAAGTAAAAGTAGCCCCACCACAGTATGTTGAGGCTGTTCGCATCTCTCGAGTAGGTCATCCCTTGGCAGAAGATGTTGTAGCCGCCGCCCAGGAACGTGTTGGTCAGAAAGATGTGTCCAAAGAATAGGTTGAGCGCAATCATCAGTAGGTTGTACACCTGTATCGTATTTTTGAGCACGTACGGCTTGCGGTTGGCCATGAACCGCGGTCCGGCGCGGTACACGATGTAGAGGTATCCACTGACGAGGAGGACGATGAACGCAGGGTTCCCCACTAGGAACCAGTCCCTGGTCCGGGGATCGGACTTCGAGTAGAGGGGTCGGTTGAAGTCGCCGAAGGCATCTAGCCTCTCGACGGCCGCCATGACAACACAGTGTGACGCGGCTCTCTAGTTCCTCGCCGGAGCCCGGTCAAACTTGGAAAGGAACCTTTCGCTTTCGGATGCTTGCCTTTAAATAAACACCAAGGCGGGAGGGAAGGCCCTTTTCGCCACTTCTTGGAGAAGGACGCTTTCTCGAGGAAAAAGAGGGGGAGGAGGGTCGGCAATACTCATTGGGCGAGGATCGGAGATCTGGGTCAACGGGAGAAAGCGGCTTTTTATAAGCGAGCTACTTCTGCGCGATGCCGAGGAAGGGCAGTGCTTTGCGACGAGGAGGACTGGCAGAGGCGGTCGCCCGTTGTTCTGTGAGCGCGGTGCTGTTGTTGAGAAGCGGAGGGGAGGACGTAGGACACTGGCGGCAAAAAACTAAAGGTGCGCGCACGCTCGCGCACTCTTTCCAGTTCCGTTTGTTGAGAGGAGCTGCGTGTCACGAGCGTTGCCTCGATGCCAATTAAGGGGCGGTTCGTCGACCTCATTAGGCTTAGGCTATCTCGAGCGAAAATGCTGTAAGGTCACAACTTCGTGCGAACCTACGATTTTATTTTTGTAAACTTAATGCGTGACTCGTAACTGTAGTAGCTGAGTCGATTACGAAGGTGGGCTGAGGCAGCTCGTTCTTGGTATAAATGTTTCTGCGAAACAATGTTACTTCCTCATTTGTGTGGCAGCCCTGATCCTTCAATCAATCAGCCTTGAGCCTGTGTAAATAAAGACTCCGTTCGCTTCTTTGCTTTAGGGGAAGTCCCTTTCTACCTTCTTTAACAGAATACTTCAAAATGAGATACTGATTCAAGCTGTAAGGTATGTACTTTTTGGGCAGGACTCTGTTGTATCAGCAAGGAGGATGCTCTTAACAGGTTTGAATCCCGTTTTCACATCTCGTGTACTAATGGCGCCATATGTAAGAAGGACAAACCTTGACTTTGACTTCGTTTGCGGTGTTTTTTGATGCATGGCGGGCACGTCCAGCATAGCACAGCTATGCGTGGCGTAGAAGTTGACTCGTTTATAAAAATTGTTACCTGAAAATATCAAGTGCATAATTTTTATCAGAAGTGATTAGATAATGAGTCTGTAAAAATAGCGGGTACGCCATAAGTACAGTGACACTGCCGTTTGACCACTGAAGATGTATGTACTGCTAAAAGCGTTTCCTTCCACGGTATTTTCTCAGGAAAAAAGGAAGATACCTACAGTGGGATTAATCGGATCATGAATTTGCTGCACAAGATTTTGTTTACATTTTTGGAAGTTAAGGAACGTAAAGTACTTGACATAATGTCGAGGCACTGCGAGCTTTCACGTGAAATGCTGCGCTAGGCACAGCGCACGTTTTATTTATTATTTAAACTCAACAATACACTCGAAGCGCATTTCAACAATGTCGGGTCAAAGACACATCTTTAGGCGCGTTCATCCGCAGCTATATATTTTTCTCTTCACTAGCGCCACTTCGACTGAGACCCATTTTTTTTTTTCACTCATTTTTTATAACAACACAACAAAAATTAAGTTTGCGCACCTCTTCGACAAACGACTTCTTCAGTGTGGGTCATAGTAATTCCTTGGGGCTTTCTCTCATTCAAGCTAGGATCAATTGTTCCTTGCCCAATCCGAATATATTTGATTGGTCGACTAATGATGTCAGTTGTTGAACTTGTTGTCAGTACATAATCCCAATAGAAATTAACAGTAAAAACAACAGCAACGACAACACGGATAACTGTATAATTACTCAACTGCCTGAGCTGTACAATATACTGCTATCAACTAAGAGTTTTCTGTTTTCTTTGGAACCGCATTCCCCAACACAATAATAAGGTGAAAAAAAATTTTTTTTTAAGAAACGGCAAACAGAAGTAACATTATGTACAAGGACACCCAGGAACGTTGTTGTTTGCCATGTTCTCACCACTCCTTTGCATGCAAAATACTTAAACGTGCCATGAGGAGGTTCCTGAGTACGCCTAAATATGGCGATAACTCACTCTGCGGGCTCTAAGCATCCTAGAAAGCTATAAATCCTAACGGTGCGCGGCAGATTTCCTTATTACAAAAGCAACCGAAGATCGAACACACCGAGGTGGGAGGAACATTGTTCCGGCAGCGAGGACGACATATGACCAATAAACGATACATTTCGTTGAGATTGCAAACGCTGTCTTTACCAAATGGGCATGCTTTTGTAGATGATATAGCAAATAATAGTAGTCAAACATTTCATTGTTCGCGGAGGGGGAACATAATATTGCAATAATCGTCTAAAAAACGACGCATTTCATTTTTTTTTTTCGCGAGAGGGATGTGTATGGTCGTCAGCTCTCGAGCGCGCGCTCGCTGTATTGAATTGTAGTCCGGGCTGTATGGGCAACAAGCCGCGCGCATTCGAGATATCACCCCGCGGTTCCACCGGTCGGAGGCGGAAAGATCCTTCGCCAGTGGTCCTGATTTCGGAACATGCTCCTCCTATCACGGAAGATGACCTCGGTGTGGTGCGATCTTTGATTGCTTTTATAGTAGGGAAATCGGTCGTGTATCGTCATGATTTAGGGATTTCTAGGATGATTGAAGCCAGCAGAGTGAGTTATCGCCATATTTAGGCGATCTCAGAGACCTCCTCGAGGTACCTTTAATCGCTTTGTGTTTGTTAATAGGTGCCGAGCAATGATCATGCACGGTTACTGTCCAGACAGCGACAACGCTTTTTGCACGTATCTACCAGCACACAAACTTAGAAGCTATTTCGTAAACTTTCATTCAAATAAAAAAAGTCCATAACTATACAATGCACGCTGCTGTCAGAAACATCGACTTATCCGGAGTTGGAGCCTTCTGAACCCTGCAGCTCTTGTTCAGAAGACACCCATTTGCGTCCATCTCTGCTCCGAACAGTTGATTCTAATTGCAGAACTTCCTGAGCATGACGACGCTTGGGAAAGACTACAAACACTCGCGCTCCTTGCTGTGTGGCAAAGGCACCACACTGGCGCAGTTAGTCCCTCTTGAGCATGCACACGTTATCTGTGAGTGCCTCGGCGAAGGTCTTCTTCTTGTACTCGAAGAAGTAGAAATTGATGAAGAGCGCCAGGCCTAACATTCCCTGTGGCATGGCCATCAGGAGCAGATACCTCGGGTAGCCGCAGTCGTAGAACAGCGTTATGAACCCGTGCCCGATGATGAGCACGTGTTGCACGATCTGCGCCGTGGTCAGATGCTTTTTCCACCAGATGTACTTCTTGTACTCGGGGCCGCAGGCCGCGAGAAAGTAATACGTGTACATGATCACGTGAATCGAGCAATTCATGGTGACGCCGAACAGCGTCTGCCCGTCACAACCGAGGGTCAGGAAGAGCCATCCGTTGATGACGACCAGAGCGTGATGCCAGACGTGCTGGCGCGTGATGTGGTCGTACTTCTTGCGGAGCACGAAGAACACGGTGTCCAGGAAGTCGGCAATTCGCACGAATAGGTAGAAGTAGCCGTAGTACATAATGTTGAGCGAGTGCTTGTCCGTCGAGTACGACATGCCCTGGCAGAGCGGATGGTAGCCGCCGTACAGGTAAGAGTTGGCGAAGAACTGGTACGCGAAGAAGGCGTTGGACACTACCATAAACACGTTGTAGACGTTGATGAGGGCCTTGATGGGCAGGGGTTTGCGCGACGCCATCAGCTGCGGTCCGAACACGTAGATGAAGAGAAAGTAGCTGGACACTATGCCCGTGATGAACACTGGGTCCCCAACGGGGTACCAGTCCCGCGTCCGCGGGTCGGCCCTGGAGTAGAGCCACAGCCGGAGCTGCTCCAAGAAGTCGATGCGCAACGAAACAGCCATGCTGGGAGAAAGTGCGGCGCGGCTGGGGCTGCCGCTCTTATACGACGACGTGGGGATCGGGGTCAGGATTACGTAAATGGGGCGCCCGATGACGGGGCTGGGTCAGCGACGTACTTTCCCACTCGTCGTCTCTGATCGCGGGCGGGACATGCACGCTTGCCCTC
The DNA here is from genome assembly GCF_016920785.2 of Ixodes scapularis. NCBI lineage: Eukaryota > Metazoa > Arthropoda > Arachnida > Ixodida > Ixodidae > Ixodes > Ixodes scapularis. The sequence goes on along the minus strand of NW_024609882.1, from coordinate 18,604,564 downwards.
ACCCGGTGCGCCTTTGTAAGTCTCTTGGGTTCCGGTCGTTTGCACACTTTTCTGTGGCTGCGCGCGACTGCACTCGGCGTTGGGTGCCCCCGCCGTGAAAGTGCCGTTTCTCTCAAAGGAGCAGTTCGGCCCCCTTTGAAGGTTATCGCCCTCAAACTTGCACGCATTACGCGGAATCTTAGAATAAGTAATAATCACTTTCTGGAGTAATTTATTTATGGCTTTATTACCCTACCGTCAATGAAGTGATTAGATTAGTTCACAGAATAATTTAATTTCAATTGCTGGGCGAATACAGGTGTTGTCTTCGGCAGCAAAAGCGCACGAACTAACGAAATTAAATGGCGGAACCAGAACTAAAACCAAGAAAAACGAAAAAAAAAAGTAATGCAGCCTTAAAACCGCAAATAATAATGGTCCAGAAGATCCTCCCGCTCCCTCATTAGCGCCACCTAGTGTTCAACCGCAACGCGGAAATAGTTCGCAACCGAGGCGCATGTCGCGCTGACGTCTGTAATGATCGCTGCGTACTGTTCACCCGCAAGGGAAAAAAAACAGGCAAAACACACACAGGAAAACAAAACGCACTTCTATTCCAACAGGTCGTCAATCAAGTGCTAGTCCCCGCCCTCGCTGTCTCCACCTGTACTCCCCTGACCGCGCCAACGTCGTTCTCTTCAACAAGCCCACAGGTGACATCCGCGGAGCGATTCCATCATGCCGCGGCTGGTACGTGGTGGTGTATATTTTGCGTACTCTTAATGTACATCCGAATATCTCGACGCATATGTTCGTGTCGTTATAGGAGACAACGCATCTAGCAGACAGCAGAGTGCGTCGTCTACTCTCTGCGCCTCCGGGTTAGGTCACCACAAGCTACATTAATCGCTTAATCGGCCGTCTGCGAACGAGTCCACCGTTGATTTTGGCAAGTTTGCTGGGTTCACTTTTTACGGGAAGAGAACGCTGCGCCTTGAACTTTTACAAAGTGAAAGTCATCCCCTAAATGAGCATTCGATGTACGTTTGAACTTTCTATGTGCCGGCGCCAATTCTTTTTTTTTTTTTACAGCGTAAGAAACACTATGGCCACCTATATATTGAACTAATTTTATCATGTGGTAACCACCACATGATAAAAACACCAGTTCAGTTCCCCCGCTAAATTTACCACTATGCTTGTACCGCCTTTTTTTCTGGTAGGATGTCCCATGATGCGATATGCATGTATGAGGCTTTTCCATCATCGCTCCATCATCAAGATTTTCAAACAGGCTTACTGAGACTAAAAAGTAGTTTTGTTGTGTACACATTTATACAATCGTAAGTTGGTCAGTCCCAATGGGCATCTGGTATCTCAGCTGTAGATGATAAATTTATCCAGTCCAGAAAAACCGCTAGCCTGAGGTCTCCAACGTTCACCACGCAGTGGTGATCATAGGAAGGCATTTTAAGCTGTCCTAACAAAAACTCATGATTACCTCTTTCTCCTCAATGAGAGCTCACGCCCGCTCACGATCACGATTTATTAGAAACAGGATCATCACCCGGATTCTCCCTCGAGGTACAAAACAAAACCAAAACTCACTCGCCGTCATCATCACGGTCATCACGCTCACAGGTCACCACGAATTATCAGACTCACAGGGCATCAGACTCACAGGTCGTCATATTCCCCATCACACTCACACGTCCCCCATCACACACACAGGTCACCACGAATTATCAGACTCACAGGTCACCAGACTCACAGGTCGTCATGCTGATCACACTCACATGTCATAAATATATTTTAAAGCAAAACTTTCCGTAAAAACAATAAAAATGTTATTTACAGTTTGTCGCCAATTTTTGTTGCTGTTTTTAGAGCGCAGCTCTTGAGGAGGAGGAGGCAAGAGTACTGAGGGGAAGCTATGTCCCTCCTCCCTCCTTCTCACGTCCTCATCCTGTCTGCTACTCCTCCTTCCGAACGGCGTCGCTCGGAGGGAGGAGCATGCCCCATTTGGTAATGACAGCGTTTGCAATCTCAACGAGAGGTCTCGTTTCCATTGGTCATATGTCGTCCTGGCTGCCGGAACAATGTTCCTCCCATCACCGGAGATGAGCTCGGTGTGTTCGATCTTTGGTTGCTTTTGTAATACGGAAATCGGCCGCGCATCGTTATGATTTATAGATTTCTAGGATGCTTAGAGCCTGTAGAGTGAGTTATCGCCATATTTAGGCTATCTCAGATACCTCCTCGGGGTACCTTTAATCGCTCCATGTTTGCAAATGGCTGCCGAGCAATGATCATGCCCGGCTACTGTCCAGACAGTGACAACGCTTTCCGCACGTATTTATCAGCGCACAGATGAAGAGTAGTTAAGAAATAAACTCTTTCGTAAAATTTCATTTAAAAAAAAGGCCTATAACTGTACGATGTACGCGGCTGTCCGAAACATCGACTTATCGGGAGTTGGAGCGTTCTGAACCCTGCAGCTCTTGTTCAGGGGACACGGCCATTTGCGTCCATCTCTGCTCCGAGCAGTTGATTCTAATAGCAGAACTTCCGGAGCATGACGACGCTTGGGAAAGACTACAAACACTCGCGCCCCTTGCAGTGTGGCTAAGTCACCGCACCGGCGCAGTTAGTCCCTCTTGAGCCTGCTCGCGTTATCTGTGAGTGCCTCGGCGAGGGTCTTCTTCTTGTACTCGAAGAAGTAGAAATTGATGAAGAGCGCCAGGCCTAACATGCCTTGTGGCATGGCCACCAGAAACAGATACCTCGGGTAGCCGCAGTCGTAGAACAGTGTTATGAACCCGTGCCCGATGATGAGCACGTGTTGCACGATCTGTGCCGTGGTCAGATACTTTTTCCACCAGATGTACTTCTTGTACTCGGGGCCGCAGGCCGCCAAGAAGTAATACGTATACATGATCATGTGGATCAAGCAATTTATGGTGACGCCGAACAGCGTCTGCCCGTCGCAACCGAGGGTCAGGAAGAGCCATCCGTTGACGACGACCAGAGTGTGATGCCAGACGTGCTGGCGCGTGATGTGGTCATACTTCTTGCGGAGCACAAAGAAGACGGTGTCCAGGAAGTCGGCAATCCGCACGAATAGGTAGAAGTAGCCGAAGTACATAATGTTGAGCGAGTGCTTGTCCGTCGAGTACGACATGCCCTGGCAGAGCGGATGGTAGCCGCCGTACAGGTAAGAGTTGGCGAAGAACTGGTACGCGAAGAAGGCGTTGGACACTACCATAAACACGTTGTAGGCGTTGATGAGGGTCTTGATGGGCAAAGGCTTGCGCGACGCCATCAGCTGCGGTCCGAATACGTAGATGAAGAGAAGGTAGCTGGACACTATGCCCGTGATGAACACTGGGTCCCCAACGGGGTACCAGTCCCGCGTGCGCGGGTCGGCCCTGGAGTAGAGCCACAGCCGGAGCTGCTCCAAGAAGTCGATGCGCAACGAAACAGCCATGCTGGGAGAAAGTGCGTTGCGGTCGGGGCTGCCGCTCTTATACGAGAACGGGAGTCGGAGTCAGGATTAGGTAAATGGGGCGCCCGATGGCGGGGCTGGGTCAGCGACGTACTTTCCCACTCGTTGTCTCTGATCGCGGGCGGGACATGCACGCTCGCCCTCACCCGGTGCGCCTTTGTCAGTCTCTTGGGTTCCGGTCGTTTGCACACTTTTCTGTTGCTGTGCGCGTGTGCACTCGACGTTGATGGATGCCCCCGCCGTGAAACCGCCATTTGTTTCAAATTAAGAGCAGCTCGGCCCCCTTTGAAGGTTATCGCCCTCAAACTTGCACACATCACGCGGAATCTTAGGATAAGTAATAATCACTTTTTAGAGTAATTTCTTCGTGGCTGTATAATACTCCACCGTCTATGAAGTGATTTGATTATTTGAAAGAATAATTTAATTTTAATTACTGGACGAATGCAGGTGTTGTCTTCGGCAGCAAAAGCGCACAAACTAACGAAATTAAATGACGGTACCAAAAACAAAACCCGGAAAAACGAAAAAATGTAAATACAGCCCCAAAAGCACAATTAATAATGCGCCAGAAGCTCCTCCCACGCCCTCATTAGCGCCAGCTAGTGTTCCTCCGCAATGCGCAAATAGTCCGTTACCGAGGCGTGCGTCGCGCTGACGTCTGTGGTGATCGGTGCGTACTGCTCACCCGCACAAAAAAAAAGAAAGAAAAAAAAAAACAGGTTGGACACATACAGAAAACAAAAACAACAAGAAACGCACCTCTATTCGAACAGGTCGTCAATCAAGTGCTAGTCCCCGCCCTCGCTGTCCCCATCTTCTACTCCCCTGGCCGCGCTAACGTCGTTCTCTTCAACAAGCCCAAAGATGACATCCGCGGAGCAATTCCATGCCGCGGCTGGTACGTGGTGGTGTCTATTTTGCGTATTCTTAATGGACATCTGACTATCTCGACGCGTATATTCGTATCGTTATAGCAGACAGCGCATCTAGCAGAAAACGGAGTGCGTCGTCTACTCTCTGCATGCGCCTCCGGGGGATGTCGCCACAAGCTACATTAATGGCTAACTCGGCCGTCGGCGAACCAGTCCACCGTTGATTTCGGCAAGTTTACTGGGTTTACTTTTTACAGGAAGAGAACACTACGACTTGAAATTTTACACAGTGAACGCCATCACCTAAATGCACATTCGATGAACGTTTGAGCTTCCTATGTGCAGGCGCCAATTTTTTTTTCGATTTATATTACAGCGTAAGAAACACTGTAGCATGCCTATATATTGGACTAATTCTGTCATGTCGTAACCGGCACTGCATACGCTGTGTGAACATTTCCATATTTCGTCATTTTTTTATATACATATTCATATTCATATTCTTTATTGTAGCTCTTAATAAGAGCCGAGCAGTCACGGAAATCCAATGGCCCATACAAGAAGGTTTATGACAACTTGTTCTATTTATGCAAGAAGAAGTAATGTCATGAATCCGTCCGATCGACAAATAAAGAAAGTTAACATTTTCTCCCATCCCGTCAACGTCAGAATTAAATATGGCGACAGTAAAGCAAAAACGGTCATCATGAAAGCAGAACGAGAGCTGCACCTGAACGCATTTATACTTTTCGAAATGCGTACAACGCGCCTGCACGCGCGGAGGAGACACATGTAGGCTTGGTTGTAATACAATATATATACTGTTCTAGAATGATAACAACCACCTTGCAGAAACATTGAGCTCAAGACGAGCTTTCTCCCGGGTCTGTCAAAAAACTGGGTGAGCTTTCCTGCGGACCCACAGAACAATGTGGGTGAGCATTTCTCCGGTGAGCTTTTTTCTGGTGAGATTTTTTTTCCTGGGTTCGTTATATATGACGAGGAGCGTGCGCGTGAATCTTGATATGCTACCACGCCGCAATAGGACGCAATACGCAAATAGACGACGTCATTTTTAACCTAACTTTTATTCGCGTGACGTGGTTACAGTGCTTACACTTGGTGGCCTAAGCTAAGTTCCTGAACGGGGTGCAGAGCCACTCAGATAAAGAATGAGCTGTGATCAGTTCACCTCAGTTGTGTAACTAGGGTGTGTGTGTGTGTGTGGGGGGGGGGGGGGGGGGGGACGCCCGGGTGCAACGCTGTTCAGGGAATGCAGCTGGGTGTGTGTGTGCGTAAGGGGGGGGGGGGGGGGCGGGGTCACCGCACCGGGTGCCGCACAACACTTCTTCAACGTTTTTAAATTTCCGCAAGAGGAAAAGACAATTATGAGCCTAGTGCTTGAAGAGACACATAAGTGGATAGAACAGCTTCGCCAGCGAGCGTTCGTTTTACTAGCTGGATCTCTTTCCGGTGCTTAATGTAATATGTTCTGATGTTCGGTGCAGTATGCTTGCCACAATCAGCCTTAGTCAAACTGGGATGAAATAAGCCGTGTTCAAGAAATGCATAAGATTACCGTGTTACCTCAAATGAGACTCAACGACAGATAGACAACAAACACACACAAAAAAAAGGTCCAACCTTGTCGAAATGGCCGCACACTACTTCTGATCTGGACGTAATTGTGTAAACTCCGGACATCTCACTTCGGCCCGACATATTTGGAAGCTATACATAGCCTAAACGAAGCTTCTCTTGACTCAATTAAAGTCACTGGATCATGGGAAAGCTCCTTGTATGGTTGCCATTTTGGTTCATAAAATAAGCAATATCTCGTTGACCTCTCCATTCTTGGTACGCCAATTTAAATTCGCTGATGACTGGTAACTTTATGGAAACGTTTCTTGTATGCTCAGATTTTGCTGTCTACACACATTGTCATCGGCTATCCACACACCATAGTCATAAAAACACACACACACACATTGTCATCAGGAAGAACAACAAACTCTAATCTACGGAAACACATCAAGGTAAGCTGGGACACCTGTATTCTGCGTTGGCTATACATTGTAACGTTAGAACCATTTTTGTTTCTTGTAAAGGCCCGTTCACACTCTTGCAACTGCTTGCGACCTCTTAAACCTGGGTTCCTTAAAACTTCTTAAACCAGAGAACACACTGGCGCCATCTATTGGGAAGCAGTGTAAACTCGGCGGTCCGGCATATTTTTTTTTATTTCTCGCGCAATATCCTTTCTTTTTTGGCTCGAAAAACTTTTGTCAATGTTATAAACGAGCCTTTCTATGGGTATTACGCACATTTGACTTCAGAAATCCCGCAAAACCTTCGCTTTTGTGAAATGCAGTTCTAGGGTCACCGCATAGATGGCGCCACAATGTCAGTGTGTCCCCTCATTTTAGAAACATTTAAGAAGAGAGATCTCGTCTCTCTCAGTCGTACTCGGTCGCAAGAGTGTGAACGGGCCTTTACAGGCGAAACAGCCTAGTCAAAAGGGAGCTTTTGTAGATTGCTGAATCTCGTAGCGGAGGTAGACGCTACTACTGAGCATGCGCACCGCTAGCTTTGTCTCCACAATTCCAGGGATCATTTCCGGAGGCCGTAAGCTAGCAGGATGGCGGGTGTGGTTGCAGCTTTCGGTGCCTTGCCTTGTTTACAAGGACTACCATAATACGGGTGTATGAGAAATGAAAAGTACTGTTGCAGAACATTATTGAAAAATATCAAAATTGTTTATATTCTTTTCTGGATAAGTGTACGGGAAAAGTAACGATAAAGTAATTTGTAATATAACGAGTAAAGTAATCCGTTACTTTTCAGCGAAAGTAATTTTTAACGGTAATGCATTACATTTGAGGCTCGGTAATTTGTAATTGTAATCCATTACATTTTTTAAGTAACAAGCAGAAGTCAGGGACGACCCCAAACCACTCCAAATCAAACGAAGCAAAGCTATGCCAAACCAATCCAAACAAAAGGTTGCATGTATCGAGACAATAAATGCTGACGACATTTTATAAAGGCAGAAATGAATGAAAAACAATGCCAACTGATGTTTCTTTACATCGCGCCTACTCCGGTAAGCACGGTCGAGCAACAAAACGAGGAGCAACTCGAGTGAGGAGGAAAACTCGGCCTCCGCGGCCTCTGCTCATAGAGAAGTATGCAACTGACAGACACCACTGCCAACAGGGATTATAGTATGATAAACCGGAGGTACGTCACGTGAAACTGCCCTACCTAATTTACCACCCCCCCCCCTCTCTCAAACCAAAATATTTGGGCGATGACCATGTTTACTATCCTCCATAAACATCCGTAGAAGTACGTGTGGGTCGCACAAGAATAGAAAGAAGGATGATATATGTAGTAATCGTTTATTTGTGTAGAAATATGCGAGCTATGCACAGCGAGTCGAGGCTCTATTCACTCCTACGTTGTGTGTGTAACTTGTCGGAAGGAGCGTTTGTGTTTTACCGCCACCCTTGTCAGCAGGCGAAAGTTCAACACACCCACTTTCGTCAGCTTACATTTACAGTTTCTTTCGTAACTAATCCAGGTTAAAGAAATTTGGTAGAAATGTACGGAGGATAAAAATAAACATATTACATTTCTTTTAAATTGGATAAGCTGTTCAGAAGTTCTCTGTCTTAAGGTAGTTTCCCCACCGCACGACTCACGCGAAGACAAACCAACGGTATGCGAGAAACAAAAGAAACAAAACGAAAGACGTTTACAAATCTCTTTAATGCGAAATTCGAGTGCAGCTCTTGAGGAGGAGGGGTACGGAGGGAAGGGAGTGCTCCTCCTCCTCCTCTTCTTCTCCCCCTCTCCTCTCCTCCTCCTTCTTTTTCCTCGTCCTCTTGCGTACCCTCCCCTCCCCCTCTTCCATACCCTCCCCTCCTCCCACAGTTTCCCCGCTAAGTTTAGCTGAAAAATTGACGCCACGTGACCTCAACACCAATTCAATTTTCCCGGTAAATTTAGCGGGGAAAATAACGTCACAGGCTTCCTGTCATGTCACTTATAAAAAATTCAGTTTCTCCGCTAGATTAAGCGGAAAAATTGGCGTCACATGGCCCCAGCACCAATTCAATTTCCCGCCAAATTTAACAAAAACTGAACTCGTGTGAAGGTCTGTGACGTCCCATAACGCAAGACTGGGCATTTAGTTTTCACCGCTAAATTTAGTGGTAAAACTGCCGCCACATGACCTCAACACTAATTCAGTTTCCCCGCTAAATTTACCACTATGCTTGTACCGCCTTTTTTCTGGTAGGATGTCCCATGATGCGATATGCATGTATGAGGCTTTTTCCATCATCGCTCCATCATCAAGATTTTCAAACAGAGTTACTGAGACTAAAAAGTAATTTTGTTGTGTACACGTTTATACAATCGTAAGTTGGTCAATCCCAATGGGCATCTGGTATCTCAGCTGTAGATGATGAATCTATCCAGTCCAGAACAACCGCTAGAATGAGGTCTTCAACGTTCACCACGCAGTAGTGATCATAGGTAGGCATCTTAAGCTGTCCTCACACAAACTCATGATCGCCTCTTTCTCCACAATGAGAACTCACGCCCGCTCACGATCACGATTTATTAAAAACAGGATCATCACCCGGACTCTTCCTCGAGGTACAACACAAAACCAAAACTCACTCGCCGTCATCATCACGGTCGTCACGCTCACAGATCATCACGGTCATCACGCTCACAAGTCACCACGAATTATCAGACTCACAGGTCATCAGACTCACAGGTCGTCATGCTGATCACACTCACAGGTCATAAATATATTTTCAACTAAAACTTTCCGTAAGAACAATAAAAATGTTATTTACAGTTTGTCGCCAATTTTTGTTGCTGTTTCTTTTTACAGGAATTTTTTTTTTTAGGGTGATGATTAGCAAATTGTTGCAAACTTCCGAGCACCGTCTTTTCATAAAGTAATAATTAAACTTTCTACCTCACTCTTGGTTCGTCAGCTATGCAGCGTCACATTGCAAGTCAAATAGAGCACGAAGGAGAGAAACGAAAACATAAAAAAGTGAAAGCCGTTTACCACCCCCTGTAACGCCGAATTGGAGCGCAGCTCTTGAGGAGGAGGAGGGGAGGGTACTGGGGGCCACGTGTTCTCGGGGGGGGGGGCACGTGACCCCCCCCCCCGAGGGCACGTGACCTTGGTGGGGGCACATGGGGGCAAACACGTGCCCCCTCAGAGGTCACGTGACCTCGGGAGGGGGTCACGTGACCTCGGGATGTGACTCCCCAGGTCACGTGACCCCCCGGGTCACGTGACCAAAATTTTTCCGCTAGATTTAGCGGGGAAAATTTTTCTGCTAGATTTAGCGGGGAAATTTTCCACTAGATTTAGCGGGGAAATTTTCCGCTAGATTTAGCGGGGAAATTTACCCATAATGCACCGCGCGGTTACGCCGACGGCGACGGCGACGCCGCTCAAGCCGAAAACGGGCCCCTAAGAGCTGCGCTCTAAAAGTAAGCAAGCGCGCACAAGCGCCAACCCACGAAGACGAGTGTGTGTACCAGTGTTGCGGAGTTGCCACTCCGGAGTTGGAATGATTCCGGAATCATTCCGCATTTTCGCGACCCCGGAATGGAATGGGAATGGAATGGGCCAGGTTCTTTATATTTTATTTATTTTTAGAGCGCAGCTCTTAGGGGCCCGTTTCCGGCTTGAGCGGCGTCGGCGTCGCCGTCGCCGTCGGCGTAACCGCGCGGTGCATCATGGGAAATGTCCCATAATGCACCGCGCGAGCCCCCCACCGGGGTCGCGTGACCTCGTGGGGGGCACGTGACCCCCCCCCCCCGAAGTCACGTGACTCCCCTGAAATCACGTGACCCCCTCCTCGAGGTCACGTGACCCCCCGAGGTCACGTGACCCCCGCCGATGTCGCGTGACCCCCGATGACGTCATCGTCACTCATGACGTCACCGGCATCCACATTGTCATCGTCATCATCACTGATGACGTCATTATCACTGATGACGTCACCGGCATCCACATCGTCATCGTCATCATCACTGATGACGTCACCGGCATCCACATCGTCATCGTCATCATCACTGATGACGTCATCATCACTGATGATGTCACCGGCATCCACATCCTCATCATCACTGATGACGTTACCGACATCCCCATCGTCATCGTTATCATCACTGATGACGTCATCAGTGACGTCACTGATGTCGTCACTGGCATCCGCATCGTCATCATCACTGATGACGTCATCAGCGACGTCACTGATGACGTCACCGACATTCGCATCGTCATCGTCATCATCGCTGGTGAAGTCATCAGTGACGTCACTAATGACGTCATCGGTACCCGCATCGTCATCGTCACTGATGACGTCATCAGTGACGTCAGTGATGACATCATCGGCATTGGGGGTCACGTGACCCCCCCTGGTTAGTTTAACCCCCCCCCAATGCCCTTCCCTCCTCCTCCTCAAGAGCTGCGCTCTAATTCGGCGTTACAGGGAGTTGTAAGCGGCTTTCACTTTTTATTTATTTTTTACGTTCAGCTATACTGAGCCAGTCAGGGAGTCGGTTGTTCAGAAATAAAATGAGCGGGAAACTGCGAACCCACGTAAGGCCCTAACAGACTTATACGGAAAAAAAATGCAATACACAAAACAAGCGTCAAAGCAAAGAACAGAGGGGGGGAGGGGGGGGGGGGCGGCGGTGGCGCCTTCCACCAGTGAATTTCAACACATATCCGAATGCGTCTGCGCCTTTAATATTGCATGGCTCAAGGGTACCTCATCAGCCGACGTGAACGTGACTCGCTGCTCTGGTGATCCGATACCCAAGAAGGAGGCCAGACGTGGCCTCGCTGTGCCGACCCAGACTTCGTACACCTGCGACTCGTCTCGAGCGCGCTGTTTCTCGGAGAGCTCGCACCTGTGCCGGCCATCTCAGGTCGCGATCCACGAGGTCTCTGTTTGAATGATGCTAGGCGAAACTTGAAGACTGCCATTCATGCGTTGGAGGCGGAGAGTCGGCAGGAAGGACCGTCACAACAGGGATGGCACCGTATCGATTTTTCAACCGTAACAGAAGATAAGACATGCGCTGCAGGATGCCTCAAGTGGTCCACTTTTTTCGAAAATTCCAAATGCAACTGACTGCATGGTTTACAACGAGGTAACCTAGAACGAAAGTACGTATTCTCCTTTCATACAGCAGCGTGGGTAAAGTTTCATGTTCAAGGCAACACCTACAGATTCAAGAATACTAGTTCATCCCTCCATGACGTCATGGGATCACTGCTGACGAAGGCGCCCTTATTGGACGGGGAAGTGTTGATGTTTGAGGGAATTTATTTAGAGGTCGAAGTGTCTTCTCATCACTGGTCAGTCAGACAGGATGCCAGGGAAGGGACCGCGGCCAATCCTTGATGGAACGTTTTTTAAACCCATTTAGGACTCTTCGTCCGGAACCACTACCTTCAAGGCGAAGGGCCAAGCCTGCGGGAAAGTAATTTGCTGACCAAAAAGAAAAAAAAAAAAAAACCTTCCATTTCAAACTTAAAGCCTCATCTCAGTTGGCGTCTCAAAGAAATTTGAAAAATGTATTGCATTATCAGGATTTATATTTCTGCCCTCCCTAAAATCTATTCTTGTATTTGTATTTCCAGAAACTTTGTATTTATATTTGTATTTCCAGAAAGCGTCTGAGACTCGGCTTAAGCTCGAGCGCTAGCCTTGACAGTGCTTTGTTTGAGCAGTCTCAACTGAGACTCTGCTTCGAGCAAGCCGGCCCAGGAGTGGGAATGGGCCCCGTGTCCCCATTCCTAGGAGTTGAAAGGAATGGAATTATCGAAAACTTTAATTCCCCAGAAGGGAATTGGAATGGAATGGAGGTGCCCATTCCGCAACACTGGTGTGCACACACACACACACGCACACGCACACGCACACGCACACGCACACGCACACGCACGCACGCACACACACACACACACACACACACACACACACACACACACACACACACACACACACACACACACACACACACACACACAGAGATAGAGAGAAAGACTGGTCGCGCAATGCGTCCAAGGGGGATCTGACAACGGCTAGAATATCGTATTTATCATACAGCTGATTGAAGTAAAAAGTCGACTGGAGCCTGGAAGCTTTGAAGGGAACTAGACAAGGTGATGTTTCCACAAAGCTTCCGTGTACGAATATCCGAAAGTTCGAAGAATTTGCGTATACTGTTTGCTATTCAATCTGTATCGCTGCACACTTTTACTGTACAAAATAATATTAATGAGTTATTAATCATAAATTAATTGTAAATTACGATATTGTCTTCGTGATTCTCCGATTTCTAACGTCAAACTTCCCTGCTTCGTTCCCCGCTTGGTCGTCAAGCTTCACCGCCTTGCACCGGCGCGCGCGCGCCCGCCAGGCTTCTTTGCCTTGCACCGCCGTGCTAGGGGAAGCGACTGACGCGTCGGAGTGATCTGGGTTGACTCGATGGACTCGGACATTTTGCTCACCATTGTAAATCAGTCTCTCTCAGTCATAATTATAACTCGACCCCTAATTTTAAAGGATAGTGCAAAAAAGCAAACATCAATGCTAATTTAAATAAATACATAAGGTAATCATTGATTTCCTTGCAGTGTTACATTATGCGGATAAAAATTATTAACTCTAACCAGAAATTTAATCATCAGATTCCCGACGTTCCGAGACCAGCTTGGTCTCCTTAATGGGTGAGTCTTTCTTCAAAGTAAGGCGCGTTTATACACCCTTTCCGCAAGGGCGCAGCAATCTTGAACGCTGTCAATTCTAGTATGCGGTAAAGCATCGTTTTGATCTCTCCACGCCCCTGGAAAGTGTTTACGAGAAATGCGTGATTGTCACACCTTCTTGTTTTGCCTCACCTATATTTTCTCGCACAGTCCAGGTTTAAATGTTTTATTATTTTTTTCGTCCCGCATATCAGATAGGGAACCCACGTGACTGAGAACGACAGGATACGGATCTGTGGAGCTATGGTGACTTCACGCAACCTAGAAACGTAATTTCTGAGCAAAGTGTTCGAAGAAAGCTTCGCGTTCCCTTTTGTTCGTATGATAAACCAAAATTCCACTAAGAGGCTTTTTTTTTTTTTTTTTTAGCTCTTTTCCAAGGCTAGCGCGGTGCTCTTGTCTGTTGCTCCCTCGGTCGCGTGGTGGAAAGACTCGGCTTTCGAGTTCCGACAGCCCTCACCCACTTGTTTTTATGTGGGCCCGGCAAACAAGTTATTAGGGAATACATCTTACTCCGCGAAATTCCAAACCCTTGGAGCCGACAGCTTTTGCGTAGTTGGAACGACTGGACGCACCAAATCTCTGAGTTTTCCAATTTGAATTAAGAGGGGGTGGCTTTCTCCATCTATCGTCGTGGATAGCCTTCAAAACAGCAAAGACGACCGTTTTTGCTGTCTTGGACTCGCGATTGAGCCGCCATGGGAGAAGGACGTGTTTCTCAGCGCTCTCGCCGAGCTTCATGTATCGCCCCTGCCCGCCGCTCGCCCGCCCGAACGCGAGCTTCGTTTTTCCGCCGGAAAGCTTCGCTCGCCCGCGGCAAGGAGCTGTCCGAAGGAAAGTGAGCTCAGCCACAGTGCGAGTCCGTTTTTGCCGAGGCCTCCGACCTCAATGCCACTGCCGTTTCCGGCCAGTGGGAAGGCTGGGGCCCCTACTATTAGGCCTAACTTGCCCGGTCTTCGGCTACGATGGATACCGCCCCCAGCACGGAACTATCGGCCTCCCCCGACACGGAAATGACACCCGACGCATCTCCGCTGCCCGGTTAAACGCTGACAATGGCATTTAAGCAAGGAACTTCCGCCACCGCCATCACAGACAGCCCCCCCCCCCCCTTCCCCCCAAAGAGGGCCCCCAACGAAAGCGAATGCTCCGAGCAAAGCAAGACGGATTTTGAGGACGGGCAAGATGCTTCCGCCAATTTCACCGACTCCGACAATCAGCTCCCCTGTATCACCGTACGCTGGAGGAAGAGGACCAACAAGCCGAACAAAGGTAGCAAACTACCCTGTCACGACCTGGACAAATCGCAAGCCACCATCCGCCCAAGGGCCCGCATCGACGTCTCAAAACTCCCAAGCTACCTCATCGGAGAATAACTTCAAAGAACAATAGGCGAGACAGTTGTTGAAGATCGCCTCGCTTACCGTCGCAACGGAATGACGAACAGAGCCCCGACTACCGTGATATTGTTCAGGCCAGGCCGCTGGGCTCTAACGGCACATACCTTCTGACCTTCCAAGGCCAGGGTGTACCCCGCCGCATCCGCCCCGTGCACGAAATTATTCAAGTCAAGCCGTACCGCCCCTCCACGGTGGTTTGCAACAACTGCCACGGCCTGGGCCACAAGTCCGACATCTGCACGGACGAAAGGTGCTGTCAGTCCTGTGACGGTCTTCTGACCAAAGGACACCGCTGTGAGACAGTCAAGTGTCGCAACTACGGCTCCCAAGACCACGTCGCCACTTTTCGGGACTGCCCAAAGAAGAAAAAGCTAGACTCTAGGATCCAGGCCCGTGCCCAGCCACGTCCAGCCTCGAACCAGCAACTGCAGCGACGGCGAACAGCGAAAACCAAGGCCAGGCTCCCGATCTAGACGCAAGGATCTAGTCATCATCACGGCCTGACACGATATCTGCCAGAACTAGGGTGACCATACTCCTCAAGGTAGAAAACGGGACATCCCCGCGGAAAAGGGGGGGGGGGGGGGGGGGGGGGGGGGGGGGGGGGGGGACGTACTAATGTCTGAGATTGTGAAAAGAAATTAATGAAATTCTGCATGTCTGCTCTACATGATTCTACATCCGTGCTATATGCGGTAACTCAAAACAATATTTCTACACACGCGTCTTCGCGAGAGGAAAAGTGTTTGTGGGCAGGAGCAGTTCTACATTTTACTCTCTGGGTAAAGACTTTAATTTACCTACGGTTACTTTTGTAAAATATTCTTGTAATGAATAGGGATAGTTTCGGTTCGCTTCTACTCGCTTGGTGGCAATTTTGAAACTATGTACTCCTGCGAAGACGGGACATGATTCTATACTAGGATAAAAAGACGAAGTCAGAAGTGGACCTCGAAAACGGGACTGTCCCGGCCAAAACGGGACTTCTGGTCACCCTAGCCAGAACAGCTGTCATGGAGCCGCGAAACTAAGACCGGTGGAACGCCCGAGGAAGCCGAAGCCCAGGCCATCCTTCACGTCCTGGGACACGTTATCAAAGCATGAACCCACCAGTCAAAACGGTGGACATCTACACCGACGCCCAGGAAGCCATACGAAGGTGCCGAAAGCACGACCCCAACAGCCCGACCACCCGGCGCATCCTTGCACTCGCCAGGCGCCTGGAGAGCAAGAACGGGAAGGCCACTGTACAGTGGGTCCCCGACTATGCCGGACTACCGGGCAACGAGGCCGCTCACCGGTCCAGGGAACCGCTAGCAACGTTTCTCCTTTCGCGACCACAAGATGCGGACTCCCTGCCCAGCCCTTCAGCCCTCTGCAGCAAGACCGTCGCCAAGAAACAAGACGAAACAAAAGATCGGACCCCCTATGACCCTGCAGACGCTATGAGGAAGGTCAGACAAGACTTAAAGGGGCGCTGCAAGGACTTTTTTACTGGTTTTTAATTTGCACCGAACCTGAACGCACTGAACGTAGTGACTTAAAGGCAACTCCGGCCAAAACTCAAAATGAATTAAATTACTGGTATCGCTGTAGTGACACAAAATACGACCCCAGCCAAAATATTACGTCCGTGGGACGCCGCATTCTCAACGAATGCCGATAACAAAAATACGACCCGCCGCGAGCTGCTGCTTTTTAGCGGGCGGGCAGCGGGTTTTTGATCACTGAAGCAACAGTGGGCCGTGACGTCAGTATCGTTCTCTTCTTTTCCTCCGGTCCGGGCGTTGCGCGGTGTGCGCTTCTTTGAGCCGCTACCACCGCTACTTCGGCTTGTGATTGGCGTGTTTAGCCGTTGCTTTTATCTGTAGCTTCGGTATAGCCTTTTGTTTATTTGCTTGTGAGGACTCCAAGACTCTTTTTAGCGAGCAACTCGGTGCGCCCAAGACTGCCCAGCTGTTCCTCGAAAGATGCCGAGTGCAACTTGTAGCGCTGTGGGCTGCTCAAACAACCCGCCGCGCAACACGGACGTGCTTTTTCACAAGTTTTCAACGCACCGGAAATTGTAGAAGGTGTGGGTGAACGTAGTTCGACAAGTGGACTTTGGACTTTGGCTTTTACGCGCCCAAGGCAAAAAGAGTGAAAAGAACAGACGTGTACAGCCCAGCACACATGTCACACATGTGTTCGGGCGCCGCGGCCCGTGCCGGAGAGCCTCAAAGCTTCGTGTCTGGGACTAACCCGCAGTGCAAAAGCGAGAGGGCCCCCAGTACTGTACGTCACTGGCAGCGTGGCGTAGAGCAGCGCCGCTTCATCCATGGAGCCCCGGTGACAATTTAGGCCTAGCGACGAGCACGGAAGACCGCACATATGGCGACAGCCACCGAGTACGGCACCGAACAAGTTCACTCGTTTTCCAGTTGCTAGCTTTTGGGTATACAAGCGACGAGTACGGCATAACAGACGCACGGTGTCGGCTTCCGAGTGCGGCACCGTACGTGTTCACGGGTATTCCAGTCGCTAGCTTTTGAGTATACGCAGTAACTCTTGCTAAATATGCTGGATAACCACCACGTATACAGAATTAAAACAAAATCAGCTTACCTCCTATCTTTAGACGGCTAGCACAACAGAGGTAGGTTCCCCTCGGTCTGCGTACTCGTTGATCGAGAACGATCCTGACGTCACGTTCACATAGCAGCTGATTTCCAGTGTTGCCGGGGCCTCGAGCAGAGTTTTGGTTTTGTTGGCCGCGTCCCAAACGAAACTTTGAGGCGCCGATATCTTTCAAGCTATGCACAATAACGAGAAAAAAAATTACACTTTGCAATTCAAGGACGCTGACTGCACTAAAAACAGTAGTAATCCCAAAATCGAAAGTATGGACCGGAGTTGCCCTTTAAAGGCCGACGACCAGAGTTGAGATTCTGCAAGGCAGAACATCCTCCTCACCATAGGGGAGGAGGAAATAGGCAACGGTGGACCTGGTAGAAGGGGGAGAGGAGGAAGCAAAGGAAAAATGGAAAGCGCGAACTGGTCGTCGGTCTTTAAAGAGACCATGAAGGCAATTTAATTTTTTTTTAAAAAGAAGGTGTTTTCGGAAGCATTGGGGTCCTGCCATGCCACACAATTGTTTCTAGAACGTTGCGACTCTTATTTCTATACCTGCAAATAAATTTGCGAAACCGAAACAAACATTCAGGTTTCTTCCCTTTTTCGCTTCTGAAAAGAGAAGTGACGTCAGGGAGCACTGTCGGCATCGGTAGGATTTAGTTCACACTCAGTGTGGTTCCCGTGGTTCGCTCTAGTGCAAGGCGGTCTGTGAAGCTTGGCCCAATAAAATGGGCCAAGCTTTTTCTTTTCTTTTTTTTTTGTGTTTACGGTTAGCGAAACCGAGCCAGTCAGCGAGCCAGTTTCTCATAAATAGAATGAGGGGGCGGGAAACTGCTAACCCACGTGGAGCTCTAACAGACTTATATGCAAAAAAGGCAATACAAAAAGCAAGCGTCAAGGCAAAGAGACGAGGGGGGGGGGGGGGGGGGGTGGCGCCTATCGCGCAGTCGACGGGCTTCACTGACGTTACACGAGAGCGAGCGAAACAAGAAACCATGCACCAAACAAAAGAAACGAAGGGAGTGGCAAAGAAAGAAACCGTCATGCACGGCTCCTCATCGTCCTTGTTGTCTTTATTTATTTATTTATTTATTTTTTTTGCGTCGGCATGGAGAATACACGCGGGCACAGACTGAGATCTGGGAGCGGGAGACGACTTATAACTCCCAGAGCTGTGATAACTCGTTAACTGGCGCGCCGCCGACAGATGATCGGTTATTGTTTTCTTGTAGTTCGAGAAGCGTTGTTTAGCTGGCGGCCAACCCTGCTGCCTTTCACGTTCATTCGCGCGCACTCCTTTGAAGTGCGCAATGTGGGTTTGCTTCGGTATTAAAACAAAGCGAGATTCACTTCTCCCTTCTCCTCTTGCGCTTTGCTCCGAGGCTTGTTTTTTTATACTGCATTTTTACGTGTAAGTCCATCTTTCACTTGGTCTCCGATGCTTGTTTTTCGTGTTATATGTTTTACATTCAAGTGGGTTAGGGTTAGAAGCAAGCTAGCGGATTCGCGCTCATTTCCTTTGACTTTAGCCTTTGCATACTGTGTTTCATCTTGCGATGGACCGGTGCGGACGCTACGAGTCACCCCAGGCAATCCAGCACCGTGAGCGGGGCTACACGCAAGGCGCGTTGCTGCGCCCCAGGGTCATGTGACACTCAGAAGGCACTGGATTGGTTTCGATGGATCTGGTGCTGTCTGTTGCGGTCCATCGTAAGATGAAGTAGACTATCGTCACCACTCTTGTCGCGTGACCTGAACTGACTATGACTAGACCTGTAGCAGTTTCGTGACATGGTCTGGCTCTATAAAGTCCCTCGTGCTGCGCCATAGAGGTTGTCAGATATGTATTCTTGCCGCTGAGCATGGGAGTCGCTTCCAGCAGCGTAATGGACGTATTGCTCTGCAGGTATTTGAAGAATACAGTAATATAGCTTATAGCTATGCTACGCACGAACTGGATATTTTTATGGTCTTATCAAACAAATACGCTGGCCGCGTATGTCATAAAAGTTAAATGCAAAAAAGTTTGCAAAAAGATATTAGTGGATGTAAAAAGCCTCTAACACGCCCCCCCCCCCAAAAAAAAAAAAATATATATATATATATATATATATATAATTTTTTTTCATGCTAGGCGTTAAAATGGTGTATCAGGATATCACCAACGAATTGTTTTACTTTAGAGTTGCGTAGTTTTTTTTTTTTTATAAAAAAATAGAAATACGAAGTAAATTCAAAGTGTCCGCCAATGCCCTGTGACGTAACAATATACCGCAAGAGGTCAGGGCGGTCAGAAGTGAGGCATCGCCGGAAGTCACGTGAGTTGTATCATTCCTCGTGCTTACCGCGACCACGTGTAATATTTTTTTTTTAATATATTCTCATTATTCTCCGCACCTCCGCGAGTAATCTAAGCATACAAGGTTTCTTTTATTTGCTTTTCACCGCCTAATGTTGTTGTAACGGTAGAAGAAGAGGAGTCAGTGAACCTAGTAAACAAGTTCTGCTCCTGTTCTAGACAAAACACGTGCTTTATGCTCGACGTTTACTTGTACTTGGTACACTCACCAGTTCGTATTCTCTAGAAGGCAAACATCTTCAGCCTGGAGAGTATCGGCGATTCGACGACCCCGGTGCCTGAATCTTCAGCAATGCGATCGGGCGTGTCGTATACTACACATCCTAATTTCTGCGAGCGTTCCAGATTTTCTCTTTTCAAACCGCATAGCTTTTTTTTGTGCCCGGAATGGCTCTGTACTATCGGACCGATGGCATGCACTCGTACACTGGCTTGAAATCGCAACGCTATCATCATTTCCTCCATCACGTCGATCTACTGACTCTTTGTCCTCAACTTTCACAGCGCACAAACTAACCAACGGTGCAGTTATAAAAAGCTAGTGGAACTGAAACTTCTTTTTCTACAATCGCTTGTGGAGAAGACAAAAAAAGAAAAGGCTTGGGCACGGTCGCGGGGAGCACAAGGAGAGACACTCACGTGACTTTCGGCGAACACAATTTAGTGACGTAGGTCGATGCCTCCCTTCCGACCGCCCCGACACCTTGCGGTACGCTATTACGTCACAGGGCACTGGCAGGCACTTTGAAGTTTTTTGGTGTGTCAGAGGCCCTTTAAGTTTTCCTGTATGTTGCGACCCATGTAGTCTAAAGACCGATGTCTTAAACACGCATCGACATATCAAGGGACTTTCTCTATGTTTGCAGTACATTGTAAACAAACACTTCGTGCCACCAGCGTTCCGCTTAGTAAAATCAATGCTTTTGTAAAGCATTTAGCTTTCTTTTTTTTTTTTTTTTTTGCAATTGTCTATACGTTTAATAATGTCAGCTTTACGCTGCTTATACCGGCAACGGAATGTAGCTGTCAAATGTCAATTTTTATGTTTAGGAATTAGAGGAATGGAATGGACCGATTCCGCCATTCCAAGAGTGGGAATGGGCCCAGTGTTCCTATTCCTAGGAGTTGAAAGGAATTGAATTATCGAAAACTCTAATTCCCCGGAATGGAACTAGAATGGAATGGGGGTGCCCATTCCGCAACACTGCTCAGTACTGTACGTCACATAGGCAGCGCGGTGTAGAGCAACGCCGCTCCATCCACGGAGCCCCGATTACAATTTAGGCCTAGCGACGAGTACGGAAGACCGCACGCACGGCGACAGCCGCCGAGTATGCCACCGAACGAGTTCACTCGTTTTCCAATCGCTAGCTTTCGGGTATAGAAGCGACGAGTACGGCATAGCGCACACACAGCGGCGGCCGCTGGCGCTGAGTACGGCACCGTTTAGCTTTTGAGTATACGCAATAACTCTGCTGGATAACGATACCATGTATACAGAATTAAAACAAAATCACCTTACCTCCTATCTTTAGACGCCTAGCGCAACAGAGGTAGGTGCCGCTCGGCCTGCGTACTCGTTGAACGAGAACGATCCTGTCGTCACGTTCACATTGCGGCTGATTTCCAGTGTTGCCGGGGCCTCGAGCGGCTAGTCTCGGTTTTGTTGGCCGCGCCCCAAACAAATCTTTGAGGCGTCGATATCTCTAAAGTTACGCACAATAACGAGAAAAAAAGATTACACCTTGCGATTCAGGGACGCTGACTGCACTAAAAACCGTCATAATCCTAAAATCGAAAGTATGGACCGGAGCTGCCCCTTTAATGAAACTTTTCTTTTCTCGAATTTCGCTTTTATTTAAAAGTTATAGGCAAATTAAAATTGCAAAAGCGAGCAAGAAAGAACCCCCTTCATGACGTCCTTGGTCGCTTGAGTGGCCGTGAACTAGAGGATGGGTAGTAAGCAGTCCAGTGTAGCGGAAAGGGGCACCCCCCTTCCATTCCAATTCCATTCCGGGGAATCAGAGCTTTCGATAATTCAATTCCTTTCAACTCCTAGGAATGGGTGCACTGGGCCTATTCCCACTCCTGGAATGGCTGAATCGTTCCATTTCATTCCTCTAATTCCTAAACATAAAAAAGGCACTTGACAGCTACATTGTGTTGCAGGGTTCGGCAGAAATACTCAAAAGTGTATTTAGAAATACAAATACTGGGGCAGATGAAAATAGTCGCTAAAATACTGATGCTCAAATATATCTGTAAAAATGCATCGCGATACGTATCGGAAATACATTTTAAAAAGAGGCAAAATGTCTTGGGAAATACAAATACAGGAATACATTTTAGGGAGGGTAGAAATGCAAGTACTGATAATGCAATACATTTTTCAAATTTCTTTGAGACGCCAACTGAGATGAGGCTTTAAATATGAAGGGAAAGTTTTTTTTATCCCAAAATTACTATCCCGCAGGCTTGGCACTTCACCTTGAAGGTTGTGGTTCCGGACAGATAGGAGTCTTCAGTGGCTTCAAAAACACGTTCCATCAAGGACTGACCGCGGTCCTTTCCCTGGCATCCTGTCTGTCTGACGAGTGATGCAAAAAGACTTCGACCTCTAATACATCCCTTCATAACATCACCACTCCAGTGTCAACACTGATCACATGACGTCACGGTGGAATGAACTGTAATATATACCTGAAGGTGTTGCCTTGAACATGAAACTTTCCCCGCGCTGCTGTATGAAAGGACAATACGTACTTTCGTTGTAGGTGACATTGTTAAAGATCATGCAGGCAGTTGCATTTAGAAATTTCGAGAATAGTGGACCACCTGAAGCATCCTGGAGCATATGTTACGGTTGAAAAATCGATACGCCGTACTCTTCGTGCCCGCTGGCTTGGCGAACCCCAAGAGATGTGGAAACCACAAAATAGGTAGACGCTGAAATATGATTGCGGGGCCCCTTTAAAGGGATACTACAACGAAATTTTGGCGCTTCTCTTTTTTTTATCTATATGTGTTCAAAGGAGCAGTGTCACATCGGACACGCCAATATCTTGTTAAAAAAGACACGAAAAGAAATTTTAAAACAAATTATACGATTAGCAAGGAGCAGCTGGTGGATGTCGCTAACGCCTCGTTTGTAATGCCCGTCTAGGAACCTTGATAGGTAGTGACGGTAACTGTCTCGCCTCCGGCCACCACGAGAAAAGGGGGAAAGTAGGAACTCCCCTCTCCCCGAGAATTTCTTTTGTGTGTCCCAAAAGTCGCGATTGTCCCTCTAGAGCATTATAGAACATTAACCCGCCATTTAAAATGCATACAAAAGCAGCCGCTTCGGTGACTGGAATAACTAGGCCATCTTCTCGACGTCAGCCTCGCCGCAACTTTGCACGTCACGTGCAAAGCTGCGGCGTGCATGTCACGTGCTCTCGGCTGGCTACTCTCCGAGCGCTTGCCAGAGTGGGCCGTTTATAACGAAAAATAGAGCCACTAGGCTCAAATACAAACGTGCGATGGTCATTTAAGGATATTGTGGATCATATTCAACCTATATTTGAACACGACGGGTATATTTTATATTTCGTTGAAGTATCCCTTTAAAGAAGAGGCTCCTGACCTCCCTCCCGCGCGAACTCGACCCCATCCCGTTCGGCAGCTACTCCGGTAAGAAAATGGTCCTGCGCAGGATCAGGACCGGCAGTGCCGTGACCCGCCATCACCGACGCAAGTGGGAACTGAGTGCTGACAAGATCGGCAGAAACAGACCGCCAGTGTCGGCAGTCAGTCCGCCAGCCTTCCCGCCACAGCCGCAGCAGATGCAATGAGATCTGTCACTACACTGCAAAAAAAACCTTGAGTGCAAACCTGCAGCACCTCGTGTGGGAGTGCGGTCACTATACCGACGAAAAAAAGAGGGCGCTTAGCCTTCTGCCACCCTCATTGAGGCCATCCAGTCTGGAAGGCTGGGCCCGGCCTGAGGGAGACTCGGTCAGAATCGCCAAGATCCTGGACCATACATGGGTAAATTACTTTCAAAATGTAATTTAATTACAATTACAACTACTTAGCTCCCAAAGTAGTTTAACTACAATTACAATTACTACTACGCGAAAGTAGTTCATCGCAATTACAAATTACTTTTTAAAAGTAATGCAATTACTTTGCAATTACTTATTTCTGAGAGTTACCCACCTTGGGCCATATAACTGTAAACGAGTTATATGGCCGCTGTATAAATGTCACGCATTGTACTTTCCTTTCATGAAATTTGTTAAATGGATTATAGAACTTAATAGTTTGGAGTAATGAACTCTTGCGTTCATAGATTCTCAAAAAATAAAAAATTTCGACAAAATTCACAGGTGCGAGGTGAATCTCCTTAGAGCTTATGCAAATGGTATCCAAGTCAAACCAACGAAAAATAAACTTAAAAATAATACAAGGAAACAAATATGCGACAGTACTGGTATCATGAAACTCAGGTAAAAATGGCTAATAAGATAAACTTGTAAACGACGTCAAACATTTAAAGAATCGGACAACTTACGAAAACATTTCAGCCACGATTACTTGCTGCCTCTCCCTGTCTGTGGACTTGTAACATGCCGGATGTGGGTAACCGTAGCACGCGAACTGTGGCCGCTTCCACAAAACTAGTGTCACAATAGCAGCAACACTATTGCCAGGGATTCTGGGTTAATTCAGTGCACGTTAACACCCAAAAAGCTCCTGAGATAGATAATAAATTTAGGATCGTCATGTAGCTAATCATTAGGATAGTAATGATTGTATCGATGTTATGCGTCTCATAAAGAAGACCGATTTGAATTTAGCATGGCAAGAACAACCTCGAAAAATTCATGATACACTGCAAACGACTTTATTTTCGCGAATTTCACGAATCGCCTACAATTCGCGAAAAAAAATGTAAACACATTGGAATCTATATTGCGACCACACCGCGCCGCGAAAATAAGAATCCGCGAATTATTCCAAAACTGCGGCCTCTTGGAAGCCTCGATTTCATGATTTACTTAAGTGTGTTTCAGCTGAAAGATATAGACGAGCTATTAGTATTATGTTTTCTATATAACTGTAAGTATTATTCAAAGTGCTAAAAAAGTTGCCTACCTCCAAATGTTTCCGCAAATTGGAGGTCGCCTTCCGGTTTATTGAATTTGTTTTCAGAAACGGTGCGGAGAGTTTGCTCCTCACGATTATAGTTTTTTGCATTGCTGCTAATCTGTTTAAAGAATTTTTCGTAACAAGGCCCCGGCAGCCTTTCCTTTTCCATTGTAGATAAGACTGTTGCAGCTTCTCAATACAAAAAGCAGCACTGCGCGCTTCGGGACGGTTCCACAGGCCAGGACGAGAGGACAACGCGCGGAGGGTCACGATAGAGGTGTAAAAACACAGTGCAAGCCAAGCCCTCTATAAAAAAAAAAGAAGCCTTCAACAAACAACAAATGCAAAAACAAGCTCCTTACAGTCTAAAGCCGCGGTTTGTAAGTTTTGGAATCTCGTCCAATCAGGCTGACAAACGGTTGAAAGGGTTAGGTAGAGCAAACACTAAATAATTAAGATTTATACAAAAAGGTAGAAGAAGATTGGGAGAAGGAAGAGCAGTGTAGCAACAACAGTTGGAAGTAAGGCAGGGTGAGTCGTGTTAATGAGACCTGCTGCTTCTTTCCTTCTTCGCCTCGATGTTAGAGTAGCACGACTTACTTTTAGTGGTACCAACATACGAGATAGAGGAGAAGGACGTGAAAAACTCATAAAGAAAAGAGAATAATTTCATGAACCAAAAAGTTCCAAACTTGACTGAAATATGTAAGCAAATATGCTAGCGGCGAAGACGCGTAAGGAGAACCTCGAACCTCCCTGCCTCGACTGGATGATGTGATCGGAGCCAACCAGCTCGACTTCGACCCCCGAGGCCCCCGTGTGGGAATGAGAAATAAGAAAGACCCCTAGAAGCAGGAGCAACAGGAAGCGAACAAGGCGAAGAGTCAGATTCAACTACGACTGGAACGAAAACGGCCGCGAATGTAGACCTCATTTATCAAATTATTTCTCAAATTCTTCATTAAATCGTTTTACAGTCTACAAAATCCTTCATTCCGTTCTATCCCAGCCTCTCTTTTCCATCCCTCTTTTCCAGTTTTTTTCAGCAGGTTGGGAGACACTCTCTCCCCTGTCGCTTTGGCTGTACTGTCGTCTCCGTGGCCAGGGGGGAAAAGCGCCGCCGCCACAAAATCTTGCAAAAGTAATTGTAATTGTGCCTGAAATTTAGCAATTACTGACGCTAGAAAGTAATTAAATTACAATTACAATTCCTTTTAGCCATAAGTAATTATTACAATTACAAATTACCAGGAAAAGTAATTAAATTACAGTAATTTAATTACTGTAATTGAATTACTACACAAGTATGTCCTGGACTCGCTGCTTTTGACTCGACGTTCTGAGCCCGGCCGTTCCTGACTGCTTCAAAACCCGTTCCCTCCTCGAACCACGCCTAAGGTGACCGTTCGAATGTATCTTGCAATAAACGTTTACTCCTTACCTACCTACTGGCTTAACAGATTCGTTATCTCGGTGGGTCGGCGGCAGCCCTCTCCCTCGGCGCAGCACGAAAGCGCGACAGCGTGTGTAACTGAGCGTGATGCGCTGACGTTTTCTGGGACGCGGACTGTCTACACTGCTAGGGGAGGATTTGGTAACGGGGGCGCCCTGTCCAGAGTGGCCAAGCATTGGGAAGCATAGGAGGCAAATAAAAAGGCGCATTTGGCCGAAAGTGGGCTGGACGTGTTCCAGGGCGCCTTCACAGATTCGAATGTGGCCAACCAGAGGCCGGAGATATTACCCTGGGTGTGGTCGCGAGAAACGAAATTAATAAGTGCGTCAGAGTAACTCTCGGTGACTGAAAATATGGTGCACGTGATGTTTTAATAACGGTCATTCAAAATCATGGTAGAAGAGCGCGACTAGCGGAACGATCGTCATAATCCGTACGCCATGCACCGAGGGCCGGGAACCTGCCGTCCGAGCGGTCGCCCTCTGTCCGAGCAAAACAGAGTTCGAACGGCACATTCGTTTCTTGCATCTTTTTGCATGGTCATAATTGAAACATCACGTGCATCATATTTTCAACCATGAAGAACATTTAACGCTTACGCTCTTATTAAAACCGTTTCGCGCTACAACCGCTAGAGGTTCTTTTCGGCTTCTGGTTGGCCAAGAGAGCATGTCAAGCCCTC
This sequence comes from Ixodes scapularis, assembly GCF_016920785.2. Taxonomy (NCBI): domain Eukaryota; kingdom Metazoa; phylum Arthropoda; class Arachnida; order Ixodida; family Ixodidae; genus Ixodes; species Ixodes scapularis. The sequence continues at coordinate 18,577,741 of NW_024609882.1, read as the reverse complement.
TTTTTGCATCTGGTGCACGCCCTGGCTCTACCCGCGCCTTCCATTGACCAAACACTTTCTATCACGGCTCTGGCGCTGCCTTATGCAAATGAATGGAGTAAAATGTACTATCATGTGCTTCGCCTCACCGTATACGATGGACTAAAGGCAAAAGCTACGGTCTGCCAAAGCCAATCACGAGCGACTTAACAATAGACCTTTTCCGAGAAGCGTTCTGCGCACGCGCGAGCGCCCGATGCCAAGCGGCGGAAGTCGGAACGAAAAATCGAGGAAACTCGGAATGAGCCTGTGGGTAAGCGAGTAGAACAGGTAATTGCAGCATATATATAATTGGGTTACACAAAAAAAGAAAGTGGACGGAAGGAAAAACACAGCGATTGGGTGGACGCCACGGATGCCGCTCTTTAAGCTCGCGTTGGGCACGCGACGCAGCTTGGAGAGCGAAGAAACTAGTAGCGTAGCTTCCGGTATCGATTGGTAGCGCAGGTAGGTCACTTCCTCGATTTTTAGTTCGTGCAGCCATCGCCTGGTGCCGTCGTTATGTGGAAAAGGTCCATTGTGTGTTATATCCCTTCGATGCACGTGTCGATGGTCGCGTCTCGGATCACTGAAGGGGGTGTGCGGACAGTGGTTCGAATCGAATAGCACTGAGTGACTCGACAATTTTACATTGCAAAAAAAGCCTCGACATACAGGCTGTTTGCAGTGTCGACACTATACACGAACTCATGTCTGTTACGTCACGCCGCGGTGGTGGCGTGTCGGACGCACTTCCGGTCCGGGGCTGTGGGCGGAAGTGCCCATGTGAGATGTGTATTCCTGCGTTGTTTTGAAAGGAACCAGACAAAAATCTGCCTTCTTGCCAAAATGCTGCGACTGGGGCTGTACCAAAAGTGCCGAGAAAGATTTGAAGGTCAGTTTTCATGCGCTCGGTTCGTCCGAGAACGTGGATATGTGCCGTGAAAAGGGAAAACCAGACCAGTCGGACCACGATTGCTTGGGCGGGAGGCATTTTGGATTAAATTCACGAATACTTCTGGACATCAAACTTATTTGTTTTGTTCCAAAAGGAACGCCAGAAAACCGTCAAGTTGCACGGACCACCTGCGGACTACGTTCAGTGCGTCTTCAAGTTCAAACGGCCGCTTGATCGTTCCAACTGTCGTCTGCTCTTTCAAACGTTTCTGCTTGTTGTCTGCTCTTTTAGAGGACATCGGCCCGTAGACCAAACGTGAGCCCGGTACTTGCTATAAGAAGTAAGTGCAGGCCTCCAAAGACTTAAGTTTGAAGGTTGGTAAGCAGGCTGGGACGTAATCAGTAGATACAAGGAGATGTTGATCATTGTTACCAGCGGTCATCACCGACTTGTTATGCCTGATTCACTTGGTTAGATTCTGCTTGCGATTTTCAGTATCGACGTCGACATCTCAGCTACGGTTCACGCTTTTGCAGTCCCAGCGACGTCGCTACTCAAAATTGCGAGCGAAATCTCATCATGTGAATCAGGCTTTAGCGTACATTCTGCGGCGTCCACGCGGAATGAATCGCCGCATGTCAGATGATTCACGCGAAGTTTTGCGGTGTAACGAGCCTCGGTAATTTCGCTGACACCGCTCAAGTAGTCAGACATCGTTAAAAGGACGTAGAATCAACAATTCCAACGCCAAAAAGAGCGCGGGGACTCACACCGACGCCGACAATATCGCATTTCAATGGTTTGTTTATGGGCGACGGCGAGCTTCTTGCCCACACCCCCATCGCGCATGCGCGGCGCCGGCGGCGTCCGCTAGGGGCGCTCCGGGCGCTCGGTTTGTTTGTAAACTTGAGTTGGTGTATAGAAATGACGCACCGCTTTTGGATTCGGAGCATGATTCGTCCACACCTAATCAATGTTTAGCATCTTCTAGTTTAGCGTGGAACGTGATTGGACCCGGCGGCCTTTGCTTTGGCCTTTTAGGTTATCGAAGGATGAGACAAAGTATATAGTATAGGGTATATGACCCCGGAGCCATCACTGCCTCGATGGGAATCATTTGTGTTTTATCTCTGCTAGTCTCCGTTCTCAGAGGCAGACTTGTTCTTCTCGAGGCGACTAATCCTCTGGGTCCGTCTTACCCGCACCTTCCCTGCTGCTCAGCGCCCCCTTTTGGGGCGGTTTGCTACGTGATGCAGCAATTCCTCCCGGCGGGTATGAGGGATTTGAAAGTCACGTGACCAAATCCGTAATATATATATATATATATATATATATATATATATATATATATATATATCGGTGGACATTTAGGCTCTTCTCATGAGTTGTGAATGCGAAAACACAAACGTCGTTCTTCCGCTCTCTTAGTTCGTCTGCGCCGCACTGGCGTGGACGGTACGTTTCGCTAATGCTGAGGTTGCGGCCGACGGCCCAGCGCGCTCTCGTGAAGTGTCTGCGCCGCGCTGAGTTCGGCCGTGCAGCCGCTCCGGAGTCTGCCCGTGCGGGCTCTGCAGCTAGCTCGGCGGTCAGCCGTTTCCTCTTACCGGCGGCCGGACCGCTGCACCGCCATGGAGAAGGCTTCTCTGGTGGCGTTCCTTGGAACTACGCCGCGCGAGAGCCAATGAGAGCCTCGTTCCTTGATGGCGCGCGCCGGCCAGTGGGAGCCTATCCATCAGATCGCTGCAATAGACGACAGGCTGCGCTCCATTGGGGCAGCGTAGTTTAGGTGCCGTTGGGCGCGACTACAAAAGTTGATAACGCCGGTTCGCCCTATGGGACAGTTAATGCTTTCGAATTAAAAAGAAACACACAAAAAAACCAGAAAGAACTTTACATGCCGCCCCTAAAGAGCACATGAGTGCGATTAATTTCGGCTACATTTAAAACCTGATCACACGATTTCTGCGCGCAAAATTTGACTCGAATAACCGATTCGAGGACGAACTTACGGCAACCATTTGCCTGAAACGCTACTCGGCATCAACTATATCGTGTTACGTTCTCAAGGTATAGTATAGCTTCCACAGCGCTCTAACACTGCCAAAGCTACTTGCGCGAGTGCGTCGCTTTGTTTGGCGTCTCTTTCGTACCACAGTGCGTGCGGATGAGATGCAAAAAAATGAAGTATCACGCTGTCGCAGCAGTGCTACCGTATCGGTGCTGAGCTGCAACACTCTGGAACCTACGCTAGTCTTGACAACTAACAAAATATTTGACAAAGATATATATATATATATAAAATGTTAAACTCGTCACTCAGGTCGATTTTTGGTCAAATTTGACAGGTCATTACTTTGTCTGAACTTAAGGTACATTTTATTTTTTGGGCTCTATAGAAAGCCCTAAGCATGCCTAGTATAGATATAGTAATATCATTCTGATCTGCTGAGTAGCCGCTCCGCTACCTTCAAGTAAACGTTGTGAAAAATAACAAATGTTCACACATTTCACGCGATTGCGGCTCAAATAGAGGACATACAACCAAAATATTACATTTACAGATTGTGTTTTCTTGTAGTCGACTAAAATGCCTAAAATAATTTAAAAAATAGAATTTACAAAAATGGGCTTTTTGAGAAAATCGATTTCAAACTTTCAACATTTGTTATTTCTTACAACGTTTACGTGAAGGTACTGTAGCGGCTAGTCGACAGATCATAATGATATTATTATATCTATTATGGGCTTGCTTAGGGCTTTCTGTAGAGCCAAAGAAAGAAAATTTATCTTAAGTACAGACAAAGTAATGACCTGTCGAATTTGACCAAAAAGCGACCGGAGTGACGAGTTCGACGTGTGTTTTAAAAAAACAATCAAATTCCTAAAAATATTTGAATACATCAAGGTATCTTTATAATACCTATTAAATGAGGGGGGAAAGTTAAAAGGGTGTAGAGAAAACAATAGCGTCAGCAGAGGGTGTCAAACACGCGACCTGCGACGGCATTCAAAAACACTAGTTTCTGCCACTGCGGCTTCTACGGCTCGTACCTCGAGAACAAAAAGTCGAAAGAACATGCGGTTTGCGCCCTCCTTCATTTGAAAAATGCCCCTAAAACATATATTCTGTTCGTGGAAATTAAAAATTAGACCCTTTTAGCCTGCTTGATTTGAGATGAAATCACTATATTGCCGCGCGCAAGGCTGAGAAAGCAACGCTCGGTCGCGGTCCTCCAGAAAGCTCCCGTTTATTCATGTACCATTTATCCTGCTTTTGTTTTCTAGAAAGTGCGTGTTCATTCTCGCCCCGATCACGCGACGCTCGAACCGTTTTCGCCGAATCTTCGAGATAGCGACGCACTCTAGATAAGAGGCCGCCCGCGACCTTGTCGAGTCAGTCTCGCCTCAGCGTTTGATCGTGCTGCTTCGCCGCCTTCGACGCCCGCGACGCTCTGTTGTTATCCTTCTTTTGTACCCTTTTATTTTTGGCACAAGTTCGCCACATTAAACGTTTATTTCTTTCTGTTTATTTCCTGTTTTTTTGTTTGGTCACCACCCGTGACAATATATATATATATATATATATATATATATATATATATATATATATATATATATATATATATATAAAACTGAGAAGAAAAAAACCCTTAGTGAAAACAGCAACAGCGGACGATTTAATCTTCGACGTGTCGGCCGGAGTCCGGCCTTCGTCAGGAAGAACTTTTACAGATGAACGCGGGTGGTATTTATACAATGCTACGGTCGAGTCCAAATTTCGGCGGGTTGACGGTTGGAGCTTTCGTGAGAGAGAAGCGTAGGCCAGTTCGTATCCGGGTGAAGAAGCTTGATGGTCGGGGCCAAGTTTCAAGGATGGCGGGATGACGGTAGTAGCTTCTTGAGTGGGGCGCAGGGTAACTTTCTGTCCGGGCGGGCAGGGGTGACCTGGGTGATAGCGTACAAATATATGTATATATTGCCGCGCGCAGGGTCACGGACTTGTAGAGGATTATTGTTTATTCTTGCTGCGGACGTACCTTCTATCGTTCATCCCCGATTTTGTTGTTCTAGAAAGTGCGTGTTCATTCTCGCCCCGAGCGCGCTACGCTCGAACCTTCTCCGCCGAATCTTCGAGATAGTGACTCACCTTAGATAAGAGGCCGCACGCGACCTTGTTGAGTCAGCTTTCGCCCCAGCGTTTGACTGTGCTGCAACGCCGACTTCGACGCCCGCGACGCTCTGTTATTATCTTTGTACTCTTTTATTTTTGGCACAAGTTCGCCACATTAAACGTTTATTTCTTTCTGTTTATTTTCTGTTTTTTGGTCACTACCCGTGACAATTTGGTGGAGGTGCTGGGTACCGCATGCCCCTGCCGCGTACCCCTCCGAGGGCGCGCAGTGCAAGTCCGACACCTAGCCCACGAATAACCGACAAAAGCACTTCCGAGATCCGGTTCAGTCATCGCACCCAAGGTCTACACCCGGAATTCGGACCTCTACCGCCCAAGACTAAGCAGCCAACGAGGCCAACGATGGACAGCCAGTCGTCCCAGAACCCGTCCACCGCCAGCGTCGTATACCTGCCCATCGCACCCAAAACTCCGACGCCTTTCCACGGAGACGCCCACGAGGACATCGAAGACTGGCTGCAACATTATGAACGTGTGGCCCGACATAACGGGTGGTCAGCTGACCACTGCTTGCAGAACCTTTACTTCTCGCTGGAAGGTACTGCAAGGTACTGGCTGGAGAAACACGAGGCTTCTTTAACTTCGTGGGAGGTGTGCAAGCAAGAGCTAGTGAAGACGTTTACCAGCCAACACAGACGCGAGAGGGCCGAAGACACCCTTCGAACAAGGACCCAAGGTCCGAATAAAGCATCACCAGTTTCGTCGAGGATGTTCTTCGCCTGAGCGCCCGCGCCGATCCTCAGGCTACAGAGGAGAAGAAGCTGCGACACCTGATGAGGGGTGTGAAAAGCGAGATATTCGGAGGTCTCATTCGCAATCCTCCGTCAACTGTCGACGGGTTCGTCACGGAGGCGACGAATATGGAGCGTGCCCTACTAGCACGCGCCAGACACTACGAGCGACACCCTGGCGTGACTACTCTGGCGACATCCGGATACGACCTTGGTACCGACCTCCCAGGCATCCGTGACATCATCCGTGAAGTCGTCCGGGAAGAAATCCGCAAGATGCTCCCCGCTACGGATCGCCCGTCCTCCCTGTCGCTCGCCGAGGTCGTCCGAGAGGAAGTCCACCGAGCCTTCCAACCTGAGGTTCCGATAAAAACGACGACGCCAGAGGAGCCAACTTTGAGCTACGCCGCCATGGCCCGACGACCGCCGCAAGCTAACCGCCAGACCACGGCGCCACCCCGACGAGACCCTCCGATGCCGCAGTATCCTCGACGCCAGGAAGGACAAGTCCAGGACGTTCGCCCGGAGCAACCCTCGTCGAGGAAGACCGACGTGTGGCGAACGGCCGACCGACGCCCGCTCTGATACCACTGCGGGGAAGCTGACCATGTGTACCGCCGATGCCCATACCGACGACTCGGGCTGCGCGGATTCCACCCAAACGACCCGCGCCCCCGGTATGGTGAACGCCCTCGGGAGATCGACGAGTACCTGCGACGACCCCAGTCCCCCGAGCCTGCGTCCCGCCGAGAGTTCCGGTCGCCATCGCCACGACGTCCAGCTTCGCCGATGCACCGACTCCGACGTGAAAGCCTATCGCCCCTCGCTCCTCGTCGGGGAAACTAGGCGCGGCAACCCCTGGAGGTGGAGTTGCCGAAGACGACCGACGTAAAGAGCCTCCAATAACGACGGAGCGCTCCCACTCTCCCGACGCCACGCATCACAACGACGCTCCTGCATCGGTGTCCAACCACCTGAACGTTATGATCGACGGCCTCGACGCATCGGCACTCGTGGACACCGGAGCAGACTACTCAGTCTTGAGTGGGAGGCTCTCCCGCCGCCTTCGAAAAGTCATGACGCCGTGGGATGGACCACAAATAAGAACCGCCGGAGGACACCTCATTACACCAGTCGGGAGATGCACTGCTCGCCTCGAGATCCATGGTGAGACGTGCCCCGTCAAGTTCGTCGTTCTTCAAGACTGTTCGAGGGACGTTATCCTCGGAATGGACTTTCTCTGCGAGTATGGCGCCGTCATCGACCTCGGGGCAAACCAGTTGACGCTGCGACAGCCTGTTCTGCCGCCGGTGGAGGCCAACACGACGTCATCCGCGATCTGAGTTATAGCCGACCATGTGAATCTGCCGCCGCGGTCGAGTGTTTTCGTCACCGTCATAACCGACGCAGCCATGCACGGTGAAGCTCTTCTGGAAGGCAGCGTCCAACTGCTCCTTGAAAAAGGAATTGGCGTCGCACGAGGCGTAACGTATCTTCAAGAAGGACGAACAACTGTTCTCGTGACAAACTTTCGAGAGGAACCGCAGCACCTAACGAAGGGTACCACCATGGGCTACGTCGAGGAGCTTCAGGCGCCAGCCGTGGTCACCGCAGTATCCGAGGAAACCTCGTCGCCACAGCAGAAGAGCAGGACGCCGCCGCCGCTCGACATCGACCCCGAGCTCCCAGCTTCGAAGCGCCGGCAACTGGTTGATCTCCTCGCTGAATACAGTGACTGTTTTTCCACGACATCGAAAGTTCGCCAAACACCAATGGCGAAACATCGCATTATTACCGACGACGACGCACTCCCTGTCCACCAGTCACCGTATCGAGTCTCCTTAAAGGAAAGGAAAGTGATTCAAGATCAAGTTCAGGAGATGCTCGACGACGACATCATTCAACCCTCAAGAAGTCCATGGGCGTCCCCAGTCGTGCTTGTAAAGAAGAAGGACGGAACCCTGCGATTCTGCGTGGACTATCGTCGACTGAACGCTGTGACGAAGAAGGACGTTTATCCGCTCCCCCGCATCGACGATACGTTAGACCGACTGCGCCACTCCCGATATTTTTCGTCGATGGACCTGAAGAGTGGTTACTGGCAGATTGAAGTTGACGAACGTGACCGGGAGAAAACTGCCTTCGTCACTCTTGACGGACTGTACGAATTCAAAGTGGCTGTTGGTGGTCCCTTCCAGTCTTCAAGAAGAAATTTTTCAAGCCTGCCACGATGACCCGACGGCGGGACACCTTGGTTACAGCAGGACTCTTGTTAGAATACGCGAAAAGTACTACTGGCCCAAGCTTGCGAAGGCAGTGCACCACTACACCCGATCTTGCCACGAGTGTCAACGACGGAAGAAGCCACCGACGAGACCGGCAGGACTTCTTCAGCCTATTGCGCCGCCATCTGCCCCATTCCAGCAAATCGGTATGGATTTACTCGGACCTTTCCCACCGTCGACGCAAGGAAACCGCTGGATCATCGTCGCAACCGATTATCTCACGCGGTACGCCGAGACAAAAGCCCTTCCATCAGGAACGGCTGTTGAAGTCGCGAAGTTTTTCATCGAGTCCATCGTCCTCCGGCACGGCGCTCCCGAAGTCCTGATCTCAGACCGTGGATCATCATTCATGGCCCAGCTGACGCAAGAAGTCCTTCGTCTCATCCACACTAACCATCGCCGCACCACGGCGTACCACCCGCAGACCAACGGGCTAACGGAGAGACTCAACAAGACCATCGCCGACATGATCTCCATGTACGTCGACGTGGAGCACAAGACATGGGACGAGGTATTGCCGTACGTGACATTTGCCTACAACATGGCCGTGCAAGAGACCACCGGAGTGACACCGTTTCAACTGGTTCATGGTCGCAAAGTAACGACGATGCTGGACGTGATGTTACCCCACGAACCGGCTGTCGACGGAAGCGACGACGCCCAGGTGGTTTCTCAACGGGCAGAAGAAGTCCGTCAGCTCGCCAGACTTCGTATTCAAGCCCAACAACGTGTCGACACTGGCCGCTACAACCTTCGCCGTCGGGACGTCCACTTCCAGCCCGGAGACAGGGTATGGGTGTGGACACCAATACGGCGCCGCGGTCTCAGCGAGAAGCTTCTCAAGCGCTACTTTGGACTCTACAAGGTTCTTCGCCGTCTCGGGGACTTAAATTACGAGGTGCTCCCCGACGGAACTCGACCATCAAGACGACGTCAACCGCGACCCGAAGTAGTCCACGTCGTGCGCCTCAAGCCATATTACGACCGATAGAACTTCGGACTCTCGTAAAACTGTGAACTGTGGCTCGCGATTCTACTGTCCTTTTGTTGTGGATTTTGTGTTTTCGGTTTGTGCTGCATCGGGACGATACTCTTTCAAAGGGGGGGATAATGCCGCGCGCAGGGTCACGGACTTGTAGAAGATTCTTGTTTATTCTTGCTGCGGACGTACCTTCTATCGTTCATCCCCGATTTTGTTGTTCTAGAAAGTGCGTGTTCATTCTCGCCCCGAGCGCGCTACGCTCGAACCTTCTCCGCCGAATCTTCGAGATAGTGACTCACCTTAGATAAGAGGCCGCCCGCGACCTTGTCGAGTCAGTTTTCGCCCCAGCGTTTGACTGTGCTGCTACGCCGACTTCGACGCCCGCGACGCTCTGTTATTATCTTTGTACTCTTTTATTTTTGGCACAAGTTCGCCACAATAAACGTTTATTTTTCTGTTTATTTCCTGTTTTTTTGGTCACTACCCGTGACAATATATATATATATATATATATATATATATATATATAGGTAAAGTAAGGTAAATATAAAAACAATGAACCGGGAAAAGTTAATAAGTTCTCCATTCTCCATTCTGATGAAGAGCGGTCCCCGCTCGAAACGTCGTAATAAACTTCGAATTAGTAACTCCGACAGTACGCATCTTTCACTTATATATATATATATATACATACATATATATATATATATATATATATATATATATATATATATATATATATATATATATATATATATATATATATATCGGTCATTTGACTAGAAAATCCTTCTCGCGGGGATTTTAACCGCCGGGAGTGTACCATCTGGTACAGTTCCTACTATTCCTGCATCTCCCCTTCCCACCTTCCTATTACGCTCTTTTATCACCGCTATCCTAGCTTCCCCAACTCGCTTCTCTTGCTCCAATATACACCAACCCACTGTTTACATTCGAGCAGGCATTTGGCCACACCGGGCACGCGGACTGCGCTTGCGCAGAAATCCGACTCCCGTGAGGTGCTAAGCTTCTGCGCATGCGCAGTGCTGACATCAGCGCCGCTGCAGTACGCGAGAGAGTTGAGCTTGCCCACCACGCTCTCCACTTTGAGCTTCCGCTCCATTGTCAATGCCCCGCAGTTTCACTCTGCCTCCCTCCTTTCTCCATTCTTCAATCTGTCATTTGACCAAACTTGTACGCAACTTAAATACTCTACTCAAGTTACTGTATCTTAAATACTTTTGTGAGTAACTTGGTATCTTGCAAATACTTTCGAACGTCAGAATTTCGCACTCTAACTTAAATACTTTTTTCAAGTAACTTGTACTCATTTTAAAGTTACTTTTAAGTTACTTTCTATTTTTTTATTTTCTTTGAGGCGGGAAGCTTGGAAAATATTGAGCTCCAGATATTTTGGCTAGGCGCCCTGCCATTGCAGATACGTTTCGTGCCAGATAATACAGCGCACTTCCGTGCGTCTGCTGAGAGAGGTGACACGGAGTGGGTCTGGACATTTCGTCGAACGCCGTTTCATCGAACGCCGTTTCATCGAAGCCGTTTCATCGAACACCGCTTCATCAAACGGCGTTTCATCGAACGTCGTTTCATCGAAGCCGTTTCATCGAACGCCTTTTCATCGAACGCTGTTACAGCCTGCAATATTTTTGCAATTTATTTTGATTTTTATACACGACGTCATCTGATTCTCCCTTTTTTAAATCACAGTATGCAGTGACGAGATAAGTTCCATTGTGAACATGTCCTGCTTCGAGAAGAAAGCCTCCATGAAACAATGACCCCTCTTCATGTCACATGAAACAATTAAAAATAAGACAAAAAAAAAAAAAAAGCACGATGTGCTTTCTGGGAAGCGGGTAGTGTTTTATTGTTTGACAGCGTGTACCTGTAACCTTGGGTTATGTGAGGATCCGAAAGGGTGACAAAGCACACCCAGGGCTTTACTATTGTCTGGTGCGGGTTGGCCTTCCCAAGAAAGCGTCCTGAAGATGATTCATAGGTAAAAGGGTCGGTAATAAAGTTGACAGTGAAGGGGAGGTGGTTCCAGTCCAGGAGTAGCCCGAAACCATGTTGGCTGACACTTTGTGCAGCTTTTGACTCTGTAAAGTTTGAAAACTAAAAAAAAAAAAAACAAAAAAAAAAAAGCAGAAACGTTTAATTTGAGCATAAAGCTGATAATCAGAGTATCATTATATTTTATTTCGTGTGCTCTCCTGGCAGAGTATCATTTTATTGGGTGTGGGAAAAAATGTCCCCGGAATAAATGTCCCCGGAAAAAATGTCCCCGGAAAAAAAGGCCCCGGAAAAAAAGGCCCCGGAAACCTCCTTGAAAAAGGAATTGGCGTCGCACGAGGCGTAACGTATCTTCAAGAAGGACGAACAACTGTTCTCGTGACAAACTTTCGAGAGGAACCGCAGCACCTAACGAAGGGTACCACCATGGGCTACGTCGAGGAGCTTCAGGCGCCAGCCGGAAGCTCCTCGAAGCTCCTTTTCCTACTTTCCGTCTGGGGCCCCAGGCCCCAGATGGAAAGTAGGAAAAAATGTCCCCAAAGGATTTTCTATCTCTGGGTTTCCCTGATCCTCATGTGCTTCGGGCGGTCCGGTCATATGTCCTGGGAAAAAAGGCACCGTGTGGCAGGTAGGGGAAAACGGCTCCGAAAGAGGATTAGTGAGAACGAAATTTTACCGTTTGCATTATATCCCCAAATAAGCACCTTCAATACCTATAATAACTTTGATGACAATTAACCTCTCGTTTCTATAAAAAAAAATGACCGCATCTCCACGTGGTGAATGATGTTGATTGGGGCAAAGATCTGGTGGTGCTGATGATACTGATTTTATTGTTCATAGGTAGTGCTGATGGTGCTAGTAATGTTTCTTTTCTATCGTGGAGTGCTGCGCTGGCTGGAGGGTGGCTTCTTTCCGGTGGCTTCAGGGATGCTCAGGACTCGGTGGTAGAGTAAATAAATATATTTACAGATTATGCACAACTTTTTACAAGACAAAACAGAAAAACGTCGCGCTGCTGATGCCGCTCGCGGCAACCCAACGCCAACAATAGCGCCTCGGCGCCAAGTCCCTTGCCGCGCACGGCAAGGTCTCTGTCTCGCGAGACAGAGTACGCGGAGCCCTCGGGACCGCGGGAGAATAACGTCTTGCTCCGCGCACGGGCTCGTTCAGACTCAACTTTTCCAAAAAGGCGCACCGACATTCCGAAGGGAGGCCGGACCTCCCTCTCTTCCCCGAAGTCGCCGACATGGCCCCGACAAGGTCGCCTCCCCAATTACCTCGGCGGCAAGGGCGACCACCCGCGAACAGAGGTTTGTTTACTTCCCACGCGGGGAAATCTGCTTCCACTTTCGGGAGCTGACCTCCGCTTGCCGCCAAAGGGAAAGACAAGACACCGGGCGCCTCCGAAGGACGCTTCGGGTGACCGCGCCGCCAATTCCCCGAGCTCTTTCGGCTAAGCCCCTTCGGCCATCCCTACACGTCCCCCCGAAAACTGCGCTAGGACTTCTGGACTAGCCAGCAGTTACAAAAACAGGATGGCCGAAAACCCAACAAGAACACAAAAACAACCCGCTTAAACTGAAGCGAAAAATAAAAACAACAAAACACATGGCTGGAAATAACGAAGCCAGGCACCTCTAGCACCAATTGCTATATAAAACTGAGAGAAAAAAAAAAGACAACACTTCTTAGTACACTCCGTTTCTCAGCAGGCCTCTCGAGGACCTGGACCGCTCGCAACAACGACACCGTTGGTGCCGCAAGAGCTTCCGCAAACAAAAGACCAAAACATCAATAAATCACGGCGAACCAACAGTCAAGGGTAAACTGAAAACGCCTGGTGAACACTGAACAACGCTGAAACGTTCGATTACACAAAATAAAACACAGCCACGCTCCTCTACTACGACCTGCTAAATGAAAATTAAAAACAGGAACAACACTTCTTTCTGCTCGTGGAGACAGAAACCTTGATCACCCACTTAACTATAGACTCTGCGGACCTGTCTTGGTCGCACCAACGACATCAAAAGCGCCGCAAGAGTTGCCGTAAACAAAAACACAACAAAACTCAAAAAGTGGGTCAAGCGCTACTCAACAAGTTAGAGTTCAATGGCACCTCACAAGTGCCGCGGCAGTGATCGCTTCCCCACATGCACGCCCGCTGACACCACGTGCATGAGTGCGACAAAGCGCTCCCTTGCCACCCTACAATCAACCCTTACTCGGGCACCCGTGTCGAGTGTCGCGAGAACAGTGTAGCTCGCCAGAGCTTCATTAGGCCCACGAAGGCGTGCTCGGCTCGGCCTCTCCACGGAAGCGCTTTCGGCAATCGCTTCGCAGACACCAGAGAAAGGATCAACTTTGCGCCCATGGCGCGCCATCGCCGTCCCCCTTCCAAGATTGTTGCCCCACGGCGATTCGTGCTCCTGCACCTGTACCTCCTCGCGCCGCCCGCTTGGTGGCACCCGCTGTGTCACACCCTCAACACAAGGCCCGTCGTGGTGACCCCGAAGTCCAATCTGAACAGCGGCAGTGGCCCCCCTCGCGACATCGGCATCCACCAGCCTCCCCAGTGCCGGGACCGACCCTTGGCTCTCCGGGAGCTCCTCCCTTCCAGCTGCCCGGACGTAGGAAGACCCTGGTTGGCAAGTGGCCCGATGGCCCTCAGACCCCCCGGCAGTCTCCAGTCCCAATACGGCACGATCGGCCTCGAACCCTACGACAGTGTCCGGTTCCTGGAGAGCGCGATCGGCGTCGGACCCCACGGCAGTCTGCGGTCCCAGTACGGCACGATCGGCCTCGAACCCTATGACCGTGTCTGGTTCCTGGAGAGCGCGATCGGCGTCGGGCCCCCCGGCAGTCTCCAGTCCTAGCACGGGACGGTCGGCCTCGGACCCCACGGCAGTCAGCGGTCCCGGTACGGCTCGATCGGCCTCAAACCCTACTTCTTGGAGATCGCGATCGGCGTTGAACCCCACCGCAGTGTCCGGTTCCTGAACGACACGATCGGCCCCGGACCCCACGACCGTCTTTGGCTCCCTGACAGCGCTACCGGCTTCGGACCCCCCTGCAGTGTCCTGTTCCTGGACAGTGCGGTCGGCCCCAGACCCCACCGCAGTCTCCGGTTCCTGGACAGCGCGATAAGCCTCGGAACCCCCGTCAGGGTTCGGTTCCTGGACAGCGCGGTCAGCCTCGGACCCTCCGGCAGTGTCCTGTTCCTCGACACCGCGGTCGGCCTCAGACCCCACCGCAGTCTCCGGTCCCTGTACGGTTCGATTGGCCTCGGAGCCTACCGCAGTCTCCGGCTCCTGGACAGCGCGATCACCCTCGGACTCCATGGCAGTCTCCGGCTTTTGTGCGGCACAATCGGCCTCGGACCCCATGGCAGCCTCCGGGTCGCCCAGTGCGTCCGGTTCCGTTTCGCTCACGCGGTGAGCCTCGGGCTCCGCGCCCGCCGCTGCATTAATCAGCGACCCTTCTCGGCGCTCCTCCAGGAGCCGAGCTCTTGCTCTCCGCTCCTCCGCCCGGAGCTCTGCGAGTTGTATCTGCAGGTCTAGCTCCTTCGTTCTTTTCCTCACGAGGGCTATCTGAACACTCAGCGGAACCGCTTCCCCATCCGACCATTCGTCGTCTCCGTCACTGAGGCTCTCCCCAATGGGCCAGTTATACCTCGCCATGCAGCTAAGTGCGCGGGTGTCAGCCGGCGACGGAAGGGAAAACGACCACTTACCTGGCGGTGCTGTGGAGCCCACGGAGGTCATTGACGCCGCCGAACTCGCGAGTCCCCGCGGCGTCGATCGCCACAAGCAGAGTCCGTTCTGTGAGACCCGGCTGTCACCGCTGCAGGCGTCGGGTGTCGCCAAACCCGCAGGTCACTGGCGTCGATTGCAGCCGGCGACGTTCGCTTGCCTGAATCTGTTGTCGCCGTCGAAGGCCCCAGGCCCACGGCAGTTGTCGATGACGCCGAACCCGCAGGTCACCGGCGCCGATCGCCCCACGCGACGTCCGCTTCTCGGCTTTCGTCGCTGTCGGCCACAGGCGTACTCGTAGCCGTGCCTCGCTGTGCCAGGCTGCTGGTCGTCTCGACTGGTCCTGGGCTCCTGCCGATGGACACCGCCACACTCCGCGCCAGCACTGGCCTCGTCGTCTTCCTGGCACACGTTGTTGTCGAAGTGGCCGACGACGTCCACGATCCTGTCAACTGCGCCAGTAATGTTTCTTTTCTATCGTGGAATGCTGCGCTGGCTGGAGGGTGGCTCGTTCCCGGTGGCTTCAGGGATGCTCAGGACTCGGTGGTAGAGTAAATAAATATATATTTACAGATTATGCACAACTTTTTACAAGACAAAACAGAAAAACGTCGCGCTGCTGATGCCGCTCGCGGCAACCCAACGCCAACAATAGCGCCTCGGCGCCAAGTCCCTTGCCGCGCACGGCAAGGTCTCTGTCTCGCGAGACAGAGTACGCGGAGCCCTCGGGACCGCGGGAGAATAACGTCTTGCTCCGCGCACGGGCTCGTTCAGACTCAACTTTTCCAAAAAGGCGCACCGACATTCCGAAGGGAGGCCGGACCTCCCTCTCTCCCCCGAAGTCGCCGACATGGCCCCGACAAGGTCGCCTCCCCAATTACCTCGGCGGCAAGGGCGACCACCCGCGAACAGAGGTTTGTTTACTTCCCACGCGGGGAAATCTGCTTCCACTTTCGGGAGCTGACCTCCGCTTGCCGCCAAAGGGAAAGACAAGACACCGGGCGCCTCCGAAGGACGCTTCGGGTGACCGCGCCGCCAATTCCCCGAGCTCTTTCGGCTAAGCCCCTTCGGCCATCCCTACAGTGCTGATTTTTTTTATTGCTCATAGGTAGTGCTGAGTTCCGGGTTGCGTTTCGACTTCATTATTACTGCTTTATGGTCGGTGAAATGCAGAGCCAGTGGTTCTTCTAGCGGATCAGCTTGGATCCGCTGGGTGCCGTGGGAACGCATCTCCACGTCCATGTCAGAAAGAGCATGTGTGGTATGGAACGTGGTTATATACGCATTTGAGCATTTGACCGCAGCGCCCTCCGCCCTCTCGTCTATAAACGTTGAGCCAATGCATACAAAGTCTAACGCGATTATATACGCATTTGATCGCAGCGCCCTCTGCTGGATAGACGTTGAGCGGCTACATGCAACGTTTCATCCATGACATCCCCAGCTCTTGAGTTACTACCACATCTCAGGGCCCCTACTCGTCCCGCAGTTAAGGCGATGGACTAGAAATCCATTGGGGTCTCTCCGCAGAGGTTTGAATCCTGTCGAGTGCGCAAATATTTTTTCTTTTTTTTAAGAAGACAGATGGGATGACAATCGATATGAGCACGGACGCCGGACGGACAAGGCTAGACCCTAAGGAGCTTCGCCCCTAAAAAAAACAAAAAAACTAGCGATCGCTTGTTCGTGTTAAGTGTCGCGCTTTTTACCTATTTGGAAATGATACACAAGTACCTCTCAAATTTCCCCAGACACAATAATTTGGTTTTAGCAAGAAGTGTTATGAATGTTTTATTCACAATGAAAAACAAACACAAACAGTTGAGATGCAATGTTGCAAAATCAGGAATGAAATGACAAACTCTTGATTCATACACAAAAGTCAAAAACGAATTGTACTTGTGTGTTCAGTCAGAATTGAGCAAAGAAGGAAATATCGCCATTTCGCCACCCTTTTGTCGGAAAAGCACACACAGGCGTGTACTTTCCTACTAGATTCGTTCTAAGCAGGAGCGAACACACCGTGCATTATACGTCCTTCCTCCAAATGCAGCCGACGTTATGACCCAACGGGAGCAGCCAAGCGGAGCCAAAAGCGCAGGTGACTGAGCATAATTGGTCAGCGATGGTAAAACACACACAGAAACATGACGAACACCAATATTGCTGTAATTAGTGCAATTAGTGCAGGCGAGCTGTGCAGAATAAGCGTTAATAATCCCATGAGAAGGGAAACAAGGGGGATTTGTGTTTGTCCTTACCAATATTTGTGGGCCTTTTACGCTGTCTGATTTGTTCCATCAGCTACCCGAGACTGCGGTGAAGACAGAAAAATGACGGGAAGAAGTATCACAAGAACCACACACGAGAGCAACGGCAGCAGTGTGGAACGAAAGGCTTAACATGCCGACCCATCTCGATCGTGTGCGCTCCCCGCGACGATGACTGTTTGTTTTTGGTTCCCTTCCCTTTTGAAATGTATCAGCGTTCCTTTTCAGAGAGTCAGAAGATCACACACAATGTAAATTTTTAGAGTAGAAAATGTCGCACCGGAGCCGGTTCATTCGAAAAGTGTGGGGAGCTGTAAGACTGCACGTAGTTCCTCGATTACGGCGATAATCATAAATATAAATTTGGTACTTTTAAACTTGGTAATCTGTTGTATATTGCGTTTATATTATATATATAATAAATGTTACAAGACTGCGCTTTTAAAACGTATATTAATGTCGGATAAATACGCACGAACACCACCGCGCCGCTAGACGAGAAACATCTTTTTCACGTCCATACCAGATATTTTCTCACGTAATTGTGCCATGGCCTTCCTTCTACGACATTGTGACGTAACCACTCGGAGCACTGCGGCCTTCTTTCCAGGAGTTGACGCCCCCCCCCCCCCCCCCCCCCATCCTCCTCTCCTGCTCCCCTCCGATTTACCGGAAAACTTAGCTGAAAATTGTCCCGCTAAATATATCGAAACAAATCCCCCGCTAAATTTAGCGGGGAAATGTTTCCACTAAATTTAGTGGGAATTTTTCCGCTAAATTTAGCGGGAAATATTTTTTGCTAAACTTAGCACGAAACTTTCCAGCTAAATTTAGCGGAACAAATTTCCCGCTAAATTTAGCGGTGAAATTTGTTTGCTAAATTTAACAGGGAAATTTTTCCGATAAATTGAGCGGGAAAAATTTTCCGCTAAACTTAGTGGGAAAATATTGCCGTTAAATTTAGCGGGGAATTTTTCCCACTAAATTTAGGAAGGAACTTTTTCCGCTAAATTTAGCAGGGCTTTTTCCGCTAAATTTAGTGGGAGATTTTCCCGCCAGGGAAATTTTTTCGCTAAATTTAGCGGGGAACTTTTTCCGCGAAACTTATCGGGAAATTTTTCAGCTAACCTTAGCGGTAGTGTGGAAAGTTTTACGCTAAACTAAGCTGAGAAAATTTTCGCTAAATTCAGCGGGAATATTTTCCCCTAAATTTACGTGGAACCTTTGCGCTAAATTTAGCAGGGAAATCTTTCTGCCAAAATTAGCGGGGAGTTTTTCCGCTAAATTTTTCGGCGAAATTTTTCTGCTAAAATTAGCGGGTAATTTTGTCTGCTAAATTTTGTGAGGAACTTTTTTTGCTAAATTTAGCGAGTAAAGCGAGCGGTAAAGTAAGTGGAAAAAATGTTCCGCTAAACTTACCGGGGAAGTGTTTTCGCTTAATTTAGCGGAGAAATGTTTCTGCTAAATCTAGCGGGGAAATTTTCCGCTAAATTAAGTAGGAGATTTTGCCGCTAAATTTAGCGGGGAAATTTTGTCTGCTACATTTAGCGGGTACTATGCCCCGCTAAATTTAGCGGGAATGTTTTTCCGTTAAATATTGAATGGGTTAATTTATTCGCTAAATTTAGCGGGTAAAGTTATCCCTGAACTTTAGCCAAGAAATTTTTCCACTAAATTTAGCGGAAAAATTTGTCCACGAGCTTTAGCCAGGAAATTTTTCCGCTAAATTTCCACTAAACAATGATCAGTTTTTAGCTAAATTTCGCGAGAAAATTTTTAGCTACATTTAGAGCGAAATTTTTCGCTAGATTTGGTGGGCAATTTTTTTACTGAATTTAGAGGGGAAATATTTCCCCTATTTAGCGGAAAATTTCTCCGTTAACTTGAGCGGGTAAATTTATCCACTAAATATAGCGGGTTAGTTTATTCGATAATATTAGCGGGGAAATTTTTCCGCGTAATTCAGGGAGAATTTTTTCGCTAAATGTAGCAGGGAAAGTTTTCTGCTAAATTTACCGAGGACTTTTCCGCTAAACTTAGTAGTGAATTTGGCGGAAAAAATTTTCCGCTAAAGTCAGCGGGGAAATTATTCCGCTAAATTTAGCGGGGAATCTTTGTGCTAAACTTAGCGGGAAAATTTTTCCGCAAAATTTAGTGAGAAGTTTGTTCCGCTATATTTAGCAGAAACCTTTTTCTGCTAAATTTAGCGGGGAACTGCTCCTTTTGCACCCCCCTGCCGACGCTGCCAACGGCGTCGTCGAACGAGTCAACAAAACGCTGAAACAGATTATGCGAATCACCACCCCATCTGGAGAAGAGTGGGCTGATGTTCAATTTTACAGCGGAGCAGTTAAAAGTAGGGGTGTCGCGAACCGGCCGCGCTTTGAGTTCGACCAGGTTCGACTTTTTCGACCTTTTAGTGGAAAGTTCGACGAACCTTGTATTGAAGTTCGACTCGTGTGCGCATGCGCGACAGGCTGGCCAGTTGGCTTCGGTTTGGATGATAATGGCTAAGAGATGAATTAAGTGCAGCGCTGATTGGCTATTTCAGTTAATACAGTACTAAAATGAAGTTATTAACTTCTTCATTGATTAGACTTAGTTTCTTTTAATTGCAGCTGTTCACAGTATAAAATAACCCTTTGCATAAAAAAAAAATGTTTTCCAAACCTAGACATACTTGTATCAAGGTCTGGCCACACTGTCCACAAAGTCGAACCGGTCGAATCTGGTGAAAAGGTCGAAGGTTCGTCGAACCGGTTCGACCCAGTCGAACCCCGAAAGTTCGACCAAAAAATCTGGTTCGACAAAAGTTCGCGACACCCCTATAAGTTATAGTTAAAAGCTATGTTCCCAAGGATCGTGTCTGGTACCAAAGAAATGTCGCTACAAGCCTACATGAACCTCTGGACAGCTACCGCCATCTAAAAGTGACGGCGGCAACCAGGCAACCAGTCTAGTTGCGCTAGTTGCCGCCGTCGCTCAGAGATGGCGACGGAGGTTAGAAGTACTCAGAGCCGTTTATACTGAGGAAGTACTAGGAGGGGGCACGTTGCAATATTGGTGAAGCCTAGTCATAAAAAGTTTAAACGATTTTGTGCCCAGCGTGACCGCAGATCTGTCTGGCGATTGGTGCGCGTGACAAGTCACGTGTGAGATGGATGGTTGATTGTAGAAGGACTCCTTTCAGGCTTGCGCGCGCTCCGTCCGGTAGGTTTTATCAGATCGAAGGCTAGACTGTGGTGTATCCTAGTACCCCATAGCAAGACGAAGGCTAGCTACGGTCACGTGATCTGTCTGTCTATGCTGGAAAAAGCGATGAAGAAACTTCATCGTGACGTCGCCGGTGGGAGGAGCCTAATCTCAATCGGCGGCGAACTCAACTGGCAGGGAACTTCATCGCGGCGCGTTGATGACGTCGACGGAGAGTGGCGATTGAGTTGAAACTTCATCGGGATTTGTCCCCAAAATATGTCCCTAGAGGGAAATGCGCAACGCCGCATCGAAGGGTCTTGTAAAGGCAACATTTTTAACTCCTGAAAATGTATAATGCGGTAAAATCTAAATATAATTACCGGTGTCAAGTCTAGGTTGCATGAATCATGTCTTTTTACGTAAGTGAAACAATTTAGATGATCGCAATGCGTGAGCTGCATCGCGATCGTGATGAATCGTCATGGCCGACGGTAGATATCGCACGTAAAGTGCTCGTGTGTCTGTACGAAGATTTGCCTCACTTTTGGAATTTTTGCTGTCAAGTCGGGCTTTTTCACGTCGCGATTACCACTCGGCAGTCTGGTGGGGGACGTGAACCAAGTGTCCTCGCTGAACTCGAGGCGTAGGACAGAATCTTGGCCCATATGAGAAAGGTTCCTCGCTAAGACACGGAAGAAGGCGCATGGTTTCGAGGGCGGACGCGCTTCGTCCGTCGCCACACGGCATCTCGGCTGCAGTGTCGGTAAGTAAGTGCATGGCATCTCAATGGGCGGTTTTAGCGTACCGTTGCCGTGCGCAGCGAAATTGCTACTGGGAGCTCGCGCTGTAACTTAGAAGCATGCTTTTCAGCGCCGTACTGTGGCCACCGCTGAACACGGTAACGGTCTCCTAAAACTTGCTACTTGTAGTAAACAGACACTGTGTTGTTTTTGGTCTTATTGATTTTGCACGAGTGTGCTGCCTCGTGATGTTTCTTTGAAAGCTCGGATCGTAGCGCTCAAGCTGACGAGTTAATTTCTCTAGAGCTGTGCATGAGGCACTCCGATACCTGAATTCTAAAGTGTAGGCAATGGGCATTACATCAACGCGGAACCAGAAAGGCTGCAAATGTATTGTGCGTTAACTTGTGTTTGATTGGATGATGCAGGACTCATCTGCTGTGGCTAAAGGTGCTAGTGAGGACCCAGCACAGATGGCAGCTCCACCACCACCAAATGGTACGTATAAAAAACAGTCTGGATTCATCTCCATAATACGTGGTTTGCGCCTGTGTCAGGACATATATTATGCATGAGTGCCGTCGGTAGCCTCATGCTGGTGGCCATTGATGTTGTGGGGTTGCAGCTTTGCTACACTGTGATCATGGTGAACTGCGCTGGCTCCAGTGGCCCAGAGTGACAGCTTTTGTACCTATCTCAGCAATTGCACAAAAATGTGAACATGACCTGCACTGTGCATAACTATGTAGAAGATGCTGTCATTAACCTATTGTGCCTGGTCGGTAGCTCCCAAGGTGACTGTAGGTCCAACCGTGTTGATGTTTCTAGCAAGGTGACACCTCAGCAAGACCATGGTGCAGAGACAATCCACACATGGTTACTTGAGTTTTGTGTCGGACAAGACACAGATCCAATTAATGAGACTGTGTCAGTAAAAAGACGGTGCCTCCGGTCCTGTTTCCCAACAGCAACCTGCTTCCACCGAACATTCCCGGCAGCACCACATCTACCCACTGCCCTGAAATTGATAAGGGAATGACACTAAGGCAAAACTGGCTCACCAATTTCAAAACCGGTGTCTGCTATTTATATAAAAGGTCCACTTTTAAAAATATTTGCTGCAAAGGGCTGTGGAAGCAGGACGCACCTGGCTGGGCATTGCCTGTCGAACTCGGCAAAATCATCGGCGTGCAGTTTTGTATACTTCTCTTCATTTTTCGCACTCAGGTATTCACATCCTCCACCTTTGGCTAGATATCACAATCTGTCGCAGTTGAGAGTAAGTAGCAGATGGTTCTCGCCACCACACAGAGCAATATTTTCTGCGTACTGAACTGGACAAACTTTGTCATCATCACTTGACGGTTTAAACTTCTGCCTAGGCTTAGCCCAAGTGCCTGCACTAGCACATATTTCCCCGCACGTCTCTGAGCAAGCGCGCCCGTGGCCGAATGGCCACGGGCGCGCTTCCTTAAGGTTTAAAATCAAGTCAAGGTCTAAAATTGGCTGGCAAGCATTGTTTGGAGAACCGTCGAAAGAAAACCTGTGTCATATGGCACTAATGAATTATTCCAGGCCAAGTTTCTTCGTCCTTGCTTTATTGAGTTACACCCAGAGCAGCTTGCGCTCACAGTCTTTGTTGTTTGCTCAATGCAATGCGGAAGAGCTGGACTTCCACAGCACCAAAAACATTGACGGGAACAACAGTTAGCTTGTCATTGGGAATCAGTTATGACAGACAGTTATAGCATAAAGGAAAGTGAATGCAGGACTCTTCTGTTTTCGCTCCTTTTCATTTTCGGACCTTGTGTTGTGTTTTGAAGTGAGTGATTTCCAACTTTTCACTTTCCATTTTTCATGTGATGGACAGAGCAGGCCTGTCTGCTGCAAAGTGATTGGATCATGCTAGGTGCACATTGCTCAAGGCTGCTTGCTTCATAGGTTGCGTGTTGTACTGGAAGACCCACAGCATGAGCTTGCTGGTCCGAGCAGTTCCTTGGTTAGGAAGGTGCCCCCATAAACAAAATGTCTTTCAGGAGTCTTGCATTCTTGATATTTCGAGCACTACATAAGAGTTCTAAAAGAAGATAAAAGCAGTGGTATGCCATACACTACTGCTCACCACACCCCTGGGATTCTCTTGTTCTATGCAATTTCTGTAACATAGTCTTTAAAAATGCTTGTTTTTATAAACATTCACCCTTTTCGTGTACTTTGTTTGCAGGCTGTGGAGGGACAAGCAGCTGCAGATAGCCAGCAGTCATCTTCACTGACCACACTCGTGCTGCCCCTCAAGGGGGTGCAGAATTTCCATGCACAATAAAACATGCTCCCTAGGCACCATTTTGCGTCTTTCATGATTTCAGTATAGCATGGAAAAAAGGTTTGCAGCACTACCTTGGTCATACCCGACAAAATTGTCATACATCGAATACAAATTCTGGGTCAGAAAATCTCGGTGCAATTGTTTATGTGCCGGGACTCGTATCTCGACTTCAGATGTCGATGTATATTTCATATACAGGGAACCAGAAATTTCACAATTAACGGTGACACGGCGGTGCAAGTTCAATCGTCCAGATACCAGCAACCACAGTTAATTCTTTACCTTTTCTTCCTCTATGCTTGGAACAATATACTGTTAGAGCCAGAATGCTTATGCAGTCAATGGGAAACAAGATGCCACCCATGAGGAGGCCCTCTTTTATTCTCTATTCTAATGTCTCGACGTTTCGCTTATGCGGTTTGCATGGTTACCCTGCCAAAAACATTGTGTTAAAAAGCTTTTTCAGAAACATCAACTTATAAACTTCCATTTTTAAAGCCATACCAAAACTCCGCTTGAACTATCTTTTAGGTAGACCACTCTGCAGCCAAAGGGACTTACCGTGTCTACTTGATTTGGCAAGTTACAAAGTATGACAAAACATTGCAAGCGGATACACACAAGTATATTTCGCAGATGTGACGAGAGACAAAGCTCGTAGTAGCCTCAACAGCTGCCGGGCTTCAAGTTTGAGCAGGGAGACCCTGGAAGGCAGCACATACTTGCAGAGGTGGTCACCTCTCAGATTTTCAGCACTGCACAACGTGTCCTCTGCTGTCAAAGCTTACACCGTCCTCGGGGTCGGACTCTTGGGGCTCAAGGGAGAGGCCCCAAAATAGAGCTACACAAGCCCGCATTGCGCAGAAAGTCAAATGATGTTGCTGTGCCTAGCACCTTTGCAACCACCGGAACCTGCTTTTCAGCATCCTATTCACTGCTCTACGACAGAATCCTAAGCATTGCTTTTTGTTAAGCTTGGCCTCAGAACAGCAGAGCATATCCATTGGGGTTGCGAGGAATTGGTGTGCAAGCATGGCTTCAAGGTTTTGTCGCTGTCACCTGCACACAACAGTGAGGCGGTATCTGACATGAATGTTTCATAACCTTTTCAGTTGTCCAAAAGCACATCAAGACTAGATAGAAATTCTATATGCTAATGCAGCCTCTACTTGGAGATAGTAGTTGCATAGCATCCCAAAAAGGCTGAAAATGTAATAACAAAAAAGTTGAAAAAAAAAGTGGAGATATTCCACTTGTCTTGCACAATACCCAAAATTATGCCTTCGAGCAAAGAGGTGTCAATTGAGTTTATAATCTCTTTATTTTCCTTTATATACAAAGGTGGGAGATGGGGCATATAATGTCAAACCTCAAGCAGCATGGCTTGCAGCTCGACGAGGCGCCCTACCCAGTGTGGCAGAAAAGCAGCAGAAACGTTTCAGACAACACAAGCAAAGGACAAGATACTGTACCAGCTTGAACCTGCAATCGTAAAATGAAAACGTACACAACGTGCTGCAGCAGAACAATTTCCAGATGTTGAGGCCCGAGACATTTGGATGATACACATGCAATCACGAGTAAGCTTGAATCCGTGCGACTATCTCACACGACACTCATCACGGTGAACGAGGCACCCGTTTTCTACCGAGAGCTCTCGTGCAAGCGCATTGAGAAAATGTGCATTGAGCACTTACCGACAACACCGCTTAATTCGCATCGCTGAATTTTTTGGTCGTCGTCTTTCCGTCTTCACTTGGCGCGCGAAGCCCACCCACCTTCAGCCCCGGGTTATCGATTATCGCCTCTGTAGCATTCAAAGAATGCGACTCGCAGCACACCGACGCACGGTGACGTCTTCGTCGCAGCAAAATGTGCCGCCAGCAACGCTCAAAGAGAGCACTTGCTGCTCGGCGGTCACCATATGGGGCCCCTCGCGACGCCGCCAAAGCTTCCACGGCAAATGTCAGCACCAGCCAGTGTCAGGCAGTATTCCCCGATAACGTCCCTGACGAACCTTGATCGGCGAACACATAAAAACGTAGCGATAGTCCGCTTAGGTCCGCCCCACCCGCGAGCTTGAACGTCGCCATCTTCATTGACTTCGGCAACTTTTGCTGCCCGACTACTACAAAGTTATCTCCATCGCCAAACTCAATCGTGACGACATTTTGACGTCACCGCGAACTTCATTATTTCACCAGCATAGCTCGAACTCCATCGGGATCCGTAGGGAAAAACTCAATCGCAACGTCACATCACGTGACCAAAAGGGCAGCCAATCAGCGACCGATTGAGTTAACTTCATCGTTGAGTTTGCGATCTAGCATAGACAGACTGGTCACGTTGGCATGGTAAGTTAGGAGAGTAAGGAGGGAAATGAGAAAGAGGGGAGGCGTCAAGGGAGCATGGCTTGTGGAGGCTACGCGGCCCACGTCATGCCCTCTCCTACCCTTCTATTCTCCATGGTTTCACTCGCGCTGGCACAGTTCGAGTTCTCTCCCAGAATGCATCGCACTCACAGAGTGTTGCATGGAAAACTGGACTCAAACGAACTCGCCAAATGCACCGAGTGCAGAAGGCAGTGGCAGAAGGCTGATGCTGCCGCCATCTATGTTGTAGAAAAGGTACCGATTTAAAACCGAAACTAGCGCCTTTCTGTTCGGAGTGATGCGTGGGAATGTGAGAATGTAGTCGCTACCAACGTTTATCTACAAACGTTGGTCGCTGAAACTTGTAGTTTATAGTTGCGATAACTTCAAGCAGCTCGGCTGCCGTACAGATAGTTACAGACGGCGTAAATTTCCGCAACCAGCTGTCTACAAAACAGCTGGTTGCTATCTTTCAATTCTTATAACCGTTTACACTGAAGAAAACTGATGATGCTGTCCGAGCTCAGGAGCTTGATCCGTTTGAGCATGGTATTATGCGTGAACCACTCAAAGGGTACGGCTTAGAACTAGCCTGTTTGAATATCCAGCACTGGGACTTTCGATTTGGATTGCCATTATAGGTGGATTAGATATCAGCCTTAGTGAGGGCGTCGAGAACGAGAGCTTTCTCAAACAAAATATGACGGGGCAAGTTGGCTGATGTAGGTAAATGTTAAACATGATGATGTTGCCCAATCCTCGGGTAAAGTCACCATCTTTAGCTTTCTCTGATGCTTATTAGGCAGTCAGAGGTTTCTGCTGGGGGAGTTCTGTCGACAAATGTTAAATTTTTCACCCGCACGCGGATGGTGATAGACATCTCGGGGGCCGCGGTTGCGTTTGTTCTGAGCATTTATTTACACAGTGGTATATTTCAGCGTTTGTACGGCAACAGAGCGATTTAAAACCTGCAAATAAATCACGGATTGTCAATTGCTTCCTTCGTGAAATAACAGAAGCTCACAATTCAAGCTCGCGTTTGATTTCGTTGCCCGCGGGACGCGATTTCTATCAGAAAATCTACTTTTTTCTTTTTCCGTTCGGTTCCGCGACACATCGTAGCAGACGAACCCTCGTCGTCTGCTCCCGCTCCTCGCCGGCCCCGCCGGAGCGAGGCATGACGGGATTGCATTTTGGCGCACTCCCGATTTTCTCGGTGCAGCGAGTGCATGCACGCGTGGGGTGTCAGCGCTGAAACGAACTCGAAGAGTGCAACCACTCGTGGAGTGCCGGCCGAAACGAACCCGATCCACGCTGCGAGTGGGCACGCGTGGGCACGAGTGCCGTGAAACGAACTCGCCAATAGAAAAATGCATTTCCACAGTCACAGGAAAGTGCAAAACCAAGGAGAAGATCTTGGACAAAAGACCACTAGTGGTCCTGCCATATATACACAATTTTTCACACCGGATAAGAAATATCGCCGCAAGGCACGAAGTCAGAGTATCTGCCCCTTTCAGGCTCAAATGACTATGCAGGAAGGTCAACAATGAAGTGGACGAGACTAACGGCAAGGCGCTGTGTCAAGTGAAACACAGGAGCAAATTTGTTGAACGTGTCGAAGGTGTGGTATACAAAATACCACTGTCGTCCTGTCGTGTGGAAGATCCTACGTCGGGCAGACTGGGAGATGCCTTAACGAGAGACTAAGGGAGCACAACCATGCATGCGGACAACTGCAAGCACCTGGCAACCTTGCAGCGCATTGTTCGAAATGCAACTGCAAAGCTCTCCTTGACACTACTTGCATCTTGGCCAGATCAAAGGACAGAACAAAGCGTGAAATAATCGAGGCTTTTCACATGGCCTCGGGTAGCCACGGAGCGTGCGTCAGTGAGCCATCACTAGCTTTGCGACAAGAAGAAATAGATCTACTCAATAAGATACCAAACATATCGGAGCAAACATTAGGCCCCAGGTAAAAGCTACGAAAACACACCATTCAGTTCGCATATCAAAGAGGCAGCTACGGCAAACACCATGAAGTTCAGAAGCCAACAAATTCAAGACATCAACCATTCGTTTTCATAGCCGCAATTTCGGAAATACGGGTCGGGGGAAGGAAAAAGAGAAAGAAATTAAACAGTTGTTAGTCTGCGCCAATTCATGCATGTTTTGTGTGTCCTTCTGCTTTAACGTCATCTTTCCAGTTTTTTCCGCGTAACTACGCAGCGCAGCATTCCATCAATTGTCACCAATGATTCGGAAGTCCCGATTCGGTTCTTATATATTTGTTAGCCATTATAATTTCAACTCAGTGTAAATAATTTACAATACCATGGCGTTTGTATGTGAATGCGGTCATATTAGCGAGTGTGAATTTTAGTTTTATGTTAATTCTTGTAAAATATTTATATATGACATTTTTATTTGCCGAGCTAACAAGTCTGTCAATCCAATTTTTTCGTTAGCCGTCTGACGTCTTCCAGCATAGGAACTAATTTATTATTATTTATTAAAATATAAGAACGTAGTACTTCATTGCCCGAAACTGTCAATTTCTATCATGAATTTAACAAAATCCATAAAAGGAAAGTACAATATATAGCATTTATGCAGCGATGCTTAAGCCTCCTCAAACATTGGGGCAAGGAATGAACACATACGTTGCATTCTATACAACTCGTTTAAAGTTATATGACCCAAGTCGGGTCGCTCTTAGAAATAAGTAATTGTAAAGTAATTTGTGATTGGAATTAATTATTTTTCACGTAGTGGTAATTGTAACTGTAGTTAAACTACTTTTGAAGCAAGAAAAATTGTACTTGTAATTAAATTATATTTTGAAAGTAATTTTCCCATGGCGGCACGTCGTGCACGTAGAAAAACTGAAACCGTATCTAGAGCCTGTTGCGGAATTTTCACTTTCGTAAAACTGTTCAATAGAAGAATGTTTTATACGTGTACAGGACTCGCAGTTATCGCGTGGGACTATCGTGTTTTGTGTGTACTTGAAGCGTCTTCATAACGCCAGTTTTTTTGCGTATTGTCTTCGTCGGGTCGACGCCTTTTCGAGGCGGCGGCATGTGCCGGAGTAAAGTAAACGCCAGTAAAGAAAAGCAAAAAAAAAAAAAAAAGGAAGATCGATAGAGAAAGGGGAAAAAGAAAGGTCACGACGCCTCAACGGAGCCGGACATTAAACGATATATTTCAACGACCAATCAAGCTTCGTCGCAAGGCAAATGTTTTTTCGGCAACAAACAATTTGAGTAATTTATATTTAAAAAAGTAAACAAGAGAATTTAAAACAAAACTGCAAAAAAAATATCCAAACTTTATTTTTTTTATTTTTTTTAGTATACAGAAGTCGGTATATTCTATACCTCTCTCGTGTGGCAAACTACGTCGGACAAACGGGCAAATGTCCACGATCATTTGCGAGAACATCAAAACAACGCAAAAAAAAAAAGATGATCTCTGGCCACTAGGGATTCACTGCAGAGGCTTTGGTTGTGATCCCCAGTTCACAAGGTGCACTGTGTTGGCGTGGTATGGCGACGCTCTATTTACAGAAATTATTGAGGCCGAGATCCGAGAAGATCGAGTGACTCAATGACAAGTGAGTCAGCGTCCCTATTCCGGTTTCGCTGTCTGCCATAGAACTATATACTAATTGGGGAAGTAGTGTAATAGTGTAATGAGCAAAGATTTTCAGTGTGTGTGCGTGCGTGCGCGTGTGCGTGCGTGCGTGCGTGCGTGCGTGCGTGCGTGTGTGCGTGTGTGTTCTTTATACCGTGGTCCTGATTCACCCAAAGAAGTAGAGGAAAAAAAGTGAGTTGTTTAGTCAGCGCTGTGTTTGTCTTTCTATGTGTCCTCTCTTTTTGTCGTTGTTTATAACGCGCTGTTGCTACTAACTGTTGCACCTGCTTCATTACAGACTCTACACACAGCTGACAATTCTCTGTCTGTGGGGTGCCCGTTCCTACTGAAAATTCAGTAGAAGCTCCGCCTTCAGCACGCTCTCGTTGCTTTTCGCCGGGTTTTTGGCGGCGCATACGGCGAAGGTCTTTCAGACAAAGCTATCTATGGAGGTGGAACTTCTACTGAATTCTTAACCTTCCATCGGCTATAGATTGCACAGAAAACAAAGATACTTCTAGAAACAATACAGAAAGAGCGCGACACGGAACGCCCTACTTTAGAATTAAAATTGAACACGAAGAAAGAAAGGACAGCTGCGTGCCCTCTCCCGTACTTTCTTTCTTCGTGTTCCTTTTTAAATCTAAAGTTTAAGTATGTATCTTCAAGTATGTATACCAACAAGCTCAACTCTTAACCGTTAACGCCCTTCGGTAGAGATTCGGCCTAAGAAGTGTACCGCGGTTCTATTTAAATCTACCGCCACTGCACCCCATATGGATGGGTAAATTTTAGTGCTAATGGGTCTACGCGGTCTACGCCGCCTATACGTTATAACGGGCGGTAGCTTGCGCCACCTAGCCTAAAAATGCATTTAAAAGAAGATTGTTTCCAGACAAGTACAAAATTATGCCCATTTTAGCAAACCACATTTCCAGCCGGGCCACACTGACACTGGTTGTGATTTTTTCTTTTTCAAAATGGCGGCCCACGCTGTCTTGCGCAGGATGAATGCCGTTTGGCCTGCAGAGTTCGTTTTTCTATGAAGTCAGTTGTAGTACGTATATGCGCACGTGCTAGTTGTCATTTAAAGCGAAGAAAAAGCGCTAGGTACGTTGTCGCTTCATACAGAACTACGAACCATAACCAAAAGACCCTAAACGTTTTATTGGGCCAGCTTTTGTTCCCGCCGCAGTTTGCCGGACCGGTCCTGTCAGATGATTATGATTTTTCCCCTCCGGGTTGTTTTGTGCATGCAAGCTCAAGATTTCCCTGTCAGAAAACGCTCGTAGTATCTCACAGATGGATTAAGCTCTTAATCTGTCGTTAACGAGAGTCTGCATGGCAGGGAATTCTTCGTGGCTGCTTTCAAATAGAGAAACAAAAAACCGAAAAATGTTTCATTGTGTAACGCACTCATATTTTTTTCTTCAAATTTTGAGGTTTAGTGCGCTGATGTATATTTTACCGCAAAGTGTTGGACGATGCAGAGCCGCGGGTAGTCGTTCGTCTTCGTTTTGTTGGACCCTGAATTCGAGCAGTCGCAGTGCGCAAACCCCACTTGTTACCAGCTTCTAAATGCTCCCATTGTTGTATAAGCTCATATTTCGCAACACTTTTTAGGCGACTGGTACAGAAAAAAAAATATAAATGTATATATATGAAAGATAACGACGGTCGTGAGCAACATACATAAAAACGTAGCGTTCACCACATCCCCGAACCCTTTAACCAGTATTTTGCGTTTCTGGCGTGACTACCGCGTGGTTGCGGAGACGATTCATTTGTGCAACGCATATGCCGAATTCACTAGAACGTAGAAAAACGCTTCTCGTCGCAGGGTGGTAATGAATGGTGCACTTTTCTTGTTGGAGTTTCGTGAAAATGTTCCCAAAGTGCGAGCTATGAAACCAAACTACATATGACATTATTCTGTGGCACTAGTATAGTACTTCCCACACATTGCTGATTTCGAAGGCTGGCTTCGAAGTTCCACTGCTATGGCGTGGACGGGTAAAACGCATGCAGCAGATAAACCTCATAAGTCGGTGGGGGCTACCATGGCACATTGATGCTGTTTTATCAATGACAGCTGGGAGATAAATTCCACCTTGCCTTTGCAAACCTACGTCGATGAGATTTCAGCGTGTGAGCACACCAGGGAAAGTTAACGTGCTTGCGGGCTGTGCCTCTATCTGTCCATCAGCTGAACCAGTAGCACTCTGCATTTGTTTGTTGTCTTCCTGTGTGGTGAGGTGCTTTTCTCCCTGGTCTTCAGGTTGAACAAAGATGCCCAAGCGGCCCCGCAAGTCCGAAACGGCCGTCCAGCGGGCCTCACCTCGAGTGGCCAAGCGCCAGACATCGGACATGAAGCCAGACGAGAACAGCAATGCGGTGCGGAAGTGCGAGAAGGCTAGCTGCGGCGAGGCACGGCCCAGCTGCTTTGCAAGGACTTCCAAAAGGTTGGTCCTAGAATCGCTAGCAAATCTGAGTGCCAGGACTGGGCAGAGACACCCCGAAAAGTATTCAGGAATACAATTAGTGAGATACATGTATTTTAAGGCCTGAATACAGATACACTGCAATCCACTTATAACGATACCACATATAAAAATGTCCTGCTTATAGCAATCAGTTTCTAGAGGTTTTAGACTAGAAACATATAAAGTCTAGTCCAGATACAACAATAATCGGTAATAACGATTGAATTTTTGGGTTTTTCTCATTATCGTTATAAGTAAATTTCACTGTATTGAGATGCAATTGCCCTTTATGTAATGGGATGCCCCAAGATACTCCTCCAGAAAAAGTATGGCAAGTGGGGAAAGCGTAATTCGTGGCGAATACAAACGGTAATTGATACTTGTGCTTCTCTTTTTGTACCATTTTATGCACCTCTCCTTTCCTCAAACTCTTTATCTGTTCAAAGTCATTGTACCTGATGCCGCTAAAAAAGCACTGTTGTCCCCGGTGAACGACATAGTTACTGGAGGCTAATGACTGCTCATCACGATTGGCAAAAGGCGTCTGCCTGAAATGAACCTTGCTGTCATCTCGTGCACTTCTGAGTCACCCAGAGTGGCGAGATTGGACAGCTGAGCCGGATCTGTTCAAAGTAAGGCACCCTAGTTCCCGTGGAACCTGTTGCAACATCAGAAGAAAAGAGGCTCCTCCCTCAAGTTCTGTACTGTCCATTATTGGTTGTTTTCTCTTCTTCGCTTGCCTCACTTTCCAGCATTTTCCCTGCTGAATAGGAAAGAGTGGAGAGCTTTTTGGCAGGAGCTTATTCTGTTATTCTTCACAGAGCATTCGCTCTGTTAATCTGGAAAGAATGAACAGCTTTGTAGGGAATTTATCATGTTATTCTTGCAAGTAACCTCCTCCAAACCACCATTGTCTTTTGTTTTTGTTTGCCTTTTAAATGTTTATGACTGTCATAAACCAGGTTATGGGGCAGGTTTATACTATAAATTCTAGAACACCCCACATTAAACAGATGGTTTTCAATTTATCGTAAAAACTACAACAAAGGTGCTGAGATACCTAAGTCTGCCAGTGTATTGCGATACAAGCGATACATTGTGTAAATGTGTTTTACCGCTGTGATACAAATACATTTTTCAAATGTATCTCGCTACAGAGATACAGATGCTCGAAAGTATCTCGATCGCGATACATTTGTATCGTGATACTGCTCAGTCCTGCAGAGTACCGGCATTCTTTTCCCCCATTGTATGGTGCCACCAAGATAGTCATTCGTCCAGTGACTCGTCGGTGCCGCAACCTTTATGCATGGAGCTGCACGGGCATCTGCGACAGTAACGGTTCTGAAGTGCGCCCTTTTGTGCTGTAGAGATGGGGTTAGGAAAGAGCGTTGGAGCGTCTAGTTGTTTTGTTGTGAACTATTTTAGCAGGCCGGAAGACAGAAAACACTTTGCATCTTACGTCAGACATGTCGGTGGTGACAGAAAAAGTCTCTAGATCGTGGGAAAGTAGCACCATTGCCTTTCCTGCCTGCTAGCCAGACACATACAGATGGCCAAACCTCGCTAATATTTTGGCTGACCAGTCTCGGTTGCCGTGGTAACCGCCACTTCAGTCCATTACAATCTTCGAAGCTTTGAAAGAATCGTTCTGGACCACTCGCGCCAAGATGGCTCTGGAGCATCATCGTACTGAAAACATTCTTCGCCAATATAAGCGTTTTTGGCACTGTGCATGCTATCGATGTATCAATCATGCTTTTCTCTACCAATCTCTTACAAAGATGTTGTTTTTCTTGCGGATTACAAGATAGGAAAATTATTTTTCGATGCCGCCAAGCATTGACGCCGGGTGTGACGGCAGTGCGAAGATGTGCCCTCTTTTCGCCGGTGCATAGATAACAAAATCTCGGTATTCAAGAAATGTCTTTATAAAGTAACCTGTCACCGGGAATTCGGATTGGCTTACCGAGAATGGAACGGTCAAGGAGAACCCGCTCGTTCCATGAACCAAAATGTCGACCCCACAGGGAGCTTGGTGCAACTTTCCCAGGGTCAGGTGACATCAGTGACAGCTGGCAGCTGGTAAAACTACAAGTAATGCTCCTGTAGAAGCCTGTAAACACCTCGGTGCGTCTTACATGTCGCAGATTTCTAACACTCCCAACAGCTCAGCATATGCTGCTGAAGTTGACAAAGCCACTGTTGAAAAGCAATGCGCCTACTACATTGTTACAAGGAGGAGTTTGTAATGTGGCAGCACTTACATTTTTAGGCCAAATGTTGATGCTATGTAAAAAGAGGAAGAAAAACAAGTCAGAAATGCTACTTGAATTGCAGTTCGCTTTGTCAGGTTCTTTTTCAGTGACAAGTAGTTTTGTTAAGATTGTGATTTTGTTGCAAACAATTCCTGCAATTTTTCATATGAAGGTGGTAGTCAGTTTTAGTGGAGTTGGAGAATATGTGCTTCTTTGTAATGTGATTTACACCCTGAAAGTAAAGAGGCATGTTTGTGGTGAAACATAGCATCAACGGACAAAGCAAACACTCTAACAAATGAATAACTTTTTGTTTGTCCTTATCCTGTTGACCACTTTGTTGACAAAACTTAAATCCAGTCAGCGTTTATACAAAATATATTGGTTCAGATGTCTCGAAATTAAGCAATTCCCTTTTTGTTCTACGGGAAGGACAAATTTTATGTAATTGAGGAAATATCGGCTTTTTCATTCCTCGTGGTTTTAGACTGCAGCGAGTATTCATGTTGTACCCGTGTTTTGAGGTTTCCCATATCGTTCATAGCGAATAAAAAGTAAGTTAAGCGGCCTCCATTGGTTGGGATTGTTTCAGATGTTGCGGTGATGGCTACACTTCAAGGTGGAACCATATTTCTTCCGAAGAGCACTTTTGCAACGAGTGCTTCGACTACTACTACCGGACGTAAGTTGTTCCTTTTGCCAGGCTTTCAAGTGTTCTTACAATCGGGGTCGCCGTAACTTGGCTTCAACATCCTTCTGTTAAGGGCCGTTCACATGTTTAATACTTTCCTGTCCTGTAGTGCGAATATGGTTGTGCTGAACAGTTCTTAGTTATGCATAGAAGCTCTGTGTAAAGTCAATTTCCCCATAATTATATTTTTACTGCATCAGTATCGTTATTATCTACATAATCTTGGATCCCTGAACCAGTGTCGCACACTTTCCGTCATTTATATTTGCTTTAGCGAAATTTTGCTATACTGTAAAAAAGGCTTCTAGAATAAAATGAGTTTTTCTTTAAAAACCTGCATTCTGCTTTATTTCACCTTATGATGTACCTCAATAGACACCACAATTCGTTAAAGCCAATTCAATGGCATGCAAGCGTCACGTGGCTTTTGGGAGGGACATAGCGACACACAGTGAGCATAATCATGTGACATATTCGCATCATTAGACTGGCCGAGGTGGCTCGTAGCATCCGCTGCAGTCCATCGTGAGAAGAAAAATGGTGCAGACGCCATACACTCATTAGAAGCTTGGGACTGCTTCGCTTTACAGTGGAGCATGGTTATTGGAAGCTTGTAACACTTACAGCGGCTACAATGTTGCCGCCTCGGTGGCTCCGAGGCGAGAGTGCCGGCCTATGGATCCCCATGTGGCGGGTTCGAATTCCGGCCGAGGTGCCCACAATCTGACGGAGGCTTATTGCAAAGAAGGCGCCGTGTAACCGAGCTTTCACTTGCATGTCAAAAGATCCCCAGGCGGTCGAAATTAATCCTCAGTTCTCCGCTGGGGCGTACCAGATGCCTGTCGTTGGTTTTGCACTTAAAACCCCCAAATTCGACTTTCTGATTTGGCTACAGTGTTGAACGGGATTGTGCAGTAAACAATACCACCGTCTCTTTATAAATTCTTGTTTTAGCGCCTCATGGTGTAGCTGTTCCGCAATGTACATTGCAGCACTAAGCCTGGCTATCAGGAGTACCTGCGGTGGCGACAACACTGGGGGCGCAATGCCCGGGTGGAGGCTTCCCTGCGCTACTTCATGGGGGACCAGATCTTGCCCTTCTGGGCGCAGTGCACGCGCTGCCACAAGTGGAGGCGCCTCCCAAAGGGCGACGACCTCACGCCGGAGGTCGTCGAGACCTTCACATGCAGCGACATACCTACCTACGACGACTCTGTGAGTTTCCTGTCCCCAGCTGGCGTTTATCTTCTTTTCAAGTGCAAGGTGCACAAAATATTGCTGAAAGGCATTCTGAATGTCAATTGATGTTTGTACAATGTGTGCATCTATGCTTTTATCAAGTTGAATAAACTTATTCCACGCGATGTGCTAAGACGTTGACCAAAGTCCTTTCTTGATCACAGATGTGGTCAACAATTTGTTCTGCCGTATGTTTCAAATCTGGTTAGGTAATAATTTCGATTAGAGATTGTAAAGTGGGGGAAGGGGAGGGGGTACATATATGTGCCAGCATTTATTTTTAACTAATTGACATCAAGAAGTCATACTTTAGGGCGGTGCATGTTATATCCCATCTTTATCAAAGCAGACACTCTACATACTGTCATCACATATCTGACTTTTTTGTTTTCTTATTTTGTCACACAGGAATCCAAAATCGAGGACTGCGACATACCTGAGGATCCCGTAAGTTGTGCCTCGATCGTTTTCAGCGCGGGGGAAATGAAGCATAAGAGCTGGTGACTGAGCTATACCTTCCTCATTCCAGCACTAGGCGAAGCCCTTGCCACAATACGTAGGATGTAACAGAGATATCTTTTCTCTCTTTTGTTATCTGAGACGCACTCTTACGCCATGCATTGTGTCCTACCCCTTTTGTCACCCTCGGTACCAAACGTCGAATTGTTCTCGTTATGCCAGGACGCCTCGGCCGCCATGCAACCGCTGTGGATCTGTACCTTGACCCAGCCGCCGTTCCTCATCTACTCGCCTGCCCAGCAGTTTCTGACGGACTATTACGCCGATGGAGTTGGGATCAGTCCGTCATTCATCAGTGCAGATGGTGCGTTTAGAACTGTGGCATCAGGACAGCAACCTTTTGATTGCCGTCTTGAAGCTGTAGTGTTTGTCCTCTGTTTCGAGTTGGTTGCATTGTAGCTTTACCCTTTGCTTGGTGTTACGGCTCGTGTGTTGTATCGCTGGAAGGTCTGTCATTACTCTTATGTGGAGCACAAGTTTGTCTGCTTTTTTGGCAGGGGTTGTGGGGACAGCAGAATTCCAAGCTCTGATTGGCACTGATTGAAGGATAGTGGATAGACCTCAAGGCAGCTTCCTTTGAGAAGCAGACGAACTTGTGCTCCGCATTTATCCGAAACATGTCTTACTGGAAGAACTTTCCTCCGTAGTAGACAGTGAGAGTACCGACATTTTGCTACATATGCACATTCATGGACAAAGGAAACTAGAATGTGCAGATGTGTTTGTTTCCCTCGTTGACATTGTGTTGATTTGGTTACCCAAGGAATTGTTTTAGCCAGTGGCGTTGCAACAGGGGGGGGCCAGGGGGCCCCAAGTACCAGGCGTCCCAGTCACGTAGGGGGGTGGCACCTCTCGCAGCACCCGGCACATCCCCTTTTCGTTTTAGTCGTTGGTTGCGTTCTTGGGAAGTGAAGGTGGAGGGGGGGGGGGGGTACAAAAGACATAAGGGCCCCGGGTGCCAGATGTTCATGCTACGCCACTGGTTTTAGCCGTTTAAGACTTCTGTGACTTTCTCTGAGGTGGAAATATAATCAATTATGAAAATATTACTTATGGTGTTGCATTGCTGAGTTGAAGCCACAATCGAGCATTTTTACTCTACACATAGCATACATGAACGAATGCTCATCTCATGCAGTAGAACATTGGAACTTGCTAGTCAAGATTGATTGATATCGCTCCTTATTGTTTATGTTTTTTTCAACAATTTATGAGATGAATCAATTGCTCCACCATTTAGCACCAGAGAAAATGGCAGCAAGACTGAGAAACGGACGCGAGACGAATGGTGATGACTGCTACATTAAACCAGGTATTTTTCATCTTCAATCTTTTCCCACTGATCTGTCTGTCTTATCACTGACATATAATGCTTACAGTATGGTAATGGATGTTCCTGTTCATAGATACATCCGGCAAAATTGAGTTGCCAGATGTATCTATGAACAGAGTTACAAAAGTCGGGAGTGATTGACCAAACTCCCGAGCTTCTGTATGGTTTTGTGGTCAGTATGGACCTAGAAGTAGCACCAAATTAAATTAGACCTTGTTCACCATCACGCAGTTCATGTCCTCCAAGGGAATGTCAGTGAAGTGAACTAGGCTTAGAGTAAAAAGTAGTGTGTGCATTTGGACGGAGATTAGAATACATTTTTTTATGCTGCAAAACACATTACTGTGTGTGACATTAACTTGAGCTTGGAGCCCGAGAAAGGAAATCTGATATGATAGAAAAAGAAAAAAGAAAGGGGAACAGACAATGCTTCTTTCTTCGGTACTTTAGATTTTCTTTTTCGTGCCCCAGTCTTGAGTTAGTGTAAATTTACATTGGCTCACCTGCGCACTAACTGTATTCACATTACAGTGCTTGTCGGTAATGTTTCTGCATAAAAACAGTTGCATCTTTTATGCCGTAATTTGCTACGCTGTTGGCGCTTCAAGTCTTGCGAGCTGCAGAATACACGCAAATTAATTGGTATGTTGTGGTATCGCTCTGATTGGCTGTCATGGATTGCTGTTCCTTGGTAGCGTGAAGTCACTCTTGTTGATGTACAGAGCAAGACACAATTAGTATAAAAAAGTGATTGCCGGTTTGCCTTAAAAAATTTTGGCTGCGACTATTTCGACGTTCACCGTCAAAATATCTAAAATATTATTTCGACATCTGTGACGTCACTTCCGTAAAACGTCAAGGTAATGGCTTTATTATATATTTACGTCCTCCGTCAATGCAATCGTCACAATGGTAGCCGTTTTGTGGTTTCATTGTTTAGTTTCTGATGGTTTTGTCGGTGTTCTGTTGACGGAGTGTTGCGTGCCTAAGAGGTTTCGGTCCTAGTTGGCAGTGCAAATAAATGTCTTACTAAGCGTGTGTGTGGCACTGGCTCAACAGCTGATTTTTCCGGCCATGACATGCCTGGCGGCAATGTTCTGAGCTTTCACACATCATTTGGCACACGTCTCGCATAAAATTTTGAATCTGTAACGAAGGCGAGCTGGATATGTCTTGCCTGCACGTAACAGATGTGAGCGCGTACGCTACGTGACACTGAGAAATTTGGCACGCTTTTTGTGCCTCCATATCGGCAAGGCCACGCTGGGTCATTATCTACTACCCTCGATATCTCGACCTAGAATGCCCGAGCGTCAAGCATTTGGGGTAAGTATAAATGCAACTCTTCTAGAAGTATAGAATAGCTTTCCGGTCATTCACGCGGCACTATATGGTGTTTGTCATTACGCCGCGCGTGTGTTAAAATTTGAAAATTCGCTGATGTCACGTACACGCCTACAGTGTCACACTGCGTGTGTCTGAAACCCTGGTGTGTGCCGTTGGGCGTCTTTCAGACCAGCTGTCTCGCCTGCTGCAGCCCTTCTACCGGCCCGGGGAACAGGGCAAGGCCCTCTGCTTCCATCCGGACATCATGGAGACCTACGAGATGGACGCTTTCCCGGAGTACGCTCGAGAGCAGGTGACGTGTTTGTGCATACGCGTGGACTAGGCACTCGCCTTTACGAGCTTGGCCACGAGATGCCAGACCAGTTGCCACCGCAAACCATGGGGACGTGCCCCAAAGCGACAGCGGGGTGCGTCGTTTTCGCACGAGTGAACCCTGAAATGTGGTAGAATGGCTCCTTTCTTATCTTCGAGATCCCTCGTCGATTCTGAGGCCCCGTATATTGTGTGTGTCCCCTCTGGGTGAAGTTTACATCATGTAGTCATGAAAAGGGTCGGTGTGAAGTTACCTGATTGTTTCCACAAAGCGTGTCCAGAAAGTATCCTGAAACACTCGAGTTAGAGAGCCTATGGTCTAAGTCAGGAGACGATGGAGGACCCCATTTGTGGTGAAGGGAGGAGAAAGGTACAGGTTAAATATAATAATGATTTAATAAATAAACATAACTAAGGGCCAGTGTGAAGTAGACTTCTTTTATTGACATACTCACGAGAAAACTCGCTCGAAAACTGAAACATTTCTTCTCAATCTGAAAAACGACAACTTTTATTGCCAGGCTTCACTGATGAGGCAGGGCTTCGCAGACCTCCTTTTGAGAACCATTGGTCTAGTGAACGTTTGTCCAGCAGGCTTGTCTGGATTTCCTCTTATCTCCTTCGATCCTTTTACAAGCCTGTGTACACTTTTTAGGTACCTCCAGATTTATTCGGGCTATCCAGGCCCCTTCAAGCTGCGTGAAGCTTTTATCTGTGTCAGGTGTTTCCTTCACGCCTGTTTGTTTGCCTTTCTGGGTCTCTTCGGCTCGGACATCTGGGAGCTTTCTGGATTCTGCCCCTCACGGTTTCCCGCCGCCGTGCAGGTGATGTATCTGGGGGTGCGTAACGTGATCCTCTCGCTCTGGGCGCTGGACCCTTCCCGCTGGCTCTCCCTGGAGACGGTGTCCCGCCACCTGATCTGCCGGGGCCTGGCACGCATCCGCTGCATCGTGGAAGCCAGGCGCATCTTGCGCTTCTTCACGGCAAGGGGTCTCATCAACCACGGCGCGCTGGTGCCCCCTGGAGGCTGTCTCTTGCCCCCAGCGTGTCTTCAGGTGAGGACACGGCCGAGTCCAGTTGATGAAGGTTCTCTAAAACAAAACTGTAACCTTAAAAAAAAAAAAAAAAAAAAAAAAAAAAAAACTATTTTTTTTTATTGAGAAGTTACAAACAACATAGCACATTGTAAGTACTGCACTTGGGAAGTGCAAATTTATGTATAACCGGTGACAGGTCAAGAACGAAGTGGAAGCTCCTCCCATCCCTTTCCACTTCAGTGGAGCGAACAGTGGAGAGGAGGTTGCCTCCTCTCCAGCGTTTTCTCTACTAAAGTGGAAAGGGGTGAGAGGAGCTTCCACTTCGTTCTTGACCTGTCACCGACTGTAGTTACATCGATTCAAAGTTTCATATCCAGGCTGTTTGCAAGCATGTTTTGCTAAGCTTTTCCTCTTTTCTGAGAATTCATTTTTTCCTCATGGCACAAAGTTTTGACCACGGTATCTTTTGATCTAAAATTTACATCTGATACCTCATAGTAAATCGGAGTGTGCGGCGAGACTAATATTTTCGCAAAATGTTAGCTGCGATATTTTAATTTGCAAAAGCTTTGAAAACTAATTTCCGGTTATCCTTAAAAAAGAAATTTCAGCTTGTAAAAACTTTTTTTTTTTTGAAGATGCTAAGATTATAAGAATGGTTTTGTTTCACTCTCTGCTGCTTGTAAGTCATGCTGACATACTTTGTGCCATGTTTTTTTACGTGGGCATCGCAACAGAGTTGGACAGAAATATTTGTGACAAAGCTGAGGCTTTCTCGAAAACTGTAATAGATAGGAAAACAATGAGCTTATGATTGTGCTTCGTATAAAACCTTAAAGTAGAGGTGAACATTTAAGCATAAAATAGATCAGAAATGACCAAAAAGTTTTCAAGACTAGGGTTCCCCCTTCAAAGTGTGGCACTTATATGGCTTTAGTTTCCGTGAATGTAGCCTCGATAGAGCATGCAGCACAGAGCATGCAACTGACGACTGCTCTCGGAGTTGGGACTTTCCTCAGTGCACGCTCGACAACAGCAAAGTGGACAACGCATATATGAAGGCTTTTACTTGCGGGCTTTGTGCACGTCCAAAATGGCGCAGTAGTGACAATGCTCAGCGCAGCAAGGTGAAAAGGGAAAAGAGATGGGCAAGGCTGCAGAACAGGAGCGCCAGGCGACAGGAAGCCAGTTGCCTTTACACAGTGGTCGACTGGCAGTTGAAGCGTCAGTTCGCAAACAATGCGTTTGTTGCACTATGTGTGTGTGGACAGATTGCAGTGATTTCGGACGGACTGTGCAGAGGCGTTCTAAATGCTTAGCATCTAGATTGCCAACTTCCCCCCCCCCCCCCCCCCCCTTCCCCCAAGGTCAACCTTTTAAAAATTCGACATACACCAGCTTTTTTGGGGCAGAGATTATTAGTTTTTGGTGATATAACAAATACGTGGTCAATGAAACAGGTCTGGGCCACGTTTTACCCATGGTGTCATCTCTGTCGCACTTCATGCAACGTCTGAGGCAGGCAATGTTTTAGTCACAACAAATCCTAAACGCCTTCCGTTCCCGCAGAAGAATGTGCTCGTGGTGGGGGCAGGCCCGGCGGGACTGGCGGCTGCGCGCCACCTGCACAACCTGGGCGTCAGGGTGACGGTGCTTGAAGCCAGCCACCAGGTCGGGGGCCGGGTGCGCGACGACACCTCCCTCGGGGTCTGCCTGGGCATGGGAGCCCACATCGTGACCGGGGTCACCAACAGGTCAGCGTTTGGTGTTCTTGCTCGAGTCCTCAAACCTTTCTATCAAGAGAAACAGCCAATATATGGAAATATGTACAGTGACTAGTTGCGGATCCTTTCAAATGAAGTGCAATACAAATAGACAATTCAGTATATGCACAAAATATACAAAATAAAACACCAAAATGTTTTAAAGGTCTATAAATTTTATATACAATCGCCGACCGATTTTACGCACTTTGATAATTCAGGCTTGTTCGATATTTCGGACCTGAAGAAGGAACCGTGACCTACCCGATAGAAATAGTGCATATTCACGACCAATGTTTCGGACAGTTAGATTTTTCGGACAATATTGCCATGAGCGATCAGCAGAAAACACTACCGCAAAGCGGCCCTTTTGAATTCTA
The DNA here is from genome assembly GCF_016920785.2 of Ixodes scapularis. Taxonomy (NCBI): domain Eukaryota; kingdom Metazoa; phylum Arthropoda; class Arachnida; order Ixodida; family Ixodidae; genus Ixodes; species Ixodes scapularis. The sequence goes on along the minus strand of NW_024609882.1, from coordinate 18,534,945 downwards.
TGTTTGCTGCACATGGATTGGCTTGGTTTGGCAGGCATAATTGAGTACTGCTAGGTCGCACCGCTAAGTGACGCTGTACGTGGTTTTTTTTTTCTAGCTGCGTGTCATTATTATCATTATTGTTACCAATTTGCTTTGTTAATTCGCCATTGCATTCGTGGACTTGCACCTTATCTCGACATCGTTTTGGTGAATTGTGTTTTTGGACTATGCTTGCTTGGACATCATTGCCCATCTGTTCTTCCACCACCACGATGTGTCCCTAAGAAGCTCAGAAAGTACTCGACCTTTACGCTAGAAAAGAAGGCAGCGATTCTCAAGTTAATAGAAAGTTGCCGAACGCAAACGGGTGCATAACCTGAAACAAGGCGCGTAGGTGTAACCTGAAGCGAGGCACTGTTTATGGCCTTTTTAATGCAAAAGCAATAACTGTATCATGGAGCGAGCTGACGTAATCAGTCTGAAGCGCGAAAACGGCAGATAGTTTCCTTCAGTTCCATTGCCTGGTGCGCATCGACGGGACTCCCATTGGCCGCTGCGCTCGTCAGTTTCCACGACCGTTTACCCCATGGCGTTGCGTGTCCATCAGTGTGCCGTTGCTCCCCTGCGCATGAAGTGTCCAAGGTCACCGTGCCCAGGGGAGCACACGTGCTAACCGGCGACGAAAAGTACGCAGCAGACGAGAAAGGGAGCGGGCGAGCGACCTGCATGCTTTCGCAGTCACAACTCATAAGGAATGCTTAGGCCTACCTCAATCTTTTTAAGTCCGCTTAGACGTAATGAAGGCAGGTTTTTTACTCTGCTGATTTTTCGGACTGCTGTATTATTCCGACGTTTATTCGATCCCTGCGAAGTCCGAAAAATCTGTCAGCAACTGTACTCGATATATTGTCTGCGAACATAATCCGCACACATATTGATCTACAAACGTTAATATTATCTAATAATACAGTCTGCACACCTTCCTAAAAAATAGATATTATGCAACCCAAACACGCAAGACACCATTCTAGTTTAACAATTCTACAAGTAAATATCCACTTTCCAAAAATTCAACTACATCTAGAAAACTTTTTCCCATTTTAAGTTGGCCGATGTAAGAAAAAAAAAAAAAAAGAAACTCTTAAGGGCGGTAACTTTATCATGAAAATGAAAAATAGGGACGGGAATCTCCTTCTATATTTTCACACCTTAGGGCTTTTAAGCGCTATGGGACATAGTCATTATGAGATATTGGTTATAAAAGAGTATGAAAAAAAAGTGGACAGCCGACCTTCTGACTGTCAGCCAAACGCATGACGCATGCTCATCTTCTCCCTGATTGGACACCAGTGCTAGCCGAATCTCGTCCTCGAGTGCGTCCGTGTAATTTCAAAAAACAAAAACAAGAAGAAGAAAAAAAGTCACATGTTCAGACATACAGTGGTGCTCTTCTCCTTGGAACGAGTGCACTCCGGGCTTCCCCCAAAGGAAGAGTGCAAGAGAGCGTTTCTAAAAAGAAAGCAGACGCTCACTTCGTCCCAAGCGTTTGATTCTCTTCCGTTGCGGGCTGCCACCAGGGCTCCGCTCAGCACTGCCGCATTCCAATTGTTTCGTTTTCCGCACGCTTCGTCTACTGCATCTCACACTCCGAGAAAGTCACATTTACACTGCGACCGCAGAGGATGGCGCCCGCAAGTAACACATCTACGGAGCGCTCGTGCGCTTAGCTAGCACGACACTGGACTGCTTTATGCCATCCAGTCCCCACATGTCACCACAGTTTTCCCAAGCTAACGCATGACATTCCGTGTTGCCACTGCATTTGCCACGTTAGTACGACAAAAAGGCGACTTTTCACCTTGCGGAAACACCTTGTCCCTTAATTAAAAGTGAACTCCGGCAATTTTTTCGCCTACACCAACTAACTATATTGTAAAATCGCCGGCCTTTATCCTTTCCGGTAAGCTATTTAGTATCGCAAAATTCAGAATAGTTATTGTCAAATCGGCAAGTGAAAACAATGCCAAAACCAACATTCAAATATACCCGCGCTTTTCAGTGGCGTGATGTCAGGGAAGGCAGGCTTGCGGGTCAAGCGGGCAGTCTGAAAATGGACTATGCCAACCCTTTGTTTCGTGCTGCCGCAGGGGCGCTGGAGCTAGCTTCCAAAGCGTTAATTTGACACCATGAAACTGCTTGTAATAAGTCGGGAACAAAGTACAGTCCAAAGAGTGAACCCCTGCCTTTCCCTGCTGGCACTTTTTTTATTGTTGCTATTAGAGACTTTCACTTTAAAAAACACGGTGAGGACCAAAACTGTAAATTCAATAACTCTGTGAAAAAGAAATAATTTTAGCCCAATGTTTGGGTTACGATTTCAACAGTGTTCGTTGGTGCTTTTAGCAAATTTTCAAGCAAATCGGAGATAGTAAAAGATGCTAGGGTATTCATTTAACTGAAAAGACGAGGAAAGGAGCAATTCTTGGCGATAGTTACACTGAGTGGTTCATTTGTGACAGCCCCACGTGAAGTAAGTTACTGCTGTAACAAAGGCAACATTCCCAGGGTACACATAGCTTTGCACAAAATTGGGTTCCAACTGCAAAACAAGAAACACTGGCTGCGTCATTCGATGCAAACAATAAAGCCATGACCTCTCCGCTAGCTCTGTTCAATATTTTGCAAGTTGATGTTGTACAACTTTCCTTGGATGGTGACGTTTCTTTTTTTTCGGTGTCGATGCAGTCCGCTAACCACGCTGTGCATCCAGACCGGTCGTCCGATGCGCCTGATCCGCGACCACTGCGACCTCTACACGACCAAGGGACACATGGTGGCTTCCGACAGGGATCATCGCGTCGAATTCCACTTCAATGCCATGCTTGATGCAGTCGCACAGTGGCGGCTCGGCCAGACGAAGGACGCTTGCCTCTACGGTGCGTGTTTTTCTTTGATTTCTTCTCTTTTTAGATAAAACCCTTCTACAGTAGAGTTGCTTTACAAGGTAGAACGAGCCTGTGACCGTGATCAACATTTTCAAATGGCTCTATCATCAGTAAATGCTTTCTCTGAGTTTAGTGCAGAAATGATCTGTTCGTTAACAAGGATGCAGACAGCCAGTACACTTAAGGGGGGACATTACCCAGAAAAGAAATTTCTGCAAAAAAAGTTGATTTTGAAATAAAATCACGAGCCATTCCACTCTGAAGGTGGATGACACATGACACAGACACACCCCAAGGAGCGAAAGGAAACTAGACACGCGCGACGGGACCACCACCCCGGGAGAGCTGAAGGAAAGGAAACTAGGCATGCAAGCGCTTGGAACGACGACAGAGAGAGGGCGGTGCGAGCGCAGACATGTCCGACGTATTCGCATTGCGGCAAATCTTTGAGAAACTTTTATTATCTACCTGAGAGTCTACTGATCTTGAAAATGGTGCCTGTTGATAACTAATCTACTGAATAGATCTATTGCTCAATTACCCAAGCACCAAGGAAAATGCAGGGAATGGTGTTCCACGCGCCACTTGTGCCGGCGTCTGCAGCAGTAACTGTTCTAAAGCAAAAGCCTAAAACGAATGGCATCTTGCACGTGCGTTCTCCAACGATTTGTTTTGGTTATTTACTTCGAATCTTTTATACGGGGAAGGTGTGCACGTGTGGCACGTGCTGCTGTGCGTGCGTAGAGTTTTTAGTCACCGCGCATGAAAAATCCACTGAACCCAGCCATAAACACCTTCGCTGTTTATGGCTAGGGTTTCGTGGATTTTTCGTGTGCAGTGACTAAACGGCACTAACATCTAAAGAGTATTCTCAGAAAGTTTACTTTGTTTACACTGCATAGTTATTTTTTTTATAAATTATTGTTATTTCAGCGATGCTAAAGAAAACTTTGAATGTGTTTGTTCCGTTCCACTTTTTGACATAAATTTCACTTTAATAAAACTATGGTTTCGGTATGAAACTATAGAGGGTCCTAATATTTGCGGCTTATCGTATTTACTCGAGTAATAGCCGCACTGTTTACGAAGAAAACCTGAGGGTTCGCTTTTCCGCAAAGCACGCGGATCACCGATCACTGCGATCGACAGCATGATTGTAGCGGTTTACGGGACAGAGACAACGTCTTGCCACGAAGATACCATCTGTGAAGATTGCATTTGTATGGAGAATCGGGATCTTGATCCGGTTATTAGCTATGTTATTTATGCGCAGTGTAATGATTGGCTGTATATGTGTTCTGCGGGAAAGCAGACGCAAGGGCCTTGTTCATAAATAGTGTGGCTATTACTCGGGTAAATACGGTGTATGCCGAAATTTTATGGAGCCGGTTACTATCAACTTAGATTTTTCGTTTTCATGTTCCTTTATTACGAAAAATTTTAATTTTTTCGTAATAAAGGACTACTTGAGCGGCTTCAGCGCCCATAAACAAACCGAATGGTTTGTTTACGGGCGACGGCAGGCTTCTTGCCCACCATCCACCGCGCATGCGCGGCGCTGGTGGCGTCTGCTAGGGGCGCTCCGGTTTGTTTGTAAACATGAGTTAGTGTATAGACCTTTCTGAAAAAGGGCTCATGGCCGATTCCATTTTCAGTGTTTGTGCGTATGCGCGTGCTGGGCTGAGGAGATTGCATGCTGGGCTGAGGACATGTAAATGTTGGAATGGTGTATATAAGTGCAGAACAATCGCTTGACATACGGCGCACGCAACTTCGTTGCCGCCATCGTCGTAGTCTACTTCACACGCCGGAGAAGCGGAGAGAAAACGTGGTTGGGGGGTGTAGCCACGTGATTTCTGGCAACTCTCTCCTCTTCTACATTTCTTCCTCCTCCTCGGTACACATCGTCCTGATGTTGTGACCATGGACTTCCGTGCTTATGTTTCGGTTTAGAGCAATTGAGTTTCTTTTTTACATCATGAAAAATATGTGACTCTAGCAAAATATTGAGTGGGTAGTCTTTTGATGCCATATTAAATCGCCTAGCAAAAAAAAAAAAAAAAAAAACGACATTGGGGGCGTGTTAGTGCTCCTTTAACAATAGAGATTCTAGAAGCACATTTTCAGTGGGTCTCAATATTTTATATATTTGGGCTAGTGTCGTTCCACTGCCCGGGTTGGTGCTACGCAAATAAATGCACATTCCACCACACTAAAAGTTCCACTAGCAGCATCTGAGTTGTGATAGAAAGAAAGAGAAATCTGGGGATCAAAGATTCGTCTTATTTGTGTCACAGTCTGTACATACTCGCGTTCAAAATACTAGTGTAGCAAGAAAGATGTGACTGTATAGTAAAATTACATATAATATGCTTGTATTTATTAAGCTTGTAATGCAGGCATGGTTATTTGAAATCCTGATATATTGTAAACCAGGGTTGTAGCCACTGAACTTTGCTACAGATATAGTAGCAAATAAGTTGAATAGCCAGAGATATGATAACCATTGTCATCTCTGCTGTGTGCAGATAAGCTGACAGAGATGCACGAAAGATTCCTGGAGGAGACCCACCTGACATTCACTGAGGTGCGTATGCGTCTGGTTCTCCTCTTTTCCTGGTCATCTTCGTTGGGGGTTTGTAAGTTTCACAGGTCCAATAGACCCTTTCCGAAATTCAGTGCCATCTGGTGGCTGAAATGGCGGTTTAACTTTTGCCGTGCTAATGGCGGCAATGAACCTGTAGCCTGCAGTATTTTTTCGGGCACCGTCACTTTTGCAAGTCAGTAGATAACGAGTATGTGCTCTTCACTGTACAGTTTTTTCTCGTTGCTCTCTTTCAATGTCAATGGCCACAAAAATACAACCAGTCAGAACGAAGCGCCAACCCAGATAGACGCCTTGATGAAGTTCTATACATCAAGGGGCTTTAAAGTTGATTCTGAACTACTAACAGATTGACTGGGCCTGAGTTATAGAAATGAACGCTTACGCAGCTCTTCCATTCAATTCCTTCTTCCCAACGTGCTAACGTCTCGAATGTATAGGCATCGAATCCTCAGCTTAGAAGTATCTTCGACGTGTTCCTTCACCAGTAAACAGAAGGCCACCATTAGTACGGCACATATGCCATTTTTCAAATGATGGTGATAGTGATCGAAGTGGCCAGACTAAATTTCAGAAAGGGTCTATTGCAAACTGATCTTTGGACTACTGTGGATATTTCATTTCTATACTTTGTCCTCTGTTCTTTTTATACTTGGGACGTCCAATTGGCATAAAAATGAATTGGGCATGTCCATTAAAACTTGTCCTTTTGTTTATGATTCAATGTTAGTGTGATGTAAAATGTGTTGTTCTCAAGTACTACTGATTTCAAACTAATTATCTTTTTAGTTACCTGGACTAGATCCAGAGACATTCGTATATCATTTAAAAAATTCTTACCATTTGTTACGGGACTTCAGAGCAAAATTGCAGCGTCATAAAACCCAAGTTTCATAATGCTGCGCTCTCTACAACAGTGATGGATACAGTGAAGGATGCTTGTAGCTTCTACAGTAATGACGGATTTAAGATGCAGATCTAGTGAAGCAAACGTGAAATATGCCTGTAGAACTGACACAGGCATGCAAGTATATTAGGGAAGACACAAGTACTGCAAAGCAAAAGGAGTAGAGAGCTTTTTGTTTGTTTCGCTCGTCTTCGTGCTTTTGTGCACAGTTTTGGTACCGTTGGCTCTTCCAAGGCGGTTTAAAGGCTTTGATATGAATCTCGGTACAGTAAACTTTCGTTAGTTCGACCTCGGTTAATTCGACTTTTTGTTTAATTCGATCGTGTTCAAAAGTCCCGGCGAGCACCCATACATTTCTATGAGAGGAAAAGTTTGATAGTTCGAACTCAGGAAGACTCCGCATCAGATAATTCGTCCTGAGCGAATGCGCACGGGCTCACATTGCACGGCACCACGGCAGAAAAACCACCAACGAATTGCGAAACACGGGCCCTTTGCTGCAAAGCCGAACATGCGCAAATATGCACCTGCTGCTCTACGCCGTTGAGATGGACCGTAGCGAATTACACGAGCCAGCGCAACCAATCTGGCGTGGTGTAGCACGGAGAACACAGCACGTGGTCAGGCGTGGAGACAGCGCGCACTCTCAAAGCGCTTTTCTGTAGCATCGTGTGCGGTTCATCTTGCTCGTCAGAAAGCGCGGGTTGTCTTTTCCTCTTTTTTTTTTGTTATTTTTCTCTGTCGTAAAACTTGCTTACTTTTTGGGTTTCTTTTTTTTTTTAGTGTGCTATTTTTTTTGGGGGACGTGACGCGTAGTTACATTACTTTCCGGAGCATGCTTTTGGACATGCATTTAGAGCGCAGACGGCAGCAGACCATCCGTGAGTACTTTGGAGAATAAAATGAAGTTTCGTTTTAGCTGTTTTTCTGTCTTTTTAATTCAATCATTCGGATAATTTGACCAAATTTCAAGGTCCTGTCGAGCTCGAATTAACGAAAGTTTACTGTGTACCGACGCCCGTCTACGTTCTCCGCTTTCACGAGAAGCGACTGCGTCCGCTCGTCCGCAAGGGGAAAGTGGGGAAACCCGTTCCCGACCGCCGACGCAGGAGGAGAACAACGTGCTCCAGTTCCACCTGGGGAACCTGGAGTACGCCTGCGGGGCACACCTGCGGGAGGTGTCGGCCCTGCAGTGGGACCAGAACGAGCGGTTCCCCCAGTTCAGCGGCCAGCACGGCTTGGTGCCCGACGGCTTCCTGGCGCTGCTCCAGTCGCTCGTGCAGGGGCTCGACGTCCGCCTCGGGCAGCAGGTGCACTTTTCGGCATTTATTCCCTAGTTACTAACAAAATGTCAGGAGTTGTTACAAGTGTAACATAAAACAAGAAAAAATATAATTGCCCCAATGCTTAGAAGCAAATGTCCAGGGTGGTCAGAGAGGAATGCAGAGCGCAGGTCCGTCTGCTCCTTGGGCAGGGGTCGCGGTGACATCGGAACGACGCCGAGCTCCGATTGGCTTTGATTGAACAGATAGTGTGTAGACTTCAATGCTAGATGCCTCGAGGTCTACCCACTATTTTTTTCGATCGGCCAATGAGGTCTCTGCGTATAGACTTTGTCGCAACCCCCTACAAGAAGCAGATGAACTTGCGCCTCGCATAGTCCGTGACGACGCGTGGCTGCCGGCACGTTTGTCGTCCCGTACCCCCATACTTTGAAAGTGGTCCCGAAGTGTCAACGAGTGACTTCACCAGAGCCGAAGTGCCATGACGCCAGACGTTGCGATTTTGGCAATCGGTCATAGAACTGCTGGCAAAAAAAGATGAGCAAATTTGAGGCTAGCGGCTTGTTTCCTCACCGCTGCCAGGACCTTTCTCAAACACTGTCCGTTCTTTTTTGCATTTTCCCCGTACCCCGCATTAAAAGAAAGACCCCAAAGTCAACCAGCAAATACAAAAAGAAATGTAGAAAAAAAATACAAAAAAACAACTTTAGCTTTTTATTGTTTCCTTTGGGTGGGCATGGATGTATGTACTACGTAATGGGGAAGAGAGTGTGTGTGTGTGTGTGTGTGTGGGGGGGGGGGGGGGGGGCTGTTTTTAGATACACAGACTGTGTCTTTTCTAACCGCGGGATTAGAATCGAAGGCTCTTATCCCGCGGTTAATCTGTCCTGCTTAAGACACCTTTTCATAGTCAAGAACCTTGAATTGCGTGTCCAGTTTCAAATGTCGTTCACGCCGTCAAACGGCAGCTTTATCTCAGAATAAGCCTGATTTGAGGTCTACCCCTTCTTTGCGAATACTAACTGATTTTCCGATATCTTTTGTTGTTTTGTTTCTGTGCCAGAGTTTGTTAGCAAGTTACTAAATTATTCGGGAAAAGTAGTTAAACTACAGTAAATTGAGAAGAGTACCGTAGCATCCCGAGGGACAGCCCACCTAAAAGTGAAAGCCAGTCGGGTGACAATATGGAGTTGGCTTACTTTCTGTGTGTGATCAAAGAAACTAAAAAGATGCTAGTTTTAGATTTTGTGATCTCCGAAACTTGCAATTGCAGGGAGGGGCGATGAACCAAAGACGACTCCTTCCCCGTCAGCAATGTTCGCTTATCTCCCGTCGTGGCTAAGTAACACCATTTCTGCCAAGGTCGCTACTGGCCAGGGCCCTGCAATTGCTAGAAGTGGGCTATCTTTTGGTGTTTCTGAAAAATAGCAAATACCGCCAAAATTACGCGCGGGTTAGCTTTCGGGGTCGGGATATTACAGTTGAATTCCAAGCAAGACTGCATCAATGTTATTGGAGCTATTAACATTGGGTGTCAAGTCGCAGCCTGCACTTGAACTTGCTTACGGCTGCAGGTGACTCACGTGGAGTACAGCGAAGATGACGAGAAGGTGAAGGTGTTCACCCACGGTGAGGGGAAGTTCACGGCCGACTTTGTGCTGCTCACCCTCCCGCTGGCACTGATGCAAGCGGGGGAAGTCACCTTCACGCCCCCGCTGCCTGACCGCAAGCACAGGGCACTAGAGCAGCTTGGCGCTGGCGTCATCGAAAAGGTAAAGAGAACACAATCCGTGCTCATACGACCAAAATAGAACTTTAATGTTGTGTTAATTGAAGCTACTCGTATTTTGTTTTCCCAAAGTCCTACTCTGCTCGGTAGCGGAACTATAAAAAGGGAAAGATGATGTAATTGGCTTCGTCATTCAAAATTTGTAGTACCGGGCGTCTGTGAGAAAAGAGCTCTCTGTTTTTTCCACTGTAGAAATAAACTATGTGCCACCGAACGCTAAGGTTCCAGAACTTGCAGCTAACCAGTCTGAAACCTTTGAAGAGAAAATTGCAGTCAACGATGCCCACAAATAGGTGGAGAGTGTATGCCACCGAAAATGGGCACCAGTTGCTCCTCGAAGCTCTTCGTAAATTGCTTGTTATGTACATGTAAATAAGGTAACGTTAAGTTCCGAAACTTCGGCATCTGGTCTGGACCGCTGGCGTTGCATTCAGGGAAGGACCAAGCATTCGAGAATACACGGTTTATTTTCGCCATGAAAACAATGTGGTTCTCATTTCTCGCAAACATTTGGCATGTCAGGAATGGTATGCTAGTAGGACTTCCCCTTTCTGGGAGTGTGTGGCAGGCTTGCCACGGTTTACGCATAATAAGTGCGTTTGTTTGCAGGTGGCCCTCCAGTTTCCGAAGGCGTTTTGGGCCGACCGCGTGACCGAGGCAGACTTCTTTGGGCACGTGCCAGTGTCTGCAGAGCGGAGGGGTCTCTTCAGCGTCTTCTTTGATCTCAGTCCCAGGGTGCAGACCAAGAAGGTAAATGTGATCTCCGGCGAAGTTGTCAAGTCCTTCCTGCGTTACTCTCAGCTCTGTAATGTTCGAGGCTCGCTGGCTCACGTGTGTACTAGTTCTGCTTTCGTCACAATGTCGCTAGGACAAGATTGTTGAGGCTGGTCCGTGTTCTCTGTACAATAGGCCCTTTTAGCAATGCTGCGCCATCAAGTAGCGCCGATTCCAAACTATGCGCACTCGCCGGGAGTGGTCACCTGTGCTGCTCCGGCGGGGCCGCAGCCGCCATTATAGGGTATACGGTCGCAGAGGCCAGTACTCTGTAGTGCCCACATACTGCCTTTCCATATGCGTTTTTACTGCTGTGCGGCACCGTGCAAGCAGAAAGGCGCAAGGATAACCTCCCGAACAAGACAAGGTTTACTGTTTTGCTGCGAAAATACAGCTGTCAACAAAACAATGCATCAGTATAAACCACAATTCGTTAAATGCGTGCTCCCTACGCTCAAAATGAATTAAGTCAGGAAATGCGCGCGTGCACGAGAATTCATTGTCACAGCGTGCGCAGTAAAAAGAACTATCATAAGAGCACACGCACGTAGCTCTCTCCGAGGATACTTTATTCGGGCTTTGCGTGTGAGCTATTCTTAAATTCAAATACTGTCTTCTTCCAGGTGTCCCATTGCTTTCCTTCCCGAGCGATCAGTTTTTTGAAGCAACCGAGAAATCGTTATAAAACGTCAAGGAGCAAAACATAATAACACGAAATATACAAGGCTTTATTGGCTGAAGCAGTTTAGTCAGGCTGGCTACCTTTCGAACGTTGAGGTAGTCAGCGCTTCTTGAGGCAACAAGTTGTTACAAGTACACTGTAAACTACTCAATTTTCGCGAGGACCTTTTTTTTTTCCACCAATTTTGGGACTTAAGAAATATCGAGAAAAATAAATCACGCAAATAAATTACCATATGGTAAGGAATACTAAGCGTACCCCAAATATTCTCGAAATTCAAACTTCGTAAAGTTTGCGAAATATCGAGGCCTCGAAAATAAATTAAACAGTATTTGCTTTCAACGATGTCGAAAGGGCTAAGAGAAGAGAACGTCGTGTCGAAGACTGCCACTGCCGCCAAAGCTGAAGACGCAATAAAGGACGCGGTCGTGCAAACGTCGGCAGCAATGGCGTGACAAGCAAGCCAATTGTCGATGTAAACCGCAATGCGAACAAAGACACGCAAAGCGACTCCATCGCCAATGTGGACAGCGTCGCCAACAAAAATGCGAAAACTTATCCTTAATCGCCGATGTAAGAACAAAGCCGCAAAAAGAAAGTCGCCGTTTCGTGCGAAGGTGCCTCCATGTAACTCTCAGTCACAAACCTGAACTGCGCCTTCGGTTTTGATCTTTCTCTTGTGGGCGACGTAGTTGTCATTTACTTTATCTGTAGTGTACCGATTTGGAATGTCATCCAAGTTTCTGGTCCACGATAGCAAATCGGGACCAGCGGCGGTGGTGCTCGCGATCGCGGGTGCATATTGCATAATGGCAGCTCCTTACCCAACCACAGTGGCCAGCCGCACTTTCGAGGGCCGTTCAATTTCGGAAACGGTCTGTTCTTGGACCCTTTACATTTAAACATTTTTATATCATTGGAAAGATAAGTTGTTGACACATTCTTTATATGCTCTTTGTGTTTTCCGTAGATGTACTCGGGATCTTGTTAAAACATTACCTTGATAAGCTTGCTCTTAGACCTTTTTTTGTGTTTAATGAAGTATTGTCCTTAGACCTTGTGAAAGCGTTACAACGGTTCCAACGCTTACCTGCTTGATTTTTTATGTTCCCCTTTGATTCTCTTTCTACTTGAGATTCTCAAAATATATGGTTTTCTCAAGACCTTGTCACAATGTCACATATTGTTGTGGTTTTTTTTTGTTGTCCTTGGTTCCACTGCTTCAATCTGAGAGCAATTACCTAAAAGATTATTTTCTTCCTGTTACAGAGCCCCACATATGTACTGATGACATATGTAAGCGGAGATGCCATCGCACTGATTGCGGATAAGACAGATGACCAGGTGGTGACAATGTGCATGGAAGTGCTGAGGGGCATCTTTGCTGACCAGGTAAGTCCTTTTTACTAAGAGGTTTTATGTTGCATTATTGCACATCTGGTGTATATATCTTTAATTTTCTGATTTAGTGCCGAAAGTTATCACTTTTCTAAAAGCAAAGTCTTGTAGTCTTGAGGGAAGTGTAACATGCATTGAACAGATTTTCCTTCCATGAGAGTTTATATTATGTTGACATCACTGTTGGCATCAATTTGACAGGTTTATCCTCCATTGTTCTTGGTGTTTGTCTTAAGGTGAAAGCCTTACTTGTCCCATTGAGCGAAAAAGCGTTGAAAAAGCCAATAAAAATATGATTGAGCGGCACGGGCCGCTTAATAGGCGACCCTACTTGTCCCATTACCTTGGCGTCGTCCTTGCGGTCATCCTAGAAGTCGTCCTAGACCTCTAGGTTGACCTCACTTGACACATTACGTGTAAAACAAGCGTCGTCGTTGTGCCCGAAAGATGGGCATAAAAATGAGTAATCAAGCGTTGTGATACGTCATAACCAAGATGTCACCGCAAAAGTTGCTCTTCAGACTTCATCTTTGCTTGTGCGCTTCGTGCGATGGACTATGAGTCAACCGCTTCTATATCCACGACAGCTTCCGCAGGCAAACGTGGCCACCCACGTAAATACGGTATGACACAGCCTCCTTGAGTGTTCTCCTCTATGCGTCTTCCTTGACCTTGTCCTCGAGGCATCGTTTTCGACGTCGTCCTTAAGTTTGCCCTAGAAGTCATCCTATACGTCGTCCTTGAGGTCGTCGTCTCCGTTGCACTATACGCCGTCCCTGACATCGTCCTAGAGGTCGTCCTAGATGTCGTGCTTGGCATCGATCTTTGGGAGGTCGTCCTAAACTTTGATATGTGTAGAAATATTACTCTACAACATTTCTCCCTGGGGACTACAGTTGAAGCTCGATTTAACAAAACCTGAATTTACGAATTTCCCGAGTTAACAAACAAATTCGAACTCCCCGCGCAGCCTGTGCCCGAAAAATGTCTTTCTCAATTTTATGAAGTTCCCGATTTAACGAAACACCGTAATTAGCGGGTTTCAGTGACTTCGTTAAATTGAGGTTCAACTGTATAATGCTTTCGCCTTCCTACTTGTAAGCAAGTGTACTCCTGTAATTTTTTTATGCTGCCTTCAATAATTTACTTGTCTGCTTTATCAATGATAAACTTAGCATAAACTAGGGGAATTAAAAATCACATCTCATTTCTTCCTTCCTCAGTGTTTTGCTTATTTCCATGATGCATAATACCCCCCTTCCAGTGGGTCATGTGCTGTAGGTATCAGAGTAAAAAAAAGGAAATTTGGTAAGATAGAAGAATGTACTGTACCAGAATCTTACGGTTGACTGGTGCATTTGGAACACTCCAAAAGTGTCCAACATTTATGCTCACATTGCAGTTCACTCCTGTCACGAAGTGATCAATACTGATTGAAATCAGCCGACAAAGTTTGTGACAAGACTTGAGTTGTACTGGAAGGTCCTGCACCACCCTTAAAACGTAACCTCCCGTTCACTCTGGTGCTAACGCTAGCACTTAGCCAAATTCGAGCCCTTTCCCAGCCACGTATTATCAACAAGCCAAATAGACCCTTCCGGAAACATGTGGCTTCCCTGCCATCTGCTTGACGCGTCTTGGTATTCCGATGTACAGTATGTGAGGTTATCCAGGAGTAGAAGGCAAAGTTGATGTTTGTTTTGTTATTTCAGATTGCAGAGAAGGCAGAAGCAAAGCAAAACAGTGTTATGTTATGATCTCCTTTTGTGTTAGTCTATTTTTTGTGTGTTCTCTGGACTCCTAAAAGGAGAGAATGAGTCATGTCGCTTCCAGGATCTACGAAGCATTCAAGTCAGCTCGTGCATGCATCTGAGCAGTCCCGGAACTCCCTTTGCCTCGAGGTGTCCCGGGACCTTCCGGAAAGGTCTATGGGGGAGCTTGTTCTGCATTGTGGCCCCGCCCCCCTTCTCTCGCAGGACGTCCCAGACCCGACGGGCTTCCTGGTGACTCGCTGGAGGGAGAGTCCCCACGCCCGGATGGTCTACAGTTACGTCAAGTGCGGGGGTACCGGAGACGCTTACACGGCCCTCTCGGAACCCGTGAACGACCGCCTCTTCTTCGCGGGAGAGGTAAGCCATTTATTTATTTAATGGTATTGCGGCCACTGAAAGCCATAGCTAAAGTTGTCTACAATGTGAGAAATAGAAAAAATAAACAAAGACAGAAAATGTTTCATTAAGTGCAGCAGTCCAATTTTCAATTGAAGGAAGCGTCACTACAGTCGAGTCCACTGATAACGATATCCAAGTGCCAAGAAAATACCATCGTTATAACCGATAATTGTTATAAGCAGGTTGAGAAAAAAAAAAAAGACAAAAGAGAGATTGAAACATTTTATTTGCAAGCAAGTAAGGTAGTTAGTGCAAGTGCAACTACTTGTTTGCAGAAAAGCCATAGTCTGTCAGCTTTGATTGCTTCACACGAAGCTGGCGCACATCTTTCTCTAGAGCATCTCGGTGCTCCACATAGCTTAGCGGGAGGTCCTTCGCGAAAACAAAGTCTCGGAGGGACTGTATCATCCGCTGGGCCTCCTGCGATGACACCTGGGTAGGCTCCTCAACTGTGTCGTCGAAGTCGTTGCTCTCACCGCTGTCCGCATCACAAACACGCGCGACGATCGCCTCATCACTGAGGCACTCGGACGTTTCCACAACATCGTCTGCATGAAGGAAGTCGTCCAGACCCGATCTTGGATAGAATGCGCCGTTGGCGGATCGGGCATGACGCCCCGTCCGCAGTGAAACGTAAAACGAAGTTGGAGAAAGATAGTCAAAGCAGCGAGCACACAACAGGCGAGTGAGCGAGCGAGTGGCGCCAGTGGCGCGACCGGGCGCGCGGACAAGGCCAAAGCGGCGGCTCCGGGAGGGGAGTTTGGAAGGAAAGCTGGTCCTCCTCTCGCTTCCTTCCTAGTAAGCGGCGCAGTCGACTCGTTTTCTGAGGGGTGGAAGAGATGCGTGGTGCGGGGCGCAGCATGCCGCGTAGAGCCGGCGGCGGCTGGTATTTTCGGCGCGCGCTGTAACTGGAATCAATCGCTATATCCGATATCGCAACCCTGGAGCATCGTAATAAGCAGTTTATTTTACCATTGAAAGCATATAAAAGTGGACGGTGCCATCGTTGTTCATCGTTATAACCGATATATTGTTATAAACGGTATCGTTATAAGTGGACTCGACTGTATAGAATTTTTGAGTGAATTTCAGTCTTCCATTGCCTGAGGGAAAAAATTAATGCACATCTGAAAATGCTGCTTAAATCTGTATTGCTATATTGCTATGGTGCGATTGATCCCTTTCGTATGTCGCTGAACTGGGGTCAGGCGTGTTGTGTGTCGAGCACACGGCAATGGTATCTACAGCAAGGATTTTAAATCTGATTTCGAGGAAACCTTTGATCGATAGGCAAAAAGACCGTCCCGGTCTCGGTATTCATGAAGTGAACAATTTATAGACAAACTAATGTTTACAAACAAACCCGAGTACCCCTAGCAGACGCCACCGGCACTGCACATGCCCGATGGAGTATGGGCATAAAGCTAGCAGTCGCCCATAAAAAAACCATTGGAAGGCGATGTTGTCGGTGTCGGTGTGAGTCGCCGTGCTCTTTTTTGCAATGGAATTGTTAATTCCACGTCTTCCCATATATTAAATTGGATTCATGGCTTTTTAACTATTTGCCTACAATTCATTACTGCTAATAATATGAATTTGTGTACTGTTCCAGTCACCTCGAGTGTCCCACAGGGCTTGGTGCTTGGCCCGCTACTCTTTCTTATTTACATTAATGACTTGGTGCAGAACCTCTCTTCTTCTATTTACCTCTTTGCTGGCGATTGCCTAATATACCGGGAAATAACCGACATATCTGGCACTACTCTGCTACAATCTGACCTTAATTGTATATTACCGTGGTGTAACCAGTGGCTAATGGAACTAAACACTGACAAATGTAAATCGATGAGTGTCACATGCTCAATCAGCGTGCCGTACTTATCATCTTACCAGCAATCCTCTCACTTCAGTGTTTGTTTAAACCCTAATCCATCCAAAGTTAGAATATGCTGTTGCTGTGTGGGACCCTGCTTACTTGTCACTAATTGCTCTTTATTATTCCATTCAAAACCGCTCAGCTCGTTTCATATTGACAAACTATCATCACACTGCCAGTGTTTCTACCATGAAAAATACTTTAGGTTTGCCTTCACTAATTCACCGCCGAAAAATTTAATTTGTCTTTTTCAATAAAATATTTCATCAAAATGTTACCCCTCATGAACTAATTACTCCCCCATTCAATGTATCTGCTCGCATTGATCATAGCCATAAGGCTGGTTTTCCAAATTTTAAAACTTCATTATTTTAATATTTTTACATGTCACAAACATCTATAGACTGGAACCACCTTCCCACCCAGACTGCTAACATCACTGATATTGTTTTGTGTAACATGCTATTACTAATATGCACACTTTATAGTTTGTATTTTACAGCTCTCTCCCCTCTTCAATGTACTTACCTTGAGGGTATTTGAAACAAATAAATAAATAAATAAATGTGATTACTTTAGCAGCCTCAGTGAAATCAACGAGGCTTGTGCAGAACGTCACGTCAATAATGCGACATGCGGCGATTCATTTCGCGTCGATGCCTCAGAATGGGCGCTAAAACCTGATTCACACGATGAGATTCTGCTCGCCATTTTCAGTCGCGACGTCGCTCAGGCTGCAAAAGTGTGGACCGTAGCTGAAATGGTCAACGTCGATACTAAAAATCGCAAGCAGAATCAGACCAAGTGAATCAGAAAAAAACAAGTCGGTGATGGCCACTGGTAACAATGATCAACATCTCCTTGTGTCTACTATTTACACCGAGCCTACTTACCCCAACCCAGCCTCAAACGTAAAAGTCTTTCGAAGCCTGCTCTTACTTATCGCAATTGCCAGGTCGGTGTTTGGTCCGCGGGCCGCTGTCGTTTATATGAGCAGACGACAACAAGCAGAAACAATTGAAAGAGCAGACGACAGTTCGAATGATCAGGCTGCCATTTGAACTTGAAGACACACTGAACGTAGTCCGCAGGTGGTCCGTACAACGTTTTCCCATGTTCATATTGGAACCAAACAAATAAATCTGACGACCACAAGCATCCGTGAATTCAACCGAAAGCGATTCCTGTACAAGCAATCATGATCCGACGGTGTCTAGTTTTTATTTCTTTTGGCACCTATCAACGTTCTTGGACGAGCTGAGCAGGCAGAAAATGCATGAAAACTGACCTTCAAACCCTCCCAGACTCTTTTGGTACAGCCCCAGTTGCGGCGGTTGGATAAGGTTTCTGTCTGGTTTCTTCCAAAACAACACAGGGATACATGTCCCGCACGGTGACCAAAAGTGCTCCCGACGCGCCACCACCGTGCCGTGACGTAACAGAGCTGAGTTTGTGTATAGGGGAGAGCGTATGGTTGAAATTTGTGCTTCCGTGGGCGACTTGGGTCTGCTAAAATGGGGCTTAAACTTTTGGAACTTTACTTGGGGGCAGGGACGGTCGGAACTTGGGAGTGCGAGGTAAACAAACTTCAGTAAACATCTCTTGCACAGGGTGATCGGCAAATTACGAATCTTTGCATTATGATGAAAGGGTTCTTCCCTTTTCTCCAGGGCACCAACCGCATGTTTCCACAGACGGTCAGCGGTGCGTACATGAGTGGTCTGCGAGAGGCCTGGAACATTCTGTCGCGCATGGCCGTGGGCAAAGAGCCAGACCTACTGCTGCAGGTCTAGGCACCGAAGATTTTCCCGGTCCCTCCATCACCCATCACAGTTACTTCAATGCCTTCCAGCTACGCAAACCCTGCGAAGTGCAAGACTTTGGTGTTTTGGTGAAACGTTTCCAAGCCAGCCAATAAGTTTGTAGGCTGCATCCCTGTGCGGCCATTGTGAAAAAAACGTTTTGTTGATTGGGTACTGAAAATTTCATGCGTTAGAATGGTTTCTACGTTTGTAGGTGGTGTCAAGATGACGTAAGGAGTATATATTGTTCTGTGGTCAACCGGTGATTGCAAGCTTTTTTTTTTTCTCGTGTGCTGAAGACTATAGAAAACTGTTTAGCAACTTCATAAAATTGTGGATAGATAGTTTAAACAAACTAAGTCGTTATGTGGCAGACAGGACTTCTCTCAAACAAATTTTAATGCCAAAATAAAAAGGAGGTTGCTTCTTCGGCAGACCAAACTTGAGAACTAAAACTACTTGAGAAATCTGTATTTGTTTCATCAACACGAGTCTTGTACGCACAAGCATAAATATTATATGAGTCGGAAAACAATTATCAATCATAAATATTAGCAGTTGGAAAAAGAGAATGGCACTGTATTTTTAAGATGGCCACCAGGAGATTGCAGCTTTGAACAATGTAGATGTGCCCAAAAGACTGGTGTGGGCAGTGCCAACAAAGTGTTCTCTCCCAGCGTCCAGCTGTTCTTGTATTTTGTGATTGACACCACTGTGTCTAACCGAATTCAAGTGCTGCGAAATGTTTGGAGTCTTGCAGAGTGCATTGCTGTGGGCTGCTACTTCATATGGCAACAACTTAAGTAGCAAACATTTGTTTTTCTCGTCTTTCAAGTTGTCTTGTTCGTCTGTTTTTTGTTTTCAACCTAGGTAATACTCTGTAAATTTCGTACCCATGGTAGTTCATCTTGTACATACCTCGTAAACATGCATGCTCGTTTGTCAAATCTTTGTACTATAGTGAGTACTCTTTGGAAGTATTTGTCCACTGTAAACTTTTCCAGTGTTTATTTAATTTCTTGAGATTTTCACATATACATGCATAGCTACATTTTGCTTGTCTTAGCTTAAAAGCAACCTTAATTAGTGCATTAATTTTATGACCTTACACCAAATGCATTCCTTTGTGAAGACCACCAGTGAAGTTGCTTCGTTAGACACTTTTCAGAAGTTTCCCAAATTTTTGACTCATAGAGAATGTAACTAAAACAACAGAATTCAGTATGAACATTCCCTTCTTACTACTGATTTTAAGAAAGAAAAAAAAAAAAAAAAAAGCTTATGAGTAGAGGTACATCTTACGAGAAAACATGTCATGCTTTATGCCAAGGTACTTCATACAAATTTGTGCTGTATTGATTTGCGCATGCACATCTGCCCGATGTTTGCCTAGCATCTACCAGAGCATACCCAGGGAGTGCCCACCCACTTTCAGTGAAAACTGGGTTAATCTAGACATGTCGCTTGTCTGGTCAAATCTGGCAGCTAACATATAATTTGCAGAATTCCCAAGTTTGGGAAATGTTAATAGTAGTGGGTGCTTGAACGAAGTGGGTTACTGCTGCGATATTTTACGGTAATTTTGTTTTTATTGTATCGAATCTCTTAGTGCTGCGATGCCTTCTGTCCAAAGACTAGGCGAGGCAGAATTCCATTGCCCGAGAAGCCAAAACAGTTGCGTTGTGTATTTATACTTTGTCAGGCCATGGTATTCTCTGTGGAAACATGTTATTTGCAGGAGAGTGTCCTTTTCTTGTTCTGTTGTAAATAAAAACTGATTGTAGCTGCTCAAAAACTCTCTACTGCTCACTTGTTGGGGAAAAAGAGAAAATACTGTGAGCTGAATGCAGTCCCTTTATGGCTATTCGGCCTTTGGTTGAAGCTTCTCCTGGAGACACCTGAAATGGTCTATGACTTCCCTTTCCTTCTGCTGGAATGCCTCATCCATCCTTGCAGTCTTGTCCTTGATGTCCTGCATAAACTTCTCCCACTCACACTGCCGCTGTTTTCTCCT
Source organism: Ixodes scapularis (assembly GCF_016920785.2). NCBI lineage: Eukaryota > Metazoa > Arthropoda > Arachnida > Ixodida > Ixodidae > Ixodes > Ixodes scapularis. The sequence continues at coordinate 18,514,717 of NW_024609882.1, read as the reverse complement.
TTCGGACAAGTCTTCGGCCTGCAAAATTAATTTGAAGTAATTGGTGTAAGGATCCGAACAGTTACTTGGACCTAGTTTCTGGAAGCAACAGGTGCTTTTTGATAAAGGCGATGATTAGAACAATATCCGCGCGAGCACAAAGCGAGTGGGGGTGATGGAGCGATTTTTGTGGCTCTCAAAATCCGCACTTTCGAGAACTTTGCACAATACGGCAAGCAGTGGCTTACAACGTTGATTTTGTCCTCTGCTTCTAGGATCTTGTTACACATGCTGAGGGCAACTTCCAGGTTTCCCGTCAGGTTGCAGAGTTTCTGGTCGGAATTCCGGCAAATCCGATCAATTTGAGTTTCCCTGATTTCGGTGACATTCTCCAGAATCTCGAACAGTCGCTGTACCTCACGATCATTCCGTTTTTCCTGTAACAGATAGGAAACCGTAAGTCTTATGCCGATCATTTTTGAAGTCAGAAACTGTCTGTTTGTAATACCTCGAATTCTTTGATGAAATATTTTATTTCTCCTTGAAGGAATGGCTTGTGGTCGAACAGTCTGGAATGCACTTCGCCGATATCTGTACAAAACGATTTCGAAACCAACTAAGAAACGCCGTATTCTTGCCATCGTGACGACTTAGGCATAATTACTTTCGCTCACTGATATCTCAGGTCATTTATAACTACAATGATTCGATGAAACAATATATGTAAAACAGATTAAAACCGAAATATATTTCACCTTTCAAGCTGGCTGCAAGCGCCGAAGCATCCGCCATGTTTACATAGGCGGCGCTGTGAAAAATTTCCCGGCACACTTTGCGACTCCAGCATTCCCTTTCCGGTTGAATCGCCATCATGGGTAAGTCCGCTGTTGGGTCCTTGTCTCCAATCTTCGTTAATCCAACGTTTGGTTGCTTTTACTATGATTCCAAATAAGCTGTCTGGTTTTACGTTACATCCTTAATACATTGCATCCCGTTGTTTCTGGTTGTATAACTGCAAAGTAAGTTAAACTACCACTCGAAGTTGGCGGTGTTCGTTCGGCTGTCGGTATGGAGGTCCGTCTATCCGCACGTGTAAGTTATCGTGATGGCCCCTATTCTTTGTCGAAATGTGTAGCCTGAATAACTAAGGTAATGTTTAATGACGTGTGTAAGGTAGTCGCACTTTCTCGTGTCATCAGACTACTTTTGGAGTGCTCTGTGGTGTCCTACCGGCTCGCAGTATTCGGGCTGCAAACTTGTGTTCCCTAAATCTCTGACGTGATGAACTCAAATATACCATCTTTCGGCTGATGACTGTGCTGAAAGTCTTGTTCCTGACACTCACTTACCACGAAAGTTGCGTTCACGAAGAAGGTCTAGGTTCGGAACTAACGAGTCTGGGGTGTTATGACGGCCTGCAGGTATCTCCCGTGACCACTGGCACAAGCGCAGGAAGACTGGCGGCAAGCGCAAGCCCCTGCGCAAGAAGAGGAAGTTCGAGCTCGGTCGTCCAGCGGCCAACACAAAGGTGAGCGGCACATACCGCGTTTTATATCAAGTGTGGCCACCGCGCCATTTTGTTTTCAGTGTGATAGCCACAAGCTTTGTTAGGGCTGACATGCAAAATCGTGCCAACAATTCTTGGCCAGGGAACGCCAGGCAGCAGAGTATATATTACAAGCTGTCTCCCAGACTATCTTATTCGCTTCCAAACACTGACCTTTCCATTCCAGTGACTGCTTCCACTCCTATGCTGCGTGCATTAGACTGTTTCTGGTTTTGATAAGCCTGCAGGTTGGTCTTTAACAAGAACCTTCTTTCCGCAGCTTGGCCCCAAGCGTATCCACACGGTACGGACACGCGGTGGTAACAAGAAATACCGGGCGCTCCGTCTCGACTGCGGGAACTTCTCCTGGGCCTCTGAGCGTATGTTCTCGTGTTGCCTTGTAATGCACTCACACTGACCACCCCATTCTGATGTTGCATGGCATGAAAGAACACTCGACGGTTTTGAGTGTCACCTCGCTATCATGACGAGGTACTCTTTGATATGTAGTGCAGTGGTGCGATTGCTGTGCCATTTGCACAAAACCACTTTCCCTGCTACGTTTTGTGGGGAATTTGCACCAGCATTGTGCCAAAACATTTTTTTCTTTATTATATCAGAAAAATAAATCTGGTCCCACTATACTGCCAGATAGTTGCCGTAGGCTTGTGCAAATTTCCAGAAGTTCTGGTTATCGTTTCAAATATCATCCTTTTCAATTTTATGCACCAAAGCCAAGCCTGGAAATAACCTAAACAAGATAATGTGTTTGTTTTTAAAGCATATGTGTTGACTTTTTGTTATAAAGCTTATAAAATGTCATCTATGTTCATATTCAAATGGGATGCTTTTTTATCTAAATTTTATAACATTTTTCTTTTACAATGTTTGGAACTTTTTGGCTTCTCCAAAAGGTACTTCAAAATGAGTTAGACCAGTCACATCACTAAGAGTAAGCTTTTACACTTCGTGCCATTTCTTGGCCTAAGGGCTTGGTAGCAGGGACGGAGGGGGGCACACATGATGATTATCTTTGAACCTGAAAAGGGGCACTATAACTTCGTCCTGGAGTTAGTTCCCCGTCAGCATGAGGGTTCTTTCTTGTCATAGTTAATCTGACTGCCTCCCTCCTGGAAAGTTACAACATTTTGGTTCAGCTGTATCTGTCCATTTATCCATCTATCCGTTGAATTCAATGTATACACCCTAACCATCAGCGATGTATCATAGGTCATACATGCTACAATGCATGATGCAATGTAGTATTAATGATCTTGAGCGTGCCCCTTCCTCCTTGATCATTATTGTTCCTTAAATGAACTATCTGCAATTTCACATATTTCAGAGTAACGTTCTGTTCAGAACTTTCCATCACTTGTAGAACAAACCTATAGTCCGTTGCAACCTAAGAACGAAGGGCAGGGGTACGACAGGCCGGAGAGGAAGCTGACGAACACTACAGAGAGGAGGTTTCCCCTCTCCTCTCCAGCGTTTCGCCTGCTTCCTCCCCCCGCCAGTCTTACCCTCACCCTTCGTTCTTAGGTTGCAACGGACTAGTTTCCTTGAACTGTAGCTCATGGTACAACTGGCTGCGATGCTTGCTTCTTTTAAGTGATGGTACAGTTTACTCCTAAGGTGCTTCAAGAAGAAAATGTTTTTGCCTTAGTGCTAAAAATGCTGATTTTTCTGCTCCTAATTGGGTGTTCACACGAAAGAGAAATCCCCCACTTCCCTCCGGGGAACACTCATCACGTGAGACATGCGTCATCCCTTTTTGATGCCTCGCAGCGCCGTCCACGGCGAAGGCTTCATCCTCCTGTCAGCACGAAAACTCCGCAGGTAGACGGCAAAGCCGAGGATGGAGTTTTCCGGGTTGTTGACGTCACGACATCTGTCTTTGGAGTTCTCCTTGGTGTGAATACCCCTTACGAAAATGAGGTTTTCTGCAACATACATTGTTCCAAAACCAGTTTGATCTGACCCACCTCAGATTGGTGGCAACAAAGTGCATCATGCTCGACGTCAGATATTTTGTGCTGCGTTGTCAAGACTAGCATAGCTTCCACGGTGACGTGTGAGAATGTGGCCTCGCCTTGCATCTTGCAATGGTAGCTTTTCCAGTGTGGGAACACTGCGGAAGAACATAGCTATAAACAAAAAATACTAGGCATTTAGATCAATATAATGAGACCAAGTATAGGCCATTTCTTCATGGCAGCATCAGTGTTGAATTCTGAAGTAGTTTGGGCAAAATAGCAAATCTCCTCCATTGCTGTTTGGAAGGCGCTAGAATTCGAGGGCCTGTAATACTACTTTTTTTTGTCGGCCATACTTTTTTTTTGTTGTAGTTTTTTTTTTTTTTGGTTTTTTAGTAATTTTAGTTTTTGTTGCCCAACCCAACTACTTCAAATTTCAAGTGTCGAATCCCTCGTTCTCAGACTGCACACGAAAGACCCGAATCATCGACGTGGTCTACAATGCCAGCAACAACGAGCTGGTACGAACCAAGACGCTGGTGAAGAACGCCATTGTGATGATCGACGCCACCCCATTCCGGCAGTGGTACGAGTCCCACTACGCCTTGCCTCTGGGCCGCAAGAAGGGAGCCAAGCTGGTGAGTGCCCGCGAGCATGTGACCTATCCACCCGCTAGAGCCACCGTATGTTTTCAGAGTACCGTGCATAGTGGAGTCTCTGGGAAAAGCGATTGGTAGCCTCAGTGCAGGACTAATTGCATTGGGAAATAATTTTTTTGTCAATTTGTGCATTGAGATTGCTGCTGTGTTATTTATTTATGATAAAGTTCTCCACTCTCAAGATGTGAAGGGAGTGAAAAGCCAACTTCTAAATCAATCCAACAGCTGACATGCAGAAAAAAAATGAAAACACTTCTGGGGGTATGAGCAGTGGTACAAGTAGATGTTTCTCTGTTGCATAAACAGTCTTGGTCGAACGTTTGGTGTCACTGCCTGTGGTGGGAGCGGACTCCCTTCTTTATGGCGGCTTTGCTGATGTCGGCATTCACTTGATTTGAAGGTTTTGGGAATGGGGGGAACTTCATACCCAAACCGCTCGCAGCCAATGGGTGCAGGCGATAGCAGCGCCACCATATGAGAGCAAGCCAGGTCGGACCACATGTGTGGTATCCGAGCATTCGACAAAGACTGCCCTTCCATCCGTTGCTCCTTGTGAGTTTAGAAATGCCGTTGGGATCGCGACTTTCCAAGTTCGCTGCGTGTTCACACCAAATGCATTGAGGTGCTGTAAGCTTGTTCCGAGCAGTTTTCTGTGGATTCTAGGCGTTGATGTCAGTGGCTGTTGTAAAGTTTTGGCTCTGCAAGTGTCAAATGGTTTATTCCCCCTGCCACTGGACTCCCAAGTGATGATTTTACAAATTCACCATCTTTCGGCAGAGGGTCTTTGGGACCGATGCTGATCTCTTGTATGTTTCTGAGGAGTCTTTTGTGGGTGTATGTTTCCTCTGTCTCTTGTCTCGTCTTGTGTTGGCACTAAGCAGCTTGCCTCCTCTTTGCATTGCTGCTCGCAGGCGGACATTGAGGGCGGAGCCCTGGTGAAGAAGCGCAGCAAGAAGCTCGAGAAGAAGATTAAGGAGCGCCAGAAGGTGGCCAAGGTGGACCCACTCCTGGAGGAGCAGTTCATGACGGGCAGGGTCAAGGGTGCGTGCACACTGGCTTTTCTTTTTTGACATGTCTCAGTTGCTGCGTTCAACAAACATTGCGTGAACACTTCGAAGCACTGCTGTCCGATTGTCTACATCATATCTGCATTGTTTTACAGACAACAGATTTCAGATTTATTCAAAAGTGTATCAGCTGCTGACGGAGTAAGAACTGTGGGGCGTTTCTTTTGAGCGGCCAGCACATGCTCCGTACCTTCATCTCTGCTCTGGCTGCATGCATGCGCTCGAGGTACACAAGACATTGAGGCTTTGTTGAGGGTAGAAGGCTTTTGCTGTGCCCCAGCAGGACCGAGTTCATTTCGACCACCTGGAGATCTCGGTTGCACGGCGCCTTCTCCGCAATAAGCATCCGTCTGATTGCAAGCACCTTGGCCGGGATTCGAACCCACCACCTGGGTGTGCGTTGCCCGGTGACTTGATTGAAGCTTTCCTCTGCTGCTCTCAACTTGTCAGTGACTAGCTATTCGGCTCGAGATCGAACCGTGTCGCCACCGTGCGGCCGAAATCGGAAACGCGCGAAAGCGGGGATACCGCCGTGCGTCGTCTGCTACGGGCGCACGCTCAGAAGCATGGATCTCGACGACGCAAGCCCGTTTCAGGCTGAGCTTGACATTCTTATTAAACGTTTTATGTTTTTGTTGCCGTTTCTTCTTACTAAAGGTTGTGTTGTATCGTTTGCCATGCGTAGAAATTCAGCAAAGCGATTATTATTAAGTCGGAAGCTTCCATAATCTTAGTGTGTTGTTTTTTATACAATCGCTGGTCCCACGTATTTTTGCTATCTCGCACAAACCGTGGCTTTCATAAAGCATTGAATGTTGAGCGGGTTTGTGGTTTGATTAGAAATTTAACCCGACTGATCGCTATCCTTCAATAGACTAATCAATCAATTAATCCGTATGTTGATTTTTCCCCGGTCATATTGCGTGAAAGACGTTAAAACTATATATATATTTTTTACTGGTTTTACTATGTCATAAATGGCATATTGCATTCCCATTCTAAACTTTACGTTGTGAGTCCTACATAAATATGAACACAGAAGCCTTTTAAAATGAAGTATTTTTAAGTTATTATTTAAACAGTATAATCACCCTCGGCGAAATGACAAGCACGCTGAAGTGGTTTACCGTGCAAGCCTGTGTCACAAAAGAAGTAAAGACGCCAAAAATATTAAAGCAGGCATATTTTACTCCTTGATGACTTTCTCCAGCACAAGACTCCACCGGCAAAAAAAAAAAAATGCAATTAAAGCATTACTCGAATAGTCGGAAAGTTAATCGATAAACTGCCGTGTGTCGTGGTGCGCGTCGTTTGCTTGGGTTGCAAAGTCTACCGTGTTTGAATACAAGATTATTTAGCCAGAAATTTATAGTATTAGCCTCTTGACATCCGCGGCTCTCACCGAGAGAATTGAAGCGGGTGAACCCGCACTACCGAGAAAAGCATTTAATAATAGAAACATTGTTGCGTTGCTCGGTTACACTCGTTTATTACAGTCACGGCAGATATATTAGAACAGTTTGCTTCACTTGTTTCAGTTGTGCTGCCAACGTGCAGTTTGCAGATTTTAACTAGAAGAGACACTCTCTCCTCATCGCAACGCAGTAGATTTGTTCAGGCTCCAAAAACCTTACCCACACTATGGCACAGTAAAAAGGCAGAGGAGCTCAAGAGCATGGTAATTTCCAATACAGCGCTAACTTATCTTCATTCTAAATATTTATATTACTGCAAAAGCTAGACGTTAAAAAAAGAAAGCCCAGAAGCTGCGATTTCACAGCTCACAGTAGCAGTATTATGTTAGCTGGGTTGGAATTTATTATTTTTTTAATTCCCACGTTGATAAACCGATACATCCATTCTAAAAGAAACAAATATTTAACATAAATATTCCAGTTTAGCCGCAGACAGCCATCAGTCGTGGTGATCCATGCTTTCCAACGTCTGCCTAGAGCAGACGACGCACCCACAGAAGCGATTATATAAGTTTGGGCCGCACGCTGGCAACACGATTCAATCTTCACTGAAGCATCGAAAAGTACTGCATCCTTTTCCGCTAGAATTGTTTTCCCACCGATAGTATGCGACAAAATAAACGCAAGAATCTACGCCGTCTCGTGCGCGACCGTGGAGAGCCTGTGGGGCGGCCGTTTTCCTATCCCCGCTTTGATGATGATGATAGCGCAACCGCAGCGCCACCTCTAGGTCGATCTCGAGGCCAATATTCATGTTCTGCTATAGACCAACTCAGCTCTTTAAAGTCACTGCACATGCGCAGACGCCTCGCTTCTCCTGGATCTGGTTCCTCCTGCACATGCGGAGTGCCCACCCCTGTGTGGGCAAACGAGGGCTTGTTTCTAAACATTTTGTATAGATTTAACCTTTTGGAATATTTGCCAATGGCATAGAATGCAGGGGTGGAACGGCTGCGCCATTTGCGCCATTTTGCGCCAGACGGATGTGTCTGCGCCATCCTGCACCATGTTGCAGAAACTGCGCCAAAGCCAATACCTCGCGCCATTATGCGCCAAATCGCAAAACGTGCGCCAAAAAAACGTTTTATTTTGTCTTGGTTTCGGTTTTTATCGACTCGATTGTCAACAATGGGGGCGTTTAGCCTGGTCGGCCTTGCAATCCCTTGTTATGTTTATTCCCCTTGTCTATCCCGAGTCTGAAGCGCGCGAAAAAACTCGGATTCTAAGCGCTACACCACCTGCGACTGGATTGTTACTCTTCAACCATAAGCGGTAGGGCAAGTAGGCCGAGGTGAGGTCGAGTCGTTAAGCGTCAGATTGCATGAGGCTCTGCGGCCCGGGATCCGGGCGTCATTTAGTCGAAAGCAAATGAGCAAAATATTCCTTTTAGTGCTTCATCGTTAGGAGTTGGAACCGCATTCTTGCAAGATAAATTGTGATTTGATAGAACTGAAACGCGGTCCGATCCGAAACCTTGCCGGTCAGCAGCTCTACTTATCTGCTCGGCGTACTTTAAGCTTGCTCCTGCTTATCGCTTCAAATAAGATAACTTCGTTAATCGTAGTCTGCTGCTTCGATATCGAGTTGCACAATAGGATAAACTCGAAATTTGTTGCCCTGTTCCTCCGTGCAACTGCACGTCCGTTGCTTACGCACGTCACGTGGTTCGCACATATAATCACTATGTTGAGCACGTGTGGGTTGTGCGATAAGCAGAGCTGGTTTGCATCTTGAGCGTCTGAAAGCCACTCAGAAAATATCAAGGACGCTATCTTCAGAAACATAGAGTACTTGCTGTTTGATTCTCATTAAGGCTCACAAAGATTGAAGTTTTCGCACATATTACACTGTTATCCCCTCTACCTAGGTCCCTAACCGCTCATGTTCATCTCTGCTGCTTAGCACAATTGCAATTGCTTTCGTGCTTGTCTAAGACACAAGCTGAAGTGCAAGGAGAACTGATCTGAGCTGCTCCTAGCCTGCTCCAGAATGTAGTTTTAGCTGCTCCCAACCTGCTCCAAAACAGCTGTTTCAGCTGCTCCCGTGGCTGCTCCCAAGTACATTTCATGAGTTCCACCCCTGAGAATGTAATAGATGGGAAGACTTGCCTTTATGACATGGGTGTAGAGTGCACACCATGTAGCTCAATTCCAGTACTTTTTTCCTACTGTAGTTTCACGGTGCTAAGGCTTGCAAGGATGTTTGTTGTCTTTTTTTAGAGAGAGGGTATGGTTAAGGCACACAGGATGATTGCTTTGAACCTGACCAGGGTCACTTTGACTCCGTCCTGGAGTCTGGTTTCCCGTCAGCATGAGGGTTCTACCTTGTCATAGTTAATCTGAGTGCCTTGCAAACTGCTTACTGCCGTGAGATTGGGGCTGTTGTTCTCCAGTGACTGACATTTTGTTGTGGTTTCATGTGCAGCCTGCATCTCCTCACGACCTGGCCAGTGTGGTCGCTGCGACGGCTACATCCTGGAGGGCAAGGAGCTCGAATTCTACACGAAGAAGATCAAGTCTAAGAAGGGCAAATAGAGCGCAAATAAAATGGCACTTGATGGCCTTTGAAAAGACTCATTTTTTTACATCTTTGCTTCAATAGTATCATGTGGGGTCAAGTGTTCTTGAGCTGGGGAGATTATTGGGCCCACATAGTGGAAGTTTTAAGGGTGATGCCAAGAAAGGGAGAAACAAGTGTGAAATGGTATTTGGTGTTACATCGGGCTTGCGATCCGATTTGGAACAAAATAGGCCTGCCAAATGATGGGATACCAAGGAGTATGTGGTGTTTGAAGTTCGGGTCGTCTATATTCAGAAATTTCGTACTAAAGTGTACTACATCTGGTGCTGACAAAGGCACGAGCCCGTGGGTTGGGAAGTTCTCATAGAGACCGCCCTGGTAGAAACGCATTCTGCTATCGCGCATGCGTATTCGGCTTTACTCAACGTTGGCCTACTGCACTTGAGTCTTGGTGCCTAGTTCTCAAGTCATTGATGTAGAGGCTGCATAAATGAAAACAAAATAAACACAGAGGACGGACAGAACGAAAGAGGTCAAAAAGAGGTGTTCTGTCCGTCCCGATGTTTATTTTTTGTTTTTCTTGAACTTCACCAACGCGCTCACGTCGAACTAAAACTGCATAAATGTTTGTTTTAAAACTTGTCATTTGCCCCACTGATCTATTAGAGATCAGAGGGGTTACAACCTAAAACCACTTTTTCTGACGATTTTTTCTTGCATCTTTTCCAACGTTGATTCTTTCAAACTGAAATCACAAAGTCAACAAAGCCAGCGTAATCGCTAGCGTGATCTGTAATGGCCGCGCAGAGTTTGCGCGGGATCGTGTTGTGACTGTCGGCGTTTTTACCTTCGTGTATGCCTTCTCGCTTCTATTGGCAAGTCTCAATATTTTCAGTATTGTCACTTTAACCACACGCAGTCAACTGTTCACGTCCGGCGGGACTCAGCTGGTAGACAAGAGCCTGACCGACAGCGTCTGGTAACGCCGGTAAAGATGGTCCGTCGGAAAACTAAGCAAGTGAACATCGGGCCGCTGCTCGTCCGTACCGCCAACCAAAGCAAGGAGCTTCTGTCCGAGTTTCCGGAGCTGCAGTCCTTCGCTTCCGGCGACGTTCGGGTCACGGTGACGTGCGAGAGAGCCGTTGAGGCGTCAGAATCCCTGCGCCAGTGGGCCTTAGATCTAACCCGGGCCAACATGCAGAGCCTTTACGAGGCCAGTCATTGGGGCTGGAGCGAGAACGCCAAGAAAAAGGAACTCGGACATCGGGATGCCTGGTATCTCGTGGCACGGGACCAAGCAGGCAAGCCCGTCGGCTTCGTGCACTTCAGGTAGGTCAGGCAACGGGACAGATCGTGGTGGCATCTAGTAAACCTCACCCCGCGCAGCCAGTGACCGCCGTCTTTCAAGTTCTGTTGACAGTGCACTTCCGGATGTCTCCTTTTTCTACCTCATACTTGAGAAGTTGCATGCGGGAAATAAGCAAAAGAAGCAAATGAGAAAGATAACCATTCGATGGGCACAGCTTACTCGCTCGCATCCCAAAATATTCTGGCCTGGTTTGTCTTGAGAAGGAAGAGTTCTCATATAGCACAATTTTGATTACGCTGACATTGGTTGTTGTTCTAAAATTTGCATCTCCCCTACTCCTTCTCTGAAAAAATTTCCAAAATGTCGGGCATCAGATATCCAACATAGTATCACTTTCGATTAAGAACAAACAACCAGCCAGTGCAGCTATAGACTTGGCAGCCTTAGCTTAAATTGGCCAACAATATCTTTTGCCGTCTGGTCTACACGGTGCTCACCTTCAAAATCTGCCGGGTTTGTAACGTCTTTGGCCGTCTGACACAGAACGCCCACATCCGTCCCTCTGTACGTGACACGCAGGTTTGACATGGACTTTGACCTAGCCGTGCTGTACTGCTACGAACTTCAGCTAGAGCCCCAGGTGCAGCGCCGTGGCTTGGGCTCCTTCCTCATGCAAGCCCTGGACGTCCTGGCCCAGCGTTTCCGCATGTGCAAGCTGCTCCTCACCGTCTTTGTGGGAAACGAGGGAGCCCTGGCCTTCTACCAGGGGGCGCTGGGCTACCGCACGGACTGCACCAGCCCCGGCAATGGTGCCGACTATCTCATTCTCAGCAAGCCCACGAGCGTGCCTAGCAGACGGTGACTGCCCTCGTCCCAAGTATGCTATCGTCCAGTTTGCAGGCTCTTCGGTAGACCTTATTCATTTGTATTACCCTCTGGAGGAAATCCCTGGGTCAGTAGAGGTTGATCTTGCTGCAAGTAGCAGTATGTCTGTGGCATGTCATGGTTCGGTGTTGATAGTTTGAATAAGCAGGCATTCCATTGGAGCTCTTTTTATGCAACAGCCGCATTACTGATAGTGAAGCAAAGTGTTGGCTTGTGAATCAGCAACAGACCCTTTTCATAAAAAAAATCAAGCGACATTTGAGTTCACTTTTTGGGCCAGGGGGAAGAAGCGAGTGGTGATGGTTTTAGTTTTTTTTTTGCCCGATCCCCCCAAAGGTCATCCTGATGATGTTCCACACCACCTAGTAATAGTTATGAAATTGCAGAGGGTGAGCAAATTGGTGAAGGAAAGAAATCATACTTTTGGCTTTTCATTTCTAGGCTAGGTGGCGCAAGCTACCACCCGTTATAAAGGGTACAGCCATTAGCATCCATCCATCCACCCGGCACAAAGCATGTAATTGGATCTAAATCCTTGCCAGACGCTCACACAGCGCTTGCTTTCTATACGAGATGAGCAGAGTTCTTGGCAAATGGTGACACTACGCACATGTTCAATAAATGTTTAGGGTATGTGCCCAAGCAATGGCAGACTTGGATAAATTGTACTACAGCTAATAGATGGCATACACTTTTGCTATGGGTCTATTAGCAGCTTCAAAACCCCATTAATATGCCTGCGATCTGTTGATTGCTCCTTCTTACAGTGTAGGAGCCGTGTAAGTACAATTTTAACCTAATGCCCTTAATTGGCTTGGATGTTAAAGGGAAACTGAAACACTTCTTTCAAGAAATCAGATAAAAGTTGATTTCAGAGTAGTTTTATCCCGTGAATTTGAACATCTTACTTGTTTTCGCGAAGATGTAACTAAATGCGAGAAAGCATGAAAAGCCTTTGATCAGTTGTTACGTCATAAGAGGACCTTTTGGCCGCAAAGCGCGTGTCGCTCGAGGGCCGCGCATGCAATTGCAAGCTTGCCAGGTGTATATTCCCCTGCACTGGCAGCAGTCGTGATGTCTTTTTCTGCCCTTTTTAAAGATAGAAAGAGCACACTTGCGTAGCTTTGATAGGCGCTGAAAATGCACGAGAGCGGAGATTCCGAAAACTCTTTTTGTTACGTTACGCTTTAGGAAGGAGGGCCTTCAGCGATACTTTGAAATTGATTTTCTGCAGCCTCTACGCACTAAATTAAAAAACAATTTCGATATTCCAGATTGTGGAGGTCAAATGAAGACGATTTAAAGGACAGGCAACTTTGGTCAATTCCGAAAATTCTGGTATTACGGGCAACTATTATGTCAAAACTACTATTAAACAGTTCCATGTCATTCGTTTTTCGAAAAGTTAAATAGTTTTCTTGCAAACCTCGTTTAAGGGGACACACCCTCTAGGGGGGTCAACTTTTGAACCCTTGTTTTAAAATTAATGAAATTTACAGGGTAGGCTGGTGGTCATGCTAGAGGGTTTATAACAGAATTTCAGATCTTTCGGTAAAATAAGAAGGAAATTAGAGTAGCTTCTATCAGCAACACGCCTACATTGTTTAGTTAATCTATCGTCAAAAAACTATCACAATATTCCAAATTTTTATTTGCTAGATATGTAGCAGAATGCCTAGATGGTGTGGCTATGGAACGTTTTTTCTAAAAAGTAATTTATTTCTATAAAATTTCTCTTCTGCAAAATTGGTCAACTTTTTGGTCTTCTGTGTCTTCGACAAAATATCAACATTTTTTATAAAAGACATCCGTAAAGTAACAAAAAAGTTCCATAGCCGCATTCCTTATTAAATTTCAGTCAGGAAAAGGGAAGAATGAGCCTTCCCTGTTTTGCCATTATCAAACGATAGATTGACTAAAATGGAATTTATACCATATAGTGGAACGGAGAAAAATGTGTTCAAAGTACTCCAAACTCTACCTTTTCTTTAGCTTTGGTGGACAGAAAATAATTTACAAAAACTTAACTATGCAGTGAAAATTAATTAAACTTTTCGGGACTACTCTCTAGATGTTGGTGGATGTAAATATGTCATTTTTCAAAATCAACTTTTTTTGTAGAAATTTTTTTTTTCTGGGCAGTGTCTCCCCTTAAACGAAAATGACAAAGCAAAACCGAAACATTGCCCGCGGCAGGCAACATTAGTCCTGCTCGTCAACTACTGGACATCATGTGGTACGGAGACATCGGCTATGTCATCAATGAAAGTGCTGGACGGCGTCCCACACTCTTTTTTCTCTTTTGCCCTCGTGCTCCGTGCCTCGAAAAGTAAGAAACAAACAAAACAATTCTTTCAGTTGTCGACGTTTCGCGCAGTGTTGGCTGTGTCCTCACAGCGGCGTTGACTGCGCTGCTTCACGCGTCGCCCGCTAGATTGAGTGGATTTTGCTGCCCATGGCGCCGCTCCAACTTTGCTTAATAAACTTTAAGGTGGAATTGTGTCGTAATATATTAATGTGTAGGCTTTCTAGATGATACGACGTAGGACTGCGTTGTTTTCTCAACGACCAGAGTTGCCCTTTAAGTGTGTTTCCTGAAATGCAGAACCGCTTCAGCTTCCCTTTAATGGTCAGAATTCCAATTTTGTTCATGAAGCTTTAGCAATGCATGCCATAGGGGTAGTGACAAAACACACATTGCCCCCTGCTTGTTTAAGACTGTTTTAAGATTGTTGTGGACTGAAACGTTCGAGTCCTTGACAGGCCAGAAAGGTGGCACAAGTGAAAAACTGCAGTTTGGGCTTTACCAAATGGCAACATGTTTTCATTATCGCAGCCTGTGATTTGTTGTTCTCTCCACTTCCCACGGTGAACATACTGAGTACATAAGCTATGCGACCGATTTTCTTCACCCTCTCTTGACAATGAGAGCCTCTTGTGTTGTTTGCCGACACCTTCACGCACCTGTCACTTAAGAGACTAGGAAATGCTCTTGTTATGGCTAGGATTCCGTGTTTTCGGAAGCTCCGATGAACACTCGCTGGTAGAATTTATGTCAACTCAGATCTATATGAAAAATTCAATTAGAGTCACGGTAGCAAAACGAAAAGCAAAAATGACTATTTTACTAATAAAGCTCGTCAGAGCAAAAGGTTTGTAGGCCTGAGAAGTGGTCACGTCACTTTTTTTTTTTTAGTCTAGGATTATTATTAAAAGGATGTTTCCCATTTATCTCGGCAGGGTTTGTTCAGTACAGTGGGTCAATATACTTCTGGTTTCCAGTTCCATACTATTGTGTTTCTTAGATAGAGTAGGAGTTGTAATTTTTATAACAGTGAAAGAAACGAATCTGTAGGGGGGGAGAGGGCAGCCAGTGTTTATGCTTCCCGGCGACTCCGTCTAGGAGTTCGGCCATTTCAAAGCACCAACGTTTATTGAAGCAACACTTCTTTGCAAGATTTGTTGTTGTCCACTTAGTACTGCCAATCGCAAGAGCGCCTATGACAAATGCAGCTGCAGAAAGACGTTTTGATGCCAGCAAGTTTTTTGTAAATTTAGGATAAATTTTTGTCCAAACATTTGTTTGTACATTAAATTTAAAAAAAAAAAAAGAAGTACTGGAACACGGTAAAATTAAATTTAGAATTTAAGAGATTTGGGAATCTAACAAAACTAAAGTCCGATAAACGCCCTATTTTCAGCGAAAAATAGTCTAATAAACCCTGAATTTCAAGCGAAAAATAAGCTCAGAAAAACACCCTCCAAATTTCATGAAACATGAACTCCGGAAACACGGAACACTAGTTATAGCCATCTCAATGAATTTTGTCTTTTCAAATGGCAGTGCTAACATGAACTCCGGAAACACGGAACACTAGTTATAGCCATCTCAATGAATTTTGTCTTTTCAAATGGCAGTGCTACAGCTGTGTGTTGGCCTTCGGTTCATCTTTTCATTTTATTGTGCGACAAGTTTGTGCAAGAAACAAGCGGGCTTCTCCGTCATTTATAATTTATCACATTGGTTCAATGTGCAAGGTTACCTTGGTTGTACAAGCACCGTCAGAGCTCGCATGTGGCCAAGCATAGACCATGGCACTGGCCTTTGGATATCAAAGGATTCCTCGTATTGTTCTTTTCATGCTGCTGCACTTCAGTGTTAATCTTGCAGTTCACTTCTCACTGGAACTGCCAACCAGGCACTGTAAATAATATTCATCAACTAATAAAACCTGTTGGAAAACTACCCGATACTGGGTTATTTATGGGACATCACACACACAGACATTTCTTAGTAAAACCTATATTATAGTTCTTTCTTCCCAGTACCCTGCACATCTTTACGGTGTTAGGATCTAGGGGGTTATTCTATATAAATTCACTCTACATGAGCTATCTTTCAACCGTTAGAGTCATAACTTCCTCCTCCTCTCTTGTTGGCCAACCTGGCGCACACTGTTGTCCCATTACATTGTCAAACGTGAGCAACAATGCCCTGCTGTGTCACCCGCTGGGCAGGGTGTGAACTCCGTGCCAAGCATAGTGTGTGGCGCGCGAGCACCCATGTTCTGTGCGTGGCTGTCGCACAGACAGCCTGCACCCTCACAAAGGAATGAATAAAACATGCACATTCCCTTTTTAGCCTAATAAAGCCTGTTGCAAAACTACCCGATTCTGAGTTATTTATGGGACAGCACATACACAGACATTTCTTAATAAAACCATTATTATAGTTTTTTGTTCCCAGTACCCTTCTACTTCTACTTTAAAGTAACAGTGGTTAGGTTCCCACATTTTATGGAACGCTGGCTCCACTGGTCTCTTGTCATCCATTGAGTTTAACTGAATGTGATCATATAGGGCCGGTTTTGCTACTGTTGGAGAATGGACATGGGACAACAAAGAAGTGGGCAATGGGGTCGCACGCGGAAAAAGCCTGCCATGTTTTTATTCTAATAAAACTACTACCATCATGTCGATTAGGTCATACTTTCTCAATATCCTAAACGTATGGTGCTGAAACCCGGGATCAGGAGATCCTCGACAAAAGGAGTGACAGATCCCGATCTGACAGGTACGAAACCCGGGTAACCACTCGCCTTCAGAGAATCGACCGGCTGTGGAGGAAACGAGCCGTCATCCGGTCAGCAGTGACCAGAGTCGCCAACAAGTTGCAAGCTTTACGGGATTCCTTAAATGCAACCGCAGGTGAGCTCGCAAAAATTTTGAATATCCTCGAACTGAAGGAAGCAGTATTGAAGGCAGTTGGCAGTGAGATTGAAGACGGGGTTGATATTGACCACCTTGAAAAAGAGATAGAAAACATAGAGGCCCATCAAGTGTCGATCTGCCGTTTACGTACAAGAGCCACGCTCAAGCTGGATACCCTGCGCACGCCTAACATCGCATTGAATGCTGTGGAACAATTACAGGATCGGGACCAAGGCCATCTAAGGTCAAGAACGATAGCAATCAAACATCAAAGATTAAAGATCCGAAAGTTTGAAGGAGGCCTTCATAACTGGAAACTATTTTGGGATCAGTTTGGAGGGTCTATACACAACAACTGCGACCTTTCTTCAATTTGTAAATTTAGATATTTGACGAGCTACTACCTATTTGGAAAGGCGGAAGACAGCATACGGGGACTGTAGGATTTCCCCCTCCCTCTCATACAGCATTTTGTCATGGGCGGGCCCCCCCCGAAACAAAATCCTGGCCACGTGCCATCGTACAGCCCTGGCTACGTGCCTGGGCTGTATGATGATATCACGATAAATGTCCGCAGCCTGGAAGCACTTGGCATAAAGGCGGAAGAGTGCAGTGCGCTGCTACATGCTGCCGTGACAAAGCAACTTCTTGACGACCTTGTCCTCCGCTACTGCCAGCAAAGAGGCACCGACATCGTGGAAAGCACCGATAGTCTGCAAACGCTTTTGAACCTTCTGAAGTCCGAGATAGAGAGCCGAGAGTGCGTCCTGGAAATAAAGCCCAATCAAGCCAGTCTATCAAAGGCCCAAAGGGAGGACTCGTCAAACCAGGTGTGCAAAGCATACATCACTCCATCAGCAGCAGCTTTAGTTGCAAGGATGGACGCTCAAGATGCCGAATGCTTTTTTTGCGATGCACATGAGAACTTGCTTGACCAATGCAACGTGCGTTCCATCAGCGAGAAAAAAGAAATACTGAAGAGAGATGGCCAATGTTTCAGGTGCTGCAAAAGATATCACGGAGCAAGAGATCGTTGCAATGCCAGATTTCTCCGCTGCGCCAACTGCCAAAGGAGACACATGACTTGCCTCAGCAATCCTGACCTCAAACCCACAAAGGGCAGTCCTCATTCGTCGTCACAGCCAGGCACTTCAGAAGTGTCAGTAACGAGTGCGGTGTCTAACAGCGTCGAAACAGTTCTGTGAACCGCCACAATACGAGCAGAAGGAGAGACTAAACACTGCCCATTTTGGTGCTTACTGTACGGAGGGAGCTAGAGGACATTTGTGACGACCAGGCTTGTCAACGAACCGTCTTGTAGGTTCTAGGAAAAGAGGCTTTGGGCATTAGTCTTCGGCGATACTTCCCTTGGTAATGCGAGTAAACTCCGGAAGGTAGAGATATGGCTCCAAAGCCAATACGATCAGAGACGGGTACAAATTAAGGCTCTCAAAGTTCCTGCCATTTACCATTCTCCTGCGTTCCTCAAGTCTTTTCAGGACAGCTCAAATGTGCACGCTGCAACTTGCCGATCTTTCATGCTCGGTGTTTGAGAGACATATCATTCATATCCTGATCGGAGTGAATTATTACTGAAAGGCTGTCAGGGTCCATCAAGCGACTTGACAGAGATTTGACAGCGGTAGAAAAAATATTTGGTTGAACACTACAAGGTCCAGTACGACAATTACTGGAAGTAAGCTGGCACCAAGGAACTGTTGTGCGGGTAATGACACGACATCAAAGCGACCAGCTTTCCCAGCAACTACAAGAAAGGAATACCCTACTGGTACCTGAGGAGGATGTGCCAGAACCCAAGCAGTCAACCATCAAGAGTGAACCGGTGCCCAAGGATACAGCCCGGAAAGACAGTGACACCTTGCAATAGCCCCGGAAATCGCAGGGAATCTGGCTTCAAAGATGACAGGGAAGCTGCAGACACTCAGCTACTATTGGAGCCTGTCGGTTGCCAGTGCAAGCAGAGTGCCAGTGACTCTAAGGATGACGGTGGAATCCCCGACGGGAACGTCATGAGCGATGATGGGGAGGGGTATGAAGTGACTCCTACTGGTGCTGTTGAAACACGGGGGAAGATTCTGAAACCGCCAACCTTATAAGCCATTTCACAGAGATTCAGAGGAGCAAAGTTGTCAGCGTCGACTAAAAGAAATGTCGAAAACGGGACTGACCCGGACGGTCTATGAGTTCACCTTTGAAGTTTGCATCAGAGAAGGAACATTGAATGGCTCAGTGAATTGAAAGGCGGTGGAACATGTGTATGCAGTAGTTGGCAAAGTTCTTCGGGGCCTCATACAAAAGAGTGTGGAAGGGTCAGGTGGACTACTGGGTGAAAAAATCTCTGCCGAAAACCTCAGACATCTCTTTCAAACATTCTGCTAGAGCAACGGTTACCGCTACTAGGACTTTGTGAGCGTGGCTCAATTTAGGTGCCCTTTTTGAACAGCCTTTGGTGGAGATGCAAGGTATTGCAATGAAAAAGCGTCGCCATGGTAGCTTGGATCACGAATTGTCACCCGATCACAGTCCCAAGTTCCACCCAGGATAACCAATCTACTCCCGTGAAGCGAATGTTCACATGATGCCAGTGGCAAAGGATGTGCAACGTGAAATCATTCAAAATTGGCCGCTTGGAGCTGGAATCTGCACACCCCGCATCCAGGTGGGAGATGTAGCGCTTCCCAGGAACGACCATCGCTTAAGAACATTCCGAGACCTAGCCGTCGTCAACGGGACCTTCCCTGGTTGAGATGAGGAAGTGCGTGCCTGCACTATTCCACTCGGAAGTGGAGTGAAGACCCATCCAGCTTCTTTATTGTCTAGAAATTCTGACAAAAAAGTCAGTCCAACTTTGTTGGTGGGAAATGTTGGAGAATGGACACGGGACGACAACGACAGGGTCACATGCGGGATAAACCCACAATGTTTTTATTTTCATAAAACTGCTACATGTAGATCGGGTCGTGAGTCTTTCTCCAGATCCCAAACAGCAACTGTTCCCCCAATTTTATGCAAGTAATTTCTTAGCACAACGGTGGCCCTTGCTAGCACCATCTTGTCATTGTATGAGCATGTCATGCAGCAGGCTGGAATACATCTGCAATGTCACAGGACCATGCTACAATTCTGCACGGTTCAACCAGACACCAGCAACAACAGACTCCGAAGGTACCGTCTGCACAGGTTTATTCCAGGTCGTTATTCTTCGGATTCCGAGCAATGTACAAATGGAGTGTTCGGCGGGGCCGGTGCAAACAATTGGTGAGCAAGCTGTCCAGTTTACAGCTTGAGCTTGGTCCTACGCCAGTGACGCCTCTTCGCGTTGTAGCTGTGAATGAAAACAATGAGATACTTTAGCTACAGAACCCGCCCAATAAGCGAGTTGCATGCATTGCATGTTATTCACACTTGCAATACATAGCCTGCACGCGACGTCTTTCGCGGTCATGCTAGTTTTACACCGCAGAAGTCGTACTTCAAAGGAACCAGTAAGTAGAAATAACCGACAGTACCCAGCAATGGTGACACTTACAAGCTCGTTAATTATGGCAACCAAAAGGTGTGAACAGTCCCAAACTGGTGCAAGGTAAATACCACAGTGACAACCCGGATTTATAGATAACTAGCGAATGCGTACGAAACCAGCTCCTCACAAAAACGTGCTGCAAAATCGCTGTCCCAACTAAAAATAGCACTTTACCGCATTAACCTTGGAAGCACATTACCACCATTAAAATGATTAAAAACGAATGTTTGAACCATCCAACATGAAAACCGGTCCCGGTTCACGTGCATTGGTCGGAACAGTTTGATGTGCCCCGATTTTAGTGCGAAGAACTCATTTGTTCAAAGGACTTCGCGTAGAGCGATTCAGGGCATAAAATGAATTCGAGGAAGCGACGAGCAATCGTACCGAATGGTGTTTCCAGTCCTCATCCTAATCCACTGAGGGATCGGCCGGTTTTGCTTCAGCTTTTTGGCCAACTTTTGCTTTATCCTGAAGGTCTTGTGGGCAGCCTGAAAAATCGGACCGAGAGCATTGTAATCCGCGGTTTATGCTTACATAAGCTATCCAGCAATAGTTGTACTAGAGTTCTCCAATCGTATTTTCTCAAAATATAAACGTAAATGATCGATAAAACAAAGTTTTAGGGCCACTCACCATTTTGCCGGAGCTAAGATGGCTGATCCAAGAAAAAGAGATAATCTCGTTCCTGGCGGCGGCGATTTAGAGCTTGCTGAGTGGTTTGGTTCGAGGGTTTGTTCAACAAAATCGATCCTTAAAAAGTAATAGCCGAAAGACTAAAACTTCTTATGAAGAGTTTAGTTTTTGTAATAGGAAGATAATCTTAACACATCTTTAGCCGGGATATCGGTATGTTTATAACCAAAGTCGTTTTGTAACTGCTTTAACTTTCTCCAAAACGCAATCGCGAGCCAATCCAATCCACATATGTGAGGATTGGCGCGTAACGTTGGTTGGCGCGTAACCCAGCATGTTCATCATCAGCATTGGGGTTTAAATTATTTCAAACATAACCTTATCAGGACCGCTCCGGTGACACCGGTAACTTGATTCACATCCTAGCTGGACATGAAGACAGAAAGCAACGATCCATTCTTGAACTCTGCTGCAAGAACTCGACGAGATGAACGGACCGACTCAACCGACACACTGCCATCAATCGAAGATCTACTACAACAAGCGTATGAAGTTCATCAAACGATCACAAAAGGTATCCATTATTTTGAACTTTTGAGTTTTATTTTGGTTTACACGGCCACTCAGAACATTCGTCTCGTAAAAAAAGCCATGACCCCGCGACCGTGCTTCTTCTTTACACCGTACCACCTGGCATAATGCCGAAGCCGACCGCTGTAACTCGCTAGAGAGATTCAACTTATTAGAACGGGCGTTTGCCAGTCTGCGGTGCCTCGACCCTCGAGTTAATAAAAATTATATTATTATACCTAGGAATTTCAAAAAGCAAGAGTTTCCGTATGCCGGGATTCGGCAACCTTTTGCAACTGGGGGCCTAATTGCCGCGAAGCAAAGACTGGGCCGAGTGGTATATAAGGGGATGGTGGGGAGCTAATTAAATGCTTCACTCTGCATTTGGCGAGGCTTGTGAAGCTCAGTTTCTGACCTCTTGATTATTGAAGAGCGGTGCAGTTCTGGTTCAAAAGCCCAATGAATCAGACAAACTTTGAACCACTGAGGGTTGCTGTTGATTTGGTCGATGCTGTGTGGACGACAAGATTTTTCCCGAAAATTATGACCACTCACTTGAATAGATCTGCCGTTGTAAGCCTCTGTGTGTGACACACACACAGAGGCTTACTATGGAAGATATGTCCATATGTATGTGTGTGTATGAGAGACAAAACTCTTGAAATTAACAATACAAAGCATGATTGCAAACAATATCTATGAAAGCCATGACAACCTTAATTACTGATTCTCAGTGCATCATTTCGGTGAACACCAGTTGGTAATGAATAATTCAGTGAACGTGCATCGGAAACTAACCCCTAGGCTTGCCGTTTCAAAGGTCATGAGTAAATTACACAAGGTTTGCAGATCATATTTGTTGCACCCTTAGTCATGAAGATAAACAATGTGTGTGGGGGGGCATCTTTTCTGAAAGTCTTTCGGGGGCCATATAATAATGCCTCGCCGCATTTGTCATCCGTCGTATGTAAACATCTTTCAAAGTTCAGTCGCTGCAGCGTCGCAGGGAAGCTTTGATTAATCCAAGGACTGGAGATTGTCAAGACACGATTCCATGGATGGTAAACACACAGCCCATGGATTTATTTAAACAGGTGGTAACTATACTTTGTTTCAGCTTTAGTCTAGACGCAGCCGGCACTACGAGATGATGAAACCAGTCGCACATCATCACAGTGTTTGTCGTGTTTCTGTATATGTTCTATCATTTCTGAACCAATCATTAACAGAAAAGGCCTCGTGACTTGCATTTTTGATGTTGCTTAATTGGTCCCATTACCTTGTAGCATTGGCTGTGTCAGGACTTAAGCTGAAACAAAGTTTAGTCACATTTGCTGAAGTCATGCTGAACTGATTATATTCAACAAAATCACTCGCTTTGTATTTATAGTATATGTAAATTTGTTTTGGTGTGTGAACATGTTTCTTTTCCTCTGTAATGGTTTATGGGCCCTGAAGGTATTAAAATAAACAAACTGACATACTAAAGACCGAAATGGGGGCAAAAAAAGGGGGGGGGGCACAAACGCAACAGCCAGCTTGTGTACTTAATGATGATGTCTTCAAACATAAACAGACCTCTTCTTTTTCCTTCTTTTTTTCATCAATGTAGGATTGCACAAGCAAGTGACATCCTTGAGTCAGTTGCTTGCACAGAAGGAGCAGGAGTGAGTTGTTTAATTCAATTCATTTCATGTTCTTTTTTTTTTTTTTTTGCTTTCACGAATAATAGTGTGAGTCTCTTTGCAATGGCAGGGTGAAGAATACATCATGTCAGCGTTGCAGTTCTGTCAAAGACACATTTGAAAAATACAAGGCAAGCCATCAACAAATTGTTGCAAAGCAGGAAACTAAAATTGAACTTTTGGGTAAGTGTTTCGCCTGGAGCATAAGCTCAGTGCAGTTTTTATTTGGCGATGTTTTAGAATTACATATTCAACATACTACTAATCACTTAAGATTAGCAGGCTGAAAAAAGAACAGAAAATGTTGTTATCCTATACTTTACCTTAACAATGTAATTACATGCTCAACAATCAAGAAATGTTATAAACCAAGCAGTCTGTACTTATGGCCTTTAATTACTACTAGTACTTTAATGGCAAATGCAAAGTATGGCAATGACTGAAGAAAGGATGATTGAATAGATCAACAGATCAATGAATTAGGTACATTTGAAAAACTCCAAGCATGAGAAAGTAAACACAGGTCGTGCAACTAACAGAATATCCTTGTGACCTTCTCCCTTCTTTTCTTAATCTCTTGATCTCTAAGAAATTTGAATCATTCCATCTTTTAATACAAGGATCCTGTTCCTTGGTATTACAAAATCTTAGACATGCCATTCTTTTTTTCTTTTTTTTTTCAGAGCAGCGTTTGTTGGCTTTTGAGAAAGATCAACGAGAGAGGTATGTTTATACACATAAAATAGCACTCTTTCCTTGGTGACCTGAATTTATAGTTAATTCTGTGCAAATAGCGCTATTTCTGACCCCTAGGGTTTGGTACCGTAAGTTGTATAGCAAGCAACGTTATGACTTTCACAGTTGTTCTTGACTGACATTTACTAACTTTACAGTATTTACATATAACCCCTGTTGGTACCTGCATATTAATACATTTTAAGATAAAAGTTACTTTACAAAAATATATATTTTTTAAATTACCACAGGTTCACTTTTCTTTGCAAAAAAAGCATCTTACATTCTTACATGCACTTGGAGTACTCATAGCAAAAATACTGAAGGAAAGGTAATAAAATAAGGTCTTACTATAAACAAGTTGTGTAAAATAATAAAGGAGGAGTGTAGAAAGGCTCTAAGGCTGATCTAGTAAAATATTTTGTTTTGTACATTGACTTTCCTATACATGTTTGCAAGTACCTACACTTCAAAAGCTGGTCTGGCCACTGTGGATGGAAAATGCTATGTTGGGGTACCAGTGTGGTAAACGTGGGCTTGACTATCAGACAATCTACACACAGCAGCGGCAAGTTGGTCCCGTCTACAGTCACTAAATGAGCTACCGTAAAATACCGGGCAAGCGCCCACTCAAATTTTGGAGATAATCGCAAAAAAATGGGGGATGGGCGCTTGTCCGGTCATCAATTTTACATATAAATGTACTGTACGTATTTCCTCAGATCTCACAAATTTGGTAATGGGCGCTTAATGTGGAATGAGCGGATGCGCGGTATTTTACGGTATGCTTAGAGTATTGGCAGTTTGTTCCCCGATCTGCTCGTGGGTGCCGCCATTTTGGTGCTTAGAGTAGAGCAGACGCAACTGCCGATCATCACAATTAAAAAATGTGGCTTCCTCAGCTTTGAATACTGTGCTACTAGGAAGCTCAGGTGGTACTCTTTTGCTCTGTCACAAACTGTTTTAACATCTCTGGAGGACGAAAAACCATTTCCTGCGATTTCGGATAAAGCTGCAGAAAATTAGCAACCATGATTTTAAACATCAAGGTGACTTAAGTGTCGTTACTTTGAAGCCTAGCTTATTTAGTGGCTCTGGTCCCGCCCAGAGGCTGCACTTGCAACTGTGTACAGAATGATTAAACAGCAAGCGCTGCATTTTCAATGGAACCGTCAACCTGATTCTACGCAGGAGCACAGCCAGCAGGCATGGAAGCTCCACCAGTGCAGTCTACAAGAACTTCTCCTGCATGGAAGAGAGCAAACTCCACGCGATGGATGGCAGCAGCATCCTAGTCTGGGAGTCCGAAGACGAGTCACCCGTCAGTGCCAGCCGGAACTTCGTGCCCCCTTCCCCACCGTGCTTTCGGGAGCGCAGTGGACCTCTCGTGCCTCCTTCTACGCGTGCCCGTTCCTCCCCCAACCCTTCACGCGCTAAAGTCAAAGCCGAACTGCAGGAATCGCCTAGCTTGCTTGCGAAGGTGAACAGCCTTCTACCAGTGAACGCAGAAGCAGTGAAGGCCGAAGTGGGAGGTAGCACAGATACCGATGCCGTCGCTAAAACCACGAAAACCGAGCATCTTGCTAACGATGCCTCTACCCGTACAGTGAACGCCGGGGTTCGGGATCATAGTCCCGACCTTGAGCTTCCGACGGTCGACCCCGGGCGCTCTTCGTGTACGCCACCTAGAGTGCCGGAGCACTCTGTGACGAAACCGGCGGAGGAAAATTCAAGGACTGCGGCATCTCCGAGCTTGTTGCAGATCCTGCTGCAGTCTCCGGTGCGTTCGGAGCAGCCTAGTACTCCCCGCCCGCCTGGCAAAGAACGGCAGAGTGCGGCGGTCGGCGAAAGGGTAGTTGCAGCTGGAGCGGTGCCGAAACCAACCGTGGACCGGGATTATGACCCTTCCCAGAGCCTCCTAAGGCCTCTGGCATCTGTGTGCACCCCCAAAATCGAAAAAAGCCCGGTTGGAATGGGTGGCGACGAGGTTCCAACCGGTTGCGTTTCGGTCGACCTGACATTCTCGACGCAGGAGAGTGACAAGTCGTCTCCGCGGCCCGCAGCAGCATCGTCGGCGGGCGAGTCGGCCCCCGATAAACTGTCGCTCGCGGGAAAACGCCTTTTTCCGGGGGCCGAATGCCGCAGGGGTCCCGGGCAGGTCGCAGGGAGCTGCAAGCCCTCACCACCTCGAAAGAGGAAGAAGCAGACCAAGTTGTCCGACAGGTGATTGCGATACTCTCGTTTCGTTTATTTCTTTGACTCAGAAACTTAGTTTGTTTTCCGGTTAGAAACCGCTCTTTAGTTTCCTTCTCTTTGTTCCTTCTCACGTTGTAAATAGAGATAGGAAAATACCTCCTAGATAATAAGTTTGTTGTGCAAGACCAATAGTTCTCAAACGGAAGTCTGTGAAGGCATTCTAGGGGTCTGTGAAGCCCTGCCTCATCAGTCAAGCCCGGCAATAAACATTGTCTTTTTTCAAATTGAAAAGAAACGCTCCAATAGAAACGCTCCAATTTTCGAGTGAGTTTTCTCGTCTGTATGTCGATGAGAGAAGTCTACTTCACACAGCTTTTAGTTGTATCCATTTTTAAAATCATTATTATAATTATTCCTCTCCCTTCCCCTCACCACGAACAAAGTCCTCCATCATCTCTGCCGAACCGATTCACAAGGGGTCCACGGAACATGAGTGGTTGAGAACCACTGTGTTAAACTCTCTACGTCACCTCTGGGAGGTCGGCGCAGGGGACAAACTGGACACGAGTGCTGTGTCAGCATTGAGCTGCGACTCGTTGTCTCGCCGACGAAACATAGCCTCAGCCGAATGCTGACGTGGCGCTTCGGTTCACTCTGTTCCCTGCAACGTTTCCCTGTATGTCACTTGGAGAATGCAACACTATTGTCTTATTTATCTAGAACGTGCTGGATTCAGGGCCTCCATCCATTCAATACCTTAGAGAGGTACTGATTTGTCTGGCGTCACACTCCGCTCAAGGAGGAGGAGGAAAGAAGGAGGGAGAGGAGGTTTGGAGAGGTAGAAAGAAGAAAGGGGAGGAGGAATAGAGAGAGAGAAGAGGAGGGGGTGAGGAGAAAACTGGGAAGGGGCCCCCGGAAAATTTGTTGGGAAAAAAAAAGAAGGGGAGTTGCGGTCGGGGAGGTCCCCCGGCGATTTTTTTTTTTTGTGGGTAGTTTGTTGTGGGGAAGCAGACGACGACTTCCAGAAGCAATGAGCGTGCGCTCTTCACATTGCGGCTATTTCTCAGGTTTTCAAGAACGTACTAGAATTAATGGTTTTGATTTCGTAATCGTGAATTATAGTTTTTTTGCGAAACTGGGTCAATCCTGGGTAAAATTGGTTTCCCAAACTTATCTTAAAGGGATTGTTCGTATTCTGCTGACAGCTCGCCACGTTGCACTGTTAGCATTTGGAATCTGGGTTGTATTTCACAACGTGAATTATAGTTTTTTTTTCGGGACTGGGTCAATCCTGGGTAAAAATTTGTTTCCCAAACTTATGTGAAAGGGACTGTCCTTATTTTGCTCACAAATAGCCACGGTGCGCTGAGCCGAGGGTATTAAATATATTAACCCAATTAATTATCTGTAAAAGCGACCAGTGTTTAGTCAAACATCCAGAAACAGAGTTTCTAAACCTGCTAGAACGCCCTAAGCACGTGAAAAGAAGATATCGCATTCCAAATCGTCTGCTTCCCCACAACGAAGTACCCACAAAAAATCACCGGGGGACGTCTCCAACCCCAAGTTCCTTCTTTTTTTTTTTCCACAACAAACTTTCAGGGGGCTTTTTCACAGTTGTTCCTCCTCACCCCCTCCTCCTCTCTCTCTCTATTCCTCCTCTACTTCCTTCTTTCCTCCTCTCCGATCCTTCTCTCCCTCCTTCTTTCCTCCTCCTCCTCGAGCGGAGTGCGACGCCAGACGAATCCGTACCCTTAGAGATTGCACCCTCCCTGCTTCCATGCCATCAAAAGCCACATCCGACCTGCTATCCCCAAATTTCGATGGATGTTTCCCGCATCTTCCAGTTTCGTTGGGAATGCGCGCAGTAGGCCTCCAAGCACACAGGGCTCTACCTTCAAGAGCTCGATAAAGAAATTTCTGGAAGTTTTCGAGGGCGACATTTCGCCAATGGGCGAAAGTATCGTAGTAAAGTGCTGGCTGCCTTTTTCAGTCTTATTTTCAAGTTACAATGTATGTATAGAAAAGAGCGAACGGGCTGAAAAAATTTTTTGGAGCCGTTTGATTTCCGAATTTGCTTATCCTTGCGCTCAACAGAGGAAAAAGGACTGTGAGAGGACTTGGGAATTTGGAAATGTGGCCACTTGGCAGGTGTGTTGCATGGTGCATCAGAGGTAGTTTCTCGAATCTTGACCGCAGTATACTTGTTGCAGGTACTTCCTTGCAGTGAACCGACACAGTCCATTCACTCGTAACCTGGCGAGGCGAAAAGAGCTTTCGCAGACAAAGCTCGGCCAGCGTTCGGAGGCTGAAGTGTGCCGAGAGTCGAAGGAGGACTTGGATGAGACGTACCTGCCTGTGGGGACCCTAGAAATTTCCGATACGCCGGTTCCTGATGCTCTACCTGCTACCGATGCTTTGCCGGTTCTGGATATTGTCTCAAAGGGAGAGGAAGGTGAGCGATAGAAAGAGGGGAAAAGGCTTTGTCCACAAAAGCGAAATTCGCCTACGTTGCGTCAGGGTCTTCCCCAGAAATGTTTGAGATCTTTACATCTGACAATTTCCGGGGTGTTGTAGGGGGAGAAGGAGGGGTGGTTGTTGGGGTTTTTGGTGTACTTGGTGCCTTTTCTGTCTTATGGCAGAGATTTGGTATCGTGGGGATTGTATGCAGTTCTGTTTTGTAGTGCCACGCAGGTCACCCAAACAGAACAATCCGGGACACTGTGCATTTTCGAAGTCAACGTCAGTTTGTCCAGTGTAGGCAAAATGCTTCTCTAGAGCCAGCCCATCATACTTGCGTCGCTTACGCCTCCTGGAAGGATTTGAAGTAACAAGTGTTAATGTCCTGTGATATTTTAAGGAGAAGGTAGCTTGTACGTAACAAGCATTCTGGGAGGGGGATAAGAAAAGCAGTATTACATGGAGAATTGATGAATTGTGGTTCATATTCAGTGCCTCACAAGTGTGTGACTGACTGCAGTTGCGTGTTATTTTTGGACAAAGCCAGTAAAACAAAATCACTGGGACAGTATATGTACAAAGTGAGCAAAAACACTCCATCTGCCCTTTTGCTATGTCTGCAGTCTCCACAATTATGATTATATCTTGATTAGTTAAGTTTGAGTTCGAGCCCTGGTTTGGACCAGTACGTCCCTGGAAACTGGCAGGTGCTCCAAATAAGCATAGTCAGACTGTTCCCTTTTGTTTATATTATGACTGTAGATGTGGCTCCATTTCAGATTTCTTCTTAGCTGTTTCTCAGAGTTGTGCTTTTCATGAAATTTGAACTGTTTAACTACAGTGCAACCCACTTATAACAATGATGAAAAAACCCGAAATTTCAATTGTTATAACCGATTATCGTTGTACCTAGACTAGAAGCTGATCATTGTCTAGAAACTCTGGAGACTGATCGTTATAAGCGGTACATTGTTATATGTGGTATCATTATAAGTGGGTTGCATTGTAGTAACTCATCAGTAGCAGTATAGCAGGTTGCATTCCTGTCTGGCTACAGAAGGTGCAGGCCCCCTTGATATGCTCTAAATTTAGTAAAATTTATGTGACACATTTTATTAAAGAGATAATAAGGAACTAGCAAAAACAGAATGTTGTCTACTGTCTGTTTTCTTTTTGCCCGTCTTATATCGTACCACTCAATCTCTTTTTGTTTTATTATTTCACTAGTAGTATATTGAGACCTGTCTGTTTTTTCTGTTACTTCTGCTCTTCAAAAAAAAACCCAGTCTCAGGGTAAACGACGAAATAGTATATTCATGTCAGTTACGCCTGTTTCTCGTTTTCTTTTATAATAACGCTCGAGAAAATTAGTTTGATTGTTTTTTTCTCTGCATTGCCGTCGCTTTTCCAGCGGGGTTATCATTACAAATAACTCGTTAAAAAGCAAAGTTCCCATGTTAGGAGTAAGTTTGTTTCTTTAAAATAACACTGACAGGTCAAAATCTTTTTTTTTTTCTTTTTTATTATCTGAAACAATTGTGAAAGATGCCTGGACATTACCCTCAAAATTCGAAACTTGAGAACTCGGTATTTGTGAAGTAAAAAAAACAATTTCCGAAAGCCGAATTTGAAATTCTCGTGCTATCCACGCCAGTACAGTGACGTCAAAGATTGAGTCGTCTTGCAACTCGACTTTCTCTCGTACCTCCGTGTCGTGTTCACCCGCGTCCCGCAATCAACCGCTCCGTGTGTGCCACCTATCGCTGTGAGCAGACAACGCTTCACTTTCGAGTTTGAAGTTCTTTTAGGGCTCTTTCAGCGATCTCAAATTTTTTGAAGCAGTATGAGGTCCAAGAGAACGCACAGTGGACTTTTGCGAGCGATGTGAAGGGCCATGTCACGCCGGTTCTGCGTGAAAGGCTGCCACGGCGGAGTCACAATCAGAACTACAGTATACAGACACCAAACCCAGTTGTACCGTTTGGCTATTTCCTTTTTGAAGTCTGAGAGGTCGTCAGGCACCTAAAAAAGAGAACTTTGTCCGAATCCCCAACTCACCGATCATCCTCAGTGCTACATGCATCAAGCGCCGCCATGTTTTCAGAGGGAGGATAAAAAGCCAGGAGCCAACGTCTCTCCAGACTGCAATTTTCGGTATTTCAAAAAGAAGTAGTGCATTAGTGCATTCGCAATTGCATTCAAAAACATGTTTTACAAATGCCGTTATTAAATATTATAGAAATGTCGCTTACAACGCTTCTAAATTTTATAATCGATTATCACAAATAAAAAGAAGTGGGGAGGTGAGGATCAGGAGAGAAAAACGCCAAAAATAAAAAGGCGCGCGCGCACGTGAGAAAGTTTTTTTTTTTTTCGTTCTGGTATTTTTTGCATGTCTTTGACCACAACTTGCATCGTTTTCGACAACAATTACGATTTTTGTAGTGTTAGTGCCCCTTTCAACCTGATTTCTTTTTTTATTTCAGCAGCACTAGACAAAGACAAAGAAAAAGTGGCTCAAACCAGTGGCAATGTTGATGATCCTTCAGAGTAAGTTGATTTGCACAGGGTATCGAAGAAACACTGACATCCCCCAAATTTTTTTTTTTTATTATTATTTTTTACCAGGCGATTTAATATGGCGTCGGGAGACTTTACAATCAATGTCTTGTTACAGAGTCGCATGTATTTTTAATAAATGTGAAAACTCAACTGCTCGAAACCGCAACACGAGCACGGAAGCTCATGGCCGAAAATCACATGGCTGCACCCAATCGCATTTCTTGTCTCCGCATCTCCTGCATGTGAAGCTGACGACGAAGTTGTGTGCACCATTTGCCAATGTGGATGCTTGGGCTAGTTGGTGATTCATGCTTGGATGGAACAGCACGGATATACAGCCACACTGAGTGTGACTGTATATCCATGCTGTTCCATCCAAGCACCATTTGTCGTGCAATTGTTTCGCACTTGTATCTTTTCCGCTCAATGTTCTGCGCTTAAAAAAAAAATGCATTTTACGCAAAAAAAGAATTTTTTTTAGAGCAAGAGTAACAGCGCGAGACGCGGTTTAGTTGGTAGTCACCTTCTTTCCACTTGTTTTTTCTCAGCATTTCGGGTGGGTGGAGGAGAGGTGGATCGACTCGGCCGTCTTGTTGAGGTGGAGTGTATGACCATTCCGTGACATCACGGACTTTGTGCGCAGAATTTAAAATAAATCTTGCGCCGTCAATATTGCTTTAAAAAAAAAAAAAAATTTGCTTAAAATTTATTTCTTAACACGCGTGTCCCAACCAGACTGTCTAAAAAAAAACTTTTTTTCTTTTCAGTGTCCCTTTAAGCTCATTAAAGTGTTTTTTTCTTCCAAACGTTTCATTTGCGATAAAATAGACACGAGGCATGCTGATATGTTTCTCAAACTGTGCATTAGTGGTCCATTTTGTCTAATAAACTTTTGAAAGTGCAACTCTGGCTCTCTAAAAGAAGAGTTAGAATGATTCTCGACAAACAGATTGTAACCTAAAAAGTCTAAAGGATTGTTCAAGAGAGGTTGTGTTAGACTTCGAAATTCTATGACCTGAATGTGGTTGTTTAAGTACACCCTCGAGAAACCTTTCACATCACATGGCCACGATGTTGACTTTTAGGGTATATTTAATGGCGTAGGGATAAGAAGTGACTACTGAGACCTTGCAGTGTGACACCGATGAAAAGTGACCTCCTGATCCAAGTGACTATTTTATGTTGCCAGAGAACATACATCGCATGCCTGTGTCTTTTTGATGTTGAATGTAGCGAGGAAAAGGTAGCTTTCAGTATTCACCCAACAGAGTAAATAGATCAGGAGCAATGCAGAGAGCAAGTTCATCTGCTTCTTTGCAGGGGTTGTAGAGACAGAATGCCAAGCTTTGATTGGCCCTAATTGAAGACAGCTTGCTTTGAGGTCTACCCGCTATCCTTCAATCAGAGAGAATCAGAACTCGGCATTCTGGCGTCACCACAACCCCTGCAAAAGAAGCAGACAAACTTACGAGCCACAGACTGGACAGTCTTCGTTTCAATCAAAGAGTAACAGGCTACAATCATTACAATCCTTCTTTCCGTCTGTTCACGCAGGGTGGCTCACAAGTTCCACGGAACCCCGGTGCGTGGACGAGAGGCGCGCCAGCGTCTGCCGGCACACGAGTGCAAAGACTGCCAGGATGTGAGCCCACTCTCTTCATGGCTCTGTGCCTTTTGAGGTCAATGAAAGACCCCCTCTCACGGCGTGCCTTTCTCTTCCATTTCTTTATGTCCTCTCCCAGCTCCTTCTCTTTCTTCGTCACCAGCAGCGTAAACTGCTCACAGTGTTGCCAGAGATAACCGGTGATAGTAAAAGTACGCAGATTGCAAGTCTTTCTGCTTCTCTTGCAGGGGTTGTGGTGACGTCAAAACGCCGAGTTCTCAAAGCAAGCTGCCTTAAGGTCTACCCACTATCCTTCAATCAGAGCTCGGTGTTTTGACATAATCACAATCCCTGCAAAAGAAGCAGATGAACTTGCGCTCCGCATTGATTTTGGCCAGCCAAAGTATGCTTGTGGTTCTGGTATATTAGCATTTGAGGTACCGGGACATAGCAAAGATGCTGATCTAGTAAAGATGGTATGCCTGGAAAAATATAATTGTGCTGTCGCGAGGTGTTATTTCACCTCCTGGGGCCCCATGCTGCATGGTGGGACAAAGCAAGACGTTGAGACAAACTATGTTGTCTGCTGCAATTGGTCATCGCAGCAGACGGTATTGTCCCGGTTTCGCCATGTATCATAGGGCCCCTGCAATCAACTGGACTGGCGGTGAGATTGACACATGCTTCATAAGAGCAATTTTAGAGATCAGTCTACTTTCACGCAAACTTTTATGAAAATTTCTTTCAAACCTATCTTAAGCTTTGCCTGTGCGCATTCTTGCACATTCTATAGAATTGCATACTTTAAGAAAAAATAGAAATTTAAATTCCAATCTGGTACATCATTTTTTTTATTTTAAAGACTGTGCTACTCTTGTCCACAGCCTCGTGATGATCAGAAACAAGGGGATATTGCTTCACGCGCTGCCGGTTTTCGTGAATTACCGGTTCAATGTTCAAACGTTGCAACTGACCACAAGAATCATTTAAAGAATTTGCTATAATTCTTGCCCTTTGGATGCAAAGACTTCAGTTGTTTGTTATCGGTCATCTACCATGTATGTACTTAGAGGTGTTCAAATTGAATTCCCTGCATCCAAACACTAAAGGCTGGTTCGCCCACTTGCGACCGATTATGACCATGTTCCTTTAAAGCACCTAAAATATTGTCTAGTCTTTCTTAAAATATCTTTTGACAAGAGAGAACACAAATTGCCATCTACCGGGTGGCCATGGAACTCTTGGCATTTCCGTGAATTTTTCATTTTTTTCCGCGCATTATTTTTTCCTGGGTCGAAAAGCTTTAGACAATGTCAAAAACAATTATTTCTTGTAGCTAGTATGTACATTTGATATCGCAAATAACGGAAAGGCTTTGCTCTAGCGAAATGCAGTTCCAGCGTCACCTCATAGATGATGCTGGCATGACAGCGTGCTCTCTCCTCGTAAGAGATCACAAGAACTCGGTCGTAGGCAAACGCAAGTGTGCAAACAGGCCTTTAGGTGCACCCGCATCATATGTCCAGCGTGCTGGTCGCACTTTAAATGTGCTTATTGGCAGTCAGTGATGTGAAGGAGTGCGCACTGTTGTGTCTAGTTCTACGAGCGGGCGGGACATGGCCGGCGTCAGGAGCTGTTGAAGAAGTGCTCTCGACACAGAGCTCTGCACGCACCGCCGCCAACGCCGGACAACTTCTGGGAGCTGGACTTTCCAGACACGCAGGAGTGCAGAGCCAGAGGTAATGTCCTGATTTCTCGACGTGGAAGTTCCTGTAGGCTGGTTCAGACGTTTCCGTCTGGTCGACTGCGTTACGACTTCCGGTGGCTGCCAGTAGTAGAACATCATATGAATGCGCGAAGAGCCGCCCTTTATTTTCAAAGTTTGGGACTAACTTTTCAGGTGCGGCCCATACACAAATAAAAACAAAATAGTTTTGGATGTGCGTAAAAAAATTGATGTACTGACGATCACACGCGGCGGTCTCGAGCGCCTTTATTTCGGTCTCAATCATTGCAGCCCGCAGTATCCTCGGCGCTCGAGTCTGATCGGCATTGACAGTGGCCAGATTTGCACTTTAGAGTTGTTCAGTGAGTGCCTTCTTGGGGTTTGCATTAGCCATTCATTCTGTAGAAGTTTGCTGCTCGACATTGGCTTCCGTTTCGCCGCCGATGTCAAGCGGCTGCAGTGTACCAGTGAGCCCGCCTGAGACCGCACCCTTTATCCAGCACCGTATGCAAATCTTGTCGACGCCGTATTTGCAACTTGTTGCATGTCTACCGCAGAGTCGTATATAGAAAGAGTTTGATCAGTAGGAGGAAGAGGCAGAGCCAGGGCACGCACGAGACACATATAGAAGGTTCGAAGTCACGTTCGGCCAACTAGAAGCCGAAAATGATCCCCTAGCGGTGGTAGCGAGAAACACTTTAAGAAGTGTGTAAAGGTTCAATGGAGTAACTTTTCATGGTTGAAAATATAGCGCACGTGATGCTTGAAATATGATTGTGCAAAAAGATAAGAATCGAATGTTCCGCTCGAACTCTGTTTCGCTCAATCGGAGTGTGACCGCTTGGACAGAATTTTACCGGCCCTCAGCACCTGGCGTACGGATCACGTCGCTCATTCTCCAAGATTTTGATTTTGCATGACCGCGATCGAAAAATTTTAAGTGCATCACATTTTCCGCCACCAAGTGTTACTCCGACACATTAATAATTTTGTTCCTCGCAACCACCACCAGGCTATTGTTCGCGGCTTCTGGCTGGCTATATTCGAATCTGTGAAGACGCCCTGGAAGACGCTCGGTCTGCTCTCTGCCCATGGCGCTTCCTCATTTGCCTCCTATACTTCCCAATGAATAGGCTAACTCCTTCTATGTACGGCTTCAGTGTACCGCACTCTAGGGCATTAGTGACTGCTCGAAAGTATACTTTGCCACTGCTCTCGGGTTACGGGGTCTGCATAATCCAATTTTGCAGAACAAAATATTCACGAAACCCGACGGCAACATTTTGAAACACAAACATACCGCCATGTGGGCCGAAGGCAACCGTGGATGATATGAAAGTGATTAGAGGGGCTGCTTTTCGAAGCTTTACTCCCGTTATCTTTTTTTATCTGCACTTCCAAACACAGCAGATGAAAAGCACGAGCTGAGGTGCATACTTGACGAGGTAAAGGTGGCAGAGTGGAGACGCGGAGCGTGCGCCACACTGTATATTGTGCTTCCTGTTGTGATGAACGCAACACTTCCAGCTGTGGGCCATAACAAACGGGATCAACCCCCTGGCTTATTCCGGCAATCCAATGCAGATGTCTTGATCTCAGGTCACTTGACAATAGATGAGCACTTTACACTTTCGTCAAGTCACATCGAAGTATGATAGCATGGCGTGACAACAGATAGCTACGTGTGTATCATGCTCTACACAAAAGACCAATAATACTACATCTCCCTTTCTCGAGTCAGCCACAACAGTCGCAAAGAAAAAATCATAAACAATTGAATCGAAAAGTTCATTACGGGACATTCACACGAATTAAGAAATGACTTTCTTAAATCAGTCACGCAGCATTCACAACAAACAAAACCAAACATGCTGTATTAAGACAAACATCAAACACACTTTGCATTGAAAACATACTTGAATCAACTATGCTGATTTCAGAAAAAACATGATTCAAATACGATGTCACTCAGGCTGGCGTACTGCCCGGCCAGATCGCGTCACGTAATCCAGAGGGACCGCAGGCGACGAAACACTAGACTCTTGTCCTTGAGTCTGACTGTTTGGGCCAATCGAAAAACCGGGAGGACTCGGACAATTTGCAATTGGGCAGCTGTCAGTTTCCCCCTCTGGAAACTCATAGCTACAGTCACTAGTTTCCACGCTTTCTCTGTCCTTTTCTAATGAGATTAGGGCTCTTCGGTTCCGTTTGTTTCGGACCGCATTGTCCATCTCCACTGCATATGAGCGCAGCCGACTGGTCAGCTGAAGGTCCACGCCCTTCCGTCTGCACTCTTTCACCTACTAGACTTCGTCACGAGACTCCAACTAAGGCAGATGATGCACCGCATGGCGGCCATTGTAGGAGCAGCGTTGCATGTCCCTAAGGAGCGCGTATTTCCGACGGACCTCCTTTGGACGTGGGGTTCTCGGCGCTAGTTTTTTTGGGTAGAGTTGAAGCGTGGTACGGAGCCGCCGACCCTTGAGCAGCTCCGCAGGTGTGCTGCCTAGTTGTCCCGGGGTGTCCCTGTAGACTAACAAAGCCATATAGGGATCGTTAGACTTTAACTACCGTCTTTTAACAGTTTTCAGCATTTTTTTAACTTCGCCGTTTGCCTGTGAAAACCTCGGGCTCCACATAACACCTCTAAGCTGCTGGAATTCTTGGCTGACGAATGGTTTGCCATTATCCCTTACAGGAACCTCTGGTATGCCATGTCTCGAAAATATGCTTTTAAGCTGTTCTACAACATGGGAACTAGTGAGGGATTGCAGGCGGCACAGTCCTGGAAAGCAGGAAAAGTAATTTACCACCAAGTACATAGTCATTTTTTTTTTTCATGTGGAAGACGTCTGCTGCGATCCTTTCCGATGGCCTAGACGGAGTCTTAGTTGGCATCATTGGCTCTGCCGGCTGGTCATGATACTCTCCACAGACACGGCAGTTTGTGACAACTGAGGCAAGCTGAGAGCTTAGGCCG
The DNA here is from genome assembly GCF_016920785.2 of Ixodes scapularis. Taxonomy (NCBI): domain Eukaryota; kingdom Metazoa; phylum Arthropoda; class Arachnida; order Ixodida; family Ixodidae; genus Ixodes; species Ixodes scapularis. The sequence continues at coordinate 18,477,393 of NW_024609882.1, read as the reverse complement.
GGCCACTACACGGACTCTAGTGCTCTCGCCCTGCACCGGACAATACCTTGATGCCCTTCGTAAGGCTGTTTTAACCCCTTGCTTCTTTCCCTCATGCTTCGTGCTGAATCGGCACTTATCCTTGTTTAAGGTTACACCAGCTTTGGAAAGGTGCTCGAGAAAGCGATGCAGACACTCATTAGGTTTCGCACCCCCGGGATTCAATCAAGGATTTCGCTCATTCGCTTCTGGAAATACTCGGGAGCTGAGGTTATACCAAACGGCAACCGTTCAAAACAGTAACGCCCGTACAGCGTGATGAATGTAGTTGTCGTCTCGCATTCTTTTGCCAACCTCACTTGACGGAAACCTGAGCTTGCATCTAGTTTGGAAAACACAGCTGCTCCACTGCGCAACGCTATCGTATCATCAATAGACCTTATGCGAAATTGCTTTGTGGTCTGACAACACTGAGAGTGTCGCCGTTTTAATGTTGGCAAGCTCTGTCGGTACCGAAGCATGGCGGAGGCATCGGAGACAGTCGCACAAGCAATGTGCGATTGCGCAGCAACTGTTTTCCGCCTTCTGACCATGTTATGTGGAGGAGCAATTTAAACAACCTACTGCAACTGTCTGAAAAAACTCTCAGAGGCCTCTGCACGCTGGCGACAACCGTCGAAGGAGCGGACCAAGCCCTACGCCTTCGCTGTGGAAGCTTGTTGTCGCCAGCGTGTGCACAGGCCTCCGAACGTCATGCGTTTCATCTTTGAGAACGCTTTTAATTCTTTTTTCGATGTGAATACGCTTGAAATTGTACTGTTTAGCGGTATACTCTCCACGCAAATACATAACTCAAAATAAGTTTTTTTTTAGTTCTTACTGGGCGGAGGTTTTTTTTGATGGACTCTGTGTTCTTCTAAAAGAAACTGTGCCCAGGACAATATTTTGCAAGCTTTGCAAAGGGCTAAAACTGGTTTTAGATAGCATTGAACTCAAGCACAGATAACGGATGTTGCGCTATTAATGAAGATTTGTTCAATTCTGGCAGAATAACTGCAGTGACTTTCTCAAAACTACCCCCGAGCTTCTTTGCACAAAACAAAAATTCTACCTCGGCTGCGACAAAAAGAAAGAAAAAGAAAAGGAGGTTGTAAAATGGAGTTAGCACTACCCGTGTTGCTTCATTCGGTGTCCGCAAAGTAAATTTTCGACGACGCCGACATCGAAGTTTTAGCCACTGCGATGAACCTAACCTACACCGTGATCTAACCATACCACTGTTAACCATACGCATCTTTAATTATGGTTGGTGGCGTAGATTATAAAAACTGCCAACTTTTTGCCTCGCTTAACAGCCTTGGTCTCGTCCGCATGCACTGAGCTGCTTGCGCATCAAGAAAAAGGCCCAGGCCGACACTACAACGCACATAAATTATAAAAAAAAATAAGGTCGTAAACAAATTTGGTACAACTTATAAAAAAAGATTAGGGCTCAGTTCAATAGTTGTAAATGGCTTCACGCCGCGCGATAACGTCCGCATGTTTCTTCGCGTTGTCATTGATTGTTTTTGTCAAAAGCTGCGTCTCAAGTGACATAAAAATAAGCATAAAAGGTGAACCCTGTATACGTTTGCGTTCACGTCATGCATGAATCGAAGGTTTATCGCTGCATCCGCGGCGGAACGCAGCAATCATTGGCATCGCATCTCTCGCACGAAGCGCGGTCACTTGCTTACATGGGGTTTTTGCCGGTCGGGTCTCTAATTTCGTTTTCCCGCCACTAACAAGATGGCGGACGTAGTTCTCGGCGCGCTACTAGATGGCGCTCTAAATTTCACATATGGCCTATTGTGGGAAGAATGTAACGCTTTCATCTTGAAGTGGCCAAATTGGCCCCTTCATTTATTTACACGCCTGGAAGGAGTAGTAGCTGGACCGGGAGCTCTGCCGTTGATAAGAGGAGCCAGATGGTATCGATGTTCCCTCTCGAGCTAGCCGGCCTTGAGTCGTGAGTGCCCACGCGGCGCAAGGTGCTAACGTGGCTCGTTTCACGAGCCACATTGTTATTGTCGTCGCCGCTTAGCCGCTATAAGTCTTCCCCCCCTAGTGAAGCAGATGTTTGTTTGCTCCACGTAGGAGGGGTTTTTGTTCAGTTGAGTCAGGTCCACAAAAATTCGTATATCTCCCAATGGTTTTAAAACCAGTACTATGGCAGCACACCAGTCAGTTGGGCCGTCAACTTTTCTGATGACCCTGTTCGACACCATTTTGTTGTGTTTTTTTGTTACCTCTTCTCGTAATAGGATGGGAATATGACGGGCGGTGTGAATGGCGTAAGGCACACTGTCTGGTTTAAGATGCAGTATTCGCCTTTCATGGTCCCAAGACCGTTGAACAACGAAGAAAGCCCGTTTCCACCAAGACTTGGTCGACAAACATGACTATTCCTAGTGCTTCGATGGCTGACTAGCCTATGATGACAGACTTAAGGGATTAAACTACAAAAACTGTTTGTTAAGTGGAATTACGCTTCCACCAAATGTTGGCAGCAAACTGTCCTTTCTCCTTCAACTCCTCACTGCCTGGCCCTACTCAAGCAACACTAGAACTTTCTAGCTTCTCAGGTCTCCCCTCTTTCTCGAACCCTCGTTCGTGCAACCGGACACAGCCATTCTCCCCCTAGAAGATTAGCCCGTCGCTGAAAACTCGAACAAAATTTCAAAAGTTGCTTTTCCCACCCTGTTCAGCCCTAAGCTGACAGTGTTGTGGAAGCTACGTGCTCCTTGGGCCAGCCACACGCTCGTCACCCCACGGGTACTTCGGACGGCTCGGTTGTAACGCGCTGACGCTGCGTTATGTGTGTGACCTCACGACAAAGATTAGACGCTGCAACCAACATGTTTGATGGTCTTTAAAAAGCACGGCGGAGGCTTGGGTAATTGCAACGCTGACCACACCACCAAGGGCAAACCTCATAATCACGCCTGCCTTCCTACTCCACGAATGCAAGAAATCTTTTCTTTCTGTTTTTTGTTTGCGCCGGATATCCCATGACGCATCGCGCTCTCCGTTCGCTTCTCTTCGAGCGCTTGCTCGAGTGCACCGTTTGGAAGGAAAAATATAGCCAGTCGTTCAAAATACAAATGTGCGATCATCATTTACGGTTATTATTCGTCATGCTTGACTCATTTCTGAACGAAATCTGAATATTTAAATTTTTGTTTCCGTACCCTTCAACATCAGGTCTGATACGGGAGAAGAATGTCTTTATATCATATAACGTTTCACTCGTTTTTAGCTGTACTCCTGAGGCGGAAGGAGTAGGGTAAGAGGGTTAGAGAGGTCTGTGATGATGAATGAAAGCTAGATCAGGTTATTAATTTCTGTCTCCCTGATGTAGTGCATCAGGGAGTCGAATATGGCCTTTCTGCGCTGTGGGGTACCCCTTGGACGGGCCCACTCCTTCAGCGTCATGAGTTTTTCTTGTCCTTGGATGCCATCTAGGGCTTCTTGTTTGCGCCACTCCAGACCTTTGCGGCCCCAGAGCAAGTGCTGAAGTGTTGAGGAAGCACCCTCGGTGCAAGTCTTGCACGTTGGGTCCCCTTCTTTTATCGATCCAAACAATGTAAATTTTGCGGGTGTCAGGGCAGTTCCAGTCCTGATCCTACTGATGCTTACGAGATGACACACTGGCACAATTTATTGGGTGGACCTTGCCCACTTCCTGTCGACGTTTATTTTCTAACTTTTTATGCAATACTGTTGAGGCCGGTTATAACGAAGTCAATCTGAATCAGAAATCACTTCACTATATTTGCTATGTCGTTATAACCGGCTTCGTTACAATCGGTCTTGACAGTATTTCTTCACTGTGGGTTTGAAATAATTCTGGCAATCTTATAAGCGACCATTTTTTTAAAATTTTATCTCACAAATATTTCAAAACTTTGTCTATTTTAGGAGATGTACGCAGTCCGGTATTGGGCTAGGGCTACCCTGTAAGTGGCACCACTGTATTATCCCGCTGTAAGCAGTCGGAAGTGGTTGTAATGCAGTCTGTCACGCTCGGACAAAAATGCCTGAACCAGCCTTGTGGCTTCTAGTTGTATGTGTATAGTTTAATGCATTAATCATAGTATGCAGATTTCATAATTGTAGACCGTATATCATACATCCTATCATTCCTCGAGTATAAAGTAGCCAGTCCCAGAATATGGGAACAGATTTTTCCCGTCATCAGATAAACATTAAATTGAGCTGATGTACCGACCAGCCTTGTTGGCAAACCTGCAGACCATCTTGCAAGAGCTGTCTTTTTTTTCTTTTCTTTTTCAGGGTACCTGAATGAGACCTTAAACGACACCCCGAGGAATGGCCCCCGATGACAGCCATGTAATGTACATATGCAACCCTATTGACCTGTATAGAGAAATTAAAAATTTTAGTAAGAGTAAAGGTAATGTTTAATCCTATTATGGGACCAGCTGTCTTCTAATGGACATCATGACGACGCCTCGCTGATTGTCAAGAAATCTGGCTGCTGGCAAACACGAACATTGCTGCGTTGAGGGGATCCCACGGAAGTAGCCACTTGCAAGGAGTCTTGTGAACATAGTTGGCCTATGCGTGCTAGTGTGCAAGGGGGAATCGCCTTTGAATTTATGCAATACTGGGTCGCTGAACTCGTGGTACATATAGGTTCTTTGTGCTATGACGTAGTGGGGAGAGTGACCGAAAGAACACCACAAAGTTTTCTTTTCTCACAAACTTGCAGATCCGTTTATCTTCGTGACGTTCTTCATTGAAGGAGCAAAAAATCCCTACCACTCCCTAGGCGCCGAACAAGAGCAGCACGAGAAAACACGTTGAGACGACCCTGGTTCATGTGTGTGACCTCACGACAAAGATTAGATGCTGCAACCAACATGTTTGATGGTCTTTAAAAAGCACGGCGGAGGCTTGGGTAATTGCATTTTAAAATCAACACCGTCGAAGTTGACAGTCTAATACCATTTTTATTTACGCCGATAAAGTAGAATGAACTGGAAAACGTCCATCGTTCATTTAATTGTTATTGGCCTTTTGGGTATGACCAAGGTGTAGCCGTGTAGCCCAACGTGACTAAGTCAGAACCAGCCGAGCAGCTTTCGCCTTCGGGCAGATTTCGCCTCTGGGCAGTTGTCTTCCCCATCAGCGGGTTAAAATCATTTTGCTACTTTTTTTCTAAGTAGTGACTATTGGCCACGTAGGCTACCAAGAGCGTCAGTGTGGTCGGCTTTCCCAAATTTAAAAAACTAGGGTTGATTCTGCTTTCGTCTATGGAAATAGGAGTAATGTTAGTCTGTCAATATTGATGGGGATGTTTTAAGCATGCAACGACTCAAAGCTTTTATCGTGCAGAATGTTATTTCTGTGTCTTCTTCCACTTTTTCTTTCAAGTTTCCTTCCCAGTCTTAGGATTTTAACATCATGATCAACATTCTCCAGCTCGCCTGCACCTTGACAATTTTTTCATTAAGCTTATCACCTATGATTCAAACACTCATCATTGAATTTGTCGTTCGCAACTAATAATCCTGAACCTGACGTCAAAGGTAGGAACTATAAAAGGATGTAGCTGAGTGTGCCTTGACACATTATGAGCTTTAGCAACAGCCTCTCGCTTGAAAGTCTGTCATGCCCACTGGTGAGTTCTTGGAATGCAAACCGTTTTAATTTCAGAACCCCTAGAACCATTATGTTGTTAATCGCACGCTGTGCTGTTCCTTGTCGTCAGTTGGAATTCCTCTAAGCAGGGGTGTCGAAACGAGTATGAAGAGGGGGTGATTTTGAAGAGGGAGCAAGAGGTATAAAGCGGTTATGGGGAGAGGCAATCATGCCAGCCCCAGAGCATAGCCTCCTTTATAGTAGTGATCAGACATTTCAGAAAGGTGTAATAAAAAAATTCAGGGGAACGGATATCCCCATTTGCTTCCATCACCCCCCTTTCCCTCTCTCGCAAACATTTTCTACAACACTTCCTGACACCAAATTGTTTTTATTTTTGTTGTACCTTTTTTTATTTTGTTTTCGTTTTTTTTTTCTCGCTATCACTCGTCGCCCCCCTCCTGTCACAAACACTGCCGACGTCACTACCCACACCGCCTCTCGGTAACCCCGGTAGCATTGTTGACAGTGGCGAAAGATATGCTCTAAAGCCGCGTGCGCCGCGCACGGCTCCACAATATCACGAAGTTCAATCTTCACCTCGGTTCCGAAGTGAAGATTTTGGCCTCAGATAACTCCTCCCCAAAATTGTGAGACATCACTTTGTCGTCACCGATACTTCCACAAACGACGATCTTGCAACAAGAAAGTTAGTATTCACAGCCCGCCTAGGGACAATCTATAGTCGGTGATAGGTCAAGAACGAAGTGGAAGCTCCCCCCACCTCTTTCCACTTTAGCGGAGCAAATGCTGGAGAGAAGCGCGACCTCCTCTCCACCGTTCGTTCGGCTGAAGTGGAAAGGGGTGGGAGGAGCTTACACTTCGTTCTTGGCCTGTCACCGGCTATAGACAACATTGAGTCTAAAGGCACGTTCATACTGGAGATGTGGAGCGCTCGCTCGATGCGACTAGGTCGCATCGCAAAAACATGATGGTCACACTGGCGTGCACAATCTCGTCCCGCGTGACACCATTGTCGCAAGAGTCTACTCAGTACGCTCCGCGAACTTCGGCCCCAACTTCGTTTGACGAGTTTAGCGACCCTGCAGGGTCTCCATTTTTTTTTTGCAAGAGCACGAAAATGGTAAAGAGAATTAGCGTAAAGTGCTTCTAAGTTTCATAATTTTGTTTTTCTGAAATTTAAAAGCATATAAGTAAGTCTGCTATGTAGTTCATTAATCCGAAAAATGCAGACTTGCATCAGTCTATCTGTACGTAACTGATAATTTGCAAACGATTCGGCAAGACTATCCAAGATCTAGGTTTTCAGTCCAGTGTGCCAAGATCAGTTCACCAGACGGAAGTTCTTCCCTTGAGAGTAATCAAATTGCACACGAAAGGCACAAACACAGATGGCATCGACCAAGGCATGGTTTCTACACTTTTGTATCCCTAGAAATGTCCATCTCTCATGAATGGCAGCCAACAAACTTCCGGTCTTAAAATTGATGCTATAAAAGCTTCACAGAAGCCTATAGAGGCTTTGTAAAGAATAGCACACATACAAGTGAACTTTTTGCACATCGTTATGCATTGGTGGATGGCTGAATTGGGAGAACAGTTCGTTTTGGAGCCAAGAAAATTTCAAAGCTCGAGGGAATGCCCCGCGGTTCCCGGGAACCCAGTTTGGGTTCCCGGGAACCCCGGGAACCCAAACTCAAACATTCAGTGCTACTTCTTTTTCGTCGCAACTTTTTTTTATTGCTCAAATCTCCACCAGCTTTCATCAAAAGTAGTAGCAGTAGCAGCAGCAACCTGTTTTCCTTCGCTAGGCCCCAAAAAGCGTAAAAGTGTCTTTTCACAGCTAAGCTGACTAGAAGGGGGGAGGACAAAATTTGTTTGCAGCTATCGACTAGGAGTGTCTTCAATAAGAGCCATTCCCACCAGATTGCACCAAGGAGAATTTTTTCTTTCTTTTTTTGGTTTTGTTTGAGCGAAAGAACAAAAGCGACGTGTAGGGGTTGCGCGCAGACAAGTGGGGGTCTGGTGGGGGGCTGGAAAAGGTGGTCCTCTGAGTCTGTGTGGGCTGGATGAGGTTTTTGGGGGGGCCCGTGCACTTAAGCCGCTTTCTCGAGGCGGATGAGCTCCAGAATGCCGTCCTGCATCTCCTTGACCGCCTGGTACTCCGTAAGGCCCATGCGCCTTTTGTTGGAGATGTCGTAGACGCCGCCCTCACTCTCCGTGTGCTCCCCGCGGGTGCCTGCAAAGGACGGCGGGGCATCGTTTTGTCTGTGGGCAGAAGCACATGTTTCATAACACGCCTGCTATAATCTAATTGGCAAAGGAGTGTTTAGTCAGAGCCCCTATTGTTTTGTTGAAACATGTTTCGTGGAAATTAACTGGGGTCGCCTGCACCCTTACGATTTTTTCTATTTTTCGTGGACATACATTTTATAAACGAACGTTTCGTCGACAACATTTTTTTTTTATAAGTGCGTAATAAAATTTGAAAGCCGCTAAAAGCTAGCGCATGATTTACTGATGCGCGTTCATTCGAGCCTTACCCCCCTAAACCAGGCAAAACGCAACATGTTTGTTCTGAAAACAGCAGGGTTCTGTTCGAGGAAACGCCGCAAGGTGTGCCGATGAAACGAACGCTGGAAGCCTTTCGATGAAACAAACTTAATGATATGTCGCATGTCTACAAAACAATCAGTAAATAAAACATTGTTCGACAAACTGATTACCGCCAGTTTTATCCGCACACATTGTCCTGTACCAAAACCAGTAAATACCGAACATTCTCGTACCATCCTTGCAAGCAGACCCTTTCTGAAACTCTGACAATCTCTCAGTTAAATCATCTCCATCCGAGTTTTGGCATGGGAGCTGTGCTGATGGCGGCCTTCTAGGTAAATGCACTCAGACTAATGATAAAAAGAATGTGCATTCGGGACTTTGGCACAATACGACGCTCAAATATGATCCTAGCACTGCATCGGCATTATTTTCAGAACCAGCTTGGTCTAATCAATCTTTCGGCACACACTTTGCAAGCAGGAGAAATCTGCAAAGGGATGTTCGTGATGTCAGGAGCAACTCCTGCCTCAGCTTGGTCAAAAAGCCGGTGGAAGGGCTGTTAGTGGTTGAATTTAGGGTTTTCCACTTTTGACACCACAGCAGACGAATTTTGCAGTGTCTACTCTTGACACCAATGCTTTTGACGACGAAATATCGTTAAGAGCAAGGTTATCCACCTCCGTGCCAAAATTGTTTGTACCACCCGACATCCCCCTCCACTGGGAAGCTGTTGTCACTGCATCCCGAAAGCGTGCCGTTATGTGCTACGTTCCAATGTGATGCATGCCACCTGATGCGTACTACTCTGTGGAGAAATCTCTCGGGTAAATACTGCACTGACACCCTCCAGTTTTTTTTTTTTGCCAGGCAATTTATTATGGTGTCAGAAGAGTACCCAATCAATGTTTTGCTACAGCGTCGCATATATTTTTAATAAAGTCAAGAAACGCAACTGCTTGAAACCGAAACTGAACTGGGGAGAAAGAAGAAATCTAGTAGAGGAGAGAGAGTTGGCGGAAGTCACGTGGCTGTGCAACACTGTCTTTTTTTACCCAACGTACTTGCAGCTTTTTAGAAGCCACAAATATTGAGTATCATATTTCTTTTCTATTTTTAATATTATGTATGTGCCTTCGATGGCCCACGACTTTGGTGGCTGTGTCTAAACCATAGAAAACGGCGCATCACAACGGAGAAGGGTGAGCGCGACTCAAACCGGCAAGTTCTCGATCGGCGGTTTTCGGGCAGAAAGGAAACGAATTTCGAGCTGTGAATTGTTTTCTGGGTAGTTGGGCTCTCATATGTGATGTACAAATGAAAACCTTGGCGAGCATAAATACCCTGTCAGTGTCCGTTTAAAGCTCCCTTGCGTGAAGAATTTGATCTAGGGGCCTTCTCGGTTAGCTCACTTCTCTATTGTAAAGATTTGTGGGTTAGCCACTCGTGCTGACCGGTTCCTTTTTTTATTTTTATTTTATCACCATTTAAACCGAAACGGATCAAGAAAGAGCTGTGCTACAATGAACGGGTTGCTGCTAGGAATTGCCTAACGTTACTAAAACCGTTCAGTTGGGAAACCGCCATAGAGCCTGCTCTGAAAAAGTGGCACCGATCCGCACTCGAGAAGCGAAATAATGGCGATCGCAAGGCTGCCATTTCTCCCGCAGCAGTCACCCGGGGAACTGCAAGAGTACCGCATTCAATAGCGTGCACTGTGACTTCTATTTTGACTTATCGGCAATTTCGGCGCCAAACATATATGTGGAAAGGGTTTGAGGATGCTAACCCCCTCCCAAGCGGACGCGCCGCTGAATACTACTAAAGTTAGGACGCGCCCAGGTCGGAACGCGCTACCTGAAACCACCGGTGAGACATGGTTGTATAAAAACAATATTTATTGTGCCGCAAAACCTTGTAAATTAAAGATTTTAGAACTTCACAGACCTGCCATTTTGCCCTAATCTCCAATAAAAGTTCCTACAAAGAGAGCTTTTTTTCCGTTCGTTCCCACGCAAAACATGCTTTTTAAGACTCATGGTGACCACAATAAAGACAAAAGATTGAGCCGCCATCTTGGCACCTCGAGCCTGGGAGTTTCGGTACTCTGTGAACATTCAGTGACCCTAGCAGTAGCCATATAAGGCAAATCTCATGTTTCAACTTGTCACTAAAGGGTGGCGCTGTTACCGAATTTAGCTCGGTCTCGGTGGACGCCAGCGGTCCGGGTTTCAAGGGTGAGTTTCCCAACTGAGTGTTTTAGTAACGTTGCCATTGGCGTACCAAAGGGACAGTGCCTGACGAACCAAAAAAATTGTGTTGCTTGTACACCTCCATGGGTGACCGGTTTCTTAGCTGTAGATGAGAAATTTAGCCAGCGCAGTACTGTACAACCGCTAACCTGGGGTCTTCAACGTGCGCCACGCGATTACACGACCGCTTACCGGTACGAAACTCGTCCAGATCGAAACGGGCGCCTGACGAACCATTGCGTTTTCAATGCACAACTGCCATTAGTGTGGCAAAAGTCCGGACGCAGCGGACGCTACGAGTTATCCTAGTCTTTAGGGAGGTTTCGTAGACCGCATTTTTTCCTCCGCTAAGCCCTCCGCAACGAAGCAGCCGCTACAGCGCCGGCGCGCCAATGGCCTTGACTAGAATTCCGTCTAGCGCAACTGGTTTCGGAAAGCGTTGCGGAACAGCGGAAACGATCAACGAAAACTCCCTATTAGGGAGTTGGATCTGATTGCTCGTAGCATCCGCTGCGCCCTGACGTAAGGTGTTCAAATTTCAGAAAGAGTCGATTGGGAGCGCGCATCGTTTTGTGGGGAGAACGGCAAGGCCCGGTTCGGCGGCTCTCACCTCGAACCTGGAGGTTGTACTTTGCGGCGATACTCTCAAGCTTGGCCTTGTCGGCGGCCAGCTTGGGCACCTTGATGTGCACGCTGGCCCGGATGGTCGTGCCCAGGTTGGTCGGGCAGAAGGTCAGGAATCCCAGGCGGCTGTCCCGCGAGAAGGGCAGCTTCGCCTCGATGCTGTTCACGGCCTTCACCAGGCGGCCAAACACCTGCACACCACCGACGCGTCAGCCAAACGTTCCGCTTAGCTCTACAAGTCCAAGTTTTGCGGGCTTTGCCCCCATTACCTGAAAGCACCCAGTGCGACGCCGACGCGGTTCTACTTTGTTCACCGCTGAGCTCACAATGCGGTGGAACCTACGTCGCCTACGTGCTCTCAGCACGTGAGGTCGGGGTCAGGTGATAAAAGAAAGAAGGTTGATTGGTCCGGCGAGCATGTAGCTCCCACAGCACTGTCAGCTTAACCGCATGTTTTTTTTTTTTTTTTTTTTTTTTTGTTTTTTTGCTAAAGATTTAGCTTTCTTTAGTAATCTTCTAAACGTCCTTGTAAACTAGAGAGTTTTAGAAGATCGTTCCGATACCCTCCGATAACGATACTACGTATGCGCAAAGGCGGGAGCGGGGTATCGGGTATCGTTATCAGCATCATCGGAACGATCTACCAACACACTCTTGTGTGAAACTAGGGTGCTTTCGTAGATCGTTTCTTCCGTCCCGCAACCCGCTACGAGATCCAGAACTCTGCAGTCAAGGCCAGCAGCGGGCACGCGCACTAGCGGCGTCTTCGTTGCGGAGAGCGGAGCGGAGCGGGGAAAGCGGTCCACGAAAACTCCCTCCTAAGATGATGAAGTTGAGCGTTGAGTAGGGCTCTATCCCTGTCGTTTAGTGTGCATTCAGCGGGAAAGTAATGAAATCGTTTTGATGCATCTATTCCAGGGGTGGCCAGGTTGGCCCGGCCTATGAGCCGCAAACCAAACCAAGAAACGTGTAAAAGCCGCGGGGGGGGGGGGGGGGGCGGGGCGGGGGGCGGGGGCTATGAATGATGTCAACCCGGGCTTCCGCGACCTTCAACAAGGAACGATAGGGAACATCCTTCATCTAAAGGGGAGAAGTATCACCGGGGAATGACGAAGGCCGCGAGACTGATCATTTCCTCGACCCCAAGCCAAAGTGCATGCATGGTTTGACGGTCCCTGTCCTTGATGCCTTTCCACCTGGGGTATGGCGAACTCCCTCGAACAATGAAAGGAACACGATCTGTGGAAGCATACGAGTGAAAAGCGGTTCGACTGTACGCAGGGGGGCACAAGGCTGCCAAACCGCAAGCTGGTCTTTATTCTGAAATCCTTGGGAAACGCGGAAAGGGCGAAAGGGGAGAAGGGGGGGGGGGGGGGGGGGGTTCCCTTACGAGGGACCCGCGAGCCGCACTTTGACCAGTGAAGGGCCGCATGCGGCTCGCGAGCCGCGGTTTGGCCACCCCTGATCTATTCCAATGATGAAGGGAAACCAATAGCACCCACAATCTTTGCTTGTTTTTTTCCACGCACTTTTTTTTTCTTTGCCAGGTTTGCTGATTTAAAATACTTCCGATATAGTTAGGACCACCATGTTTGTAAAGTACCCTCGGCTAGGGAAACGTTGCTATTTGAAAATTCATATCTGTCCCTCCCGTTTTACGTTCCTCAGTTCGTAAGGGTTTTACCAGACTTGTTTATTTCTAGTTTCCACGGGCCTGTTTGTTAATCAAAGTGTATTTCCACAGATCTCTACACTTCTTGGTGGTTCCCGAGGAATCCACCACACTTTGCAAAGGCTAACTGCATGGCTACACTTGTTATTCAATAGACTATGCTTACCTGTGCACTTTTAACTGTAACCTGTGTCTATAGTGTAAGAATCATATTAAATGCGCTACCATTTCTTTAGGTAGCCTCCTGTGGACAATCCTCGTCTGCAACACGAAACAATTTAGCCTCCTCCTCTCGTTATCGCTCGTACGCTGCGCTCAGTGGAAGTGCTGCCATCTTCACAATGCATCTTGTCTCTTGCGAGGCATTGTGAAGTTTCAGGGACGGACTGTAAAAGAGATAACTGGGTCAAGCACTTCTTTTTTTCCCTTTTCTTTTTGTGTAGGAGCGTGCGTTTTCTGCACGGTCACGCTCGCGGCATCACTCTCACTGAAGAGAAGCTGGCTGAACGGAAGCAGCGACGTGCCGAGTATCGCAATGCTCGTCTTGCCAAAGAGATGCCAAAGGAGAAAGAGCGACGGGGGGGGGGGGGGGGGGGGGGGGGGGGGTTACCGGAATATTGCGTTCATGGTAGACAACCAATGCCATTGCATTTCGATGTAGTTTACGGCGATGCATCGCAAAGCACATTCCCGTTAATTGTTGTTGTTTATATGTTATGAAACAGAGTTTTTTTTTTCTATGGATATCACTTGGATATCACTTTTTTGGTATGGATATGGATATCACTTTTTTCTATGGATATCACTCTATGGATATCACTTAGTTTGCTGCCTAATGTACAAGCCCCATATATACATTTTTTTTTAAAGCGCGATTACACACGGTGGCACGTGACCCTCGAACCGGTATGATTCCTATCGGAGCAAGTGAAAATCAGTTCATGTGGAGTTTAATTATGGACCTGGTCCGAACTGTAACCTTTGGGACTAGTTCCAGCCGGACTGATTTTCACCTGGGCTACCGTTGCCGCGTACGGGCCAGCAGCGTGCCATCGGCCCCGTGGGCCTCACCTCCTTGAGGTCGCCTCCCTTCTGCATGGAGATGATGCGGAGGTGGTCCTCCTCGTTGCACCAGACCAGGAAGGTCTTGGCGTCGTTGTGGTAGATGCCCCTGCCCGTGGGCCAGTAGCGGCACGCGTTGGCCGCCTGCAGGAAGCGGTCGCCCTCCTTGAAGAGGAAGTGGTCGTCGATGAGCTGCTGCTGCGTCTTCTTGTCCATGCCGGTCAGCGGGTAGTAGGTGCCCTTCAGCTCGCCCTCCAGCGTGCGCAGCGTCGAGCTCACTTTCTCCTCCATCTCGCGGTACTGGGCCTCCGTCAGGCACGGGTTGAACGGGTAGCCCTGCGTCCGCATGCGCGGTTCGATGGCGCACCGAAAAACAGTTTCCGGTCAAGCCAAGACATCGGAGGACCTGCCAGCCTGTAATACTGTCATCACGCTTCGTTGTACTTAAAAAAAGAATGATTTGGGATATGGGAACTGTAAACACTTGGGTCCTAAACTCGTCAAACACAAAGTTGGAACAGAAGTTCACGGAGCGCACCGATTTGACTATTACGACGATGACTTCGCACTTTTGTCGCAGGCGTCCAGTCGGCGCGCTCCGCGAACTTTTGGCTCCAACTTTGTGTTTGACGAGTTTAGAGCCCCAGGCCCTCTAAACTCGTCAAACACAAAGTTGGGGCCGAAGTTTACAGAGCGCACCGGTTGGACTCTCGCGACGACGACTCCACCGCTTTCGCCGCCGGAACCCAATCGGCGCGCTCGGGTAACGTTTTGGCTCCACTTTAGCGTTCGTCAAGTCTTCGTTTCACGCCAAGTCCGAGCGCGACCGATATGCCACTCAAGCAGCGCCGAAAGTGCATCGTCACGGCGCTCGTCGTGTTTGTACGTCTGCTATCCCCGGCTAAACCAATCGCGCACAGTACATGGGACATAATCCTGCAACATAATCAACGTGGGCTTGTCGCTAAACCTAGCGGGCGTTGAACATAAAAATTCCTAGATAAACGGCGCTCCCTGCGCCTACACGTGCCGGCTACGTGACGGTGCAGGTTTTAGGAAGTGAATGACGGCGCACGGCAACAAAATGAGTCGCCGTGCAGCAAAGTGAGGGCGTCTCCTATTCTCTCCCTCGTGTTTCTCGGCACATGACGAGATGCTTCACGCGACGCGTTCGATGCGAACTGGACTCGCCTGCAACGAGCGTCCACAGCGCACGCGGGTGGAGATGACGAACTGGTCGTCGGGATCCACGTTGACCAGGGTGTTGAGGTCTCCGAAGTCCGTGGGCGGGTGCTTGTCGGTCGCCTTGAAGCCGCCGTGGTAGTCCTCGATCACCGGGTTGAACAGGTCGGCGAACAGCGTGTACGCTTCGGCATCGGGGGCGTACAGGCCGACGCCGCTGTCGAGGTTCTCCACGCCTGGGACGCAGGTAAGGCGCGCATCAGCATGACGTTACCTCGACATCCCCTTGACTGAAATTAACGCTCCACTGGGGAGAGAACGAAACGCCTCCAGCCAATCGCATAATTGACTGGTGCTTTTTTTTTTTTTTTTTTTTTTTTTTTGCAGTGGAGCTGTTAAGGGCTAGTCAGGCTAGTTTCTCTCAGGATCGTGTCCTCCAGCGAATAAATGTCGACAGAACACTCCGGACAGCTACCGCCATCTATGAGCGACGGCGGTAACCAGACAACTGACTTGCCGGTTGTCTGGTTGCCGCCGTCGCTCATAGATGGCGGCAACCTTTCCAGCCTTTCCACTCTGGCTCGCCGACTTGCGGCCGTCCATTACTTCATTCCCAAAATAGTACAGCTTCGCTGGTCTTCCTTCTTCACTAGAGTGGAAAGGCTGAAAGTTTTTTTATTGTTTTTTTACTCACTTTTTCGCATTTTGTTAAGACATAATATTGAGGAACACCATGCTTCACACAGTGTTGGGAAGCACTTTAAGTACATTGTACTTAAAGTACTAATTTAAGTAGGTTTAGAACACTTGCGCTTTACTTGAAGTACATTTTCTGATTATCTACTGGTACTTCACTGAAATATTTTTTCTGGTACTTTTTAAAGAAATTGCAAATCCCGACTTCAAAGTAAATTCCCCAAATTCGGTCTTATTAAATTTGTATCACAAAACGGTGCTTTGTCAAGCGTGAAGATATATTGGGAGGAATATATCTACTCCCGTCCGAGACGCGAGCAGACGACGCATCTCCGTTTGTACTGGGGGCGGCTCTCCCGTGGCATTTTTAACCCCCTCTACTTCTTGCTCGATCAGTGCGAGCGAGGAGACTTGAAAATATTAATAGAGGGCAATCCTTCATGAGAGGATTCCTTGCGGAATCTATAGGGCTGGCGTCATGCTCACTCCGTCACGAAAGATTGTGATAAAAAGTACTACTCTACTTTGAAAGTACATTGTATTTATAGCACTTAACTTGAAGTACATTGCATCTGGTGTACTTACTACTTTACTTGGAGTACATAACCTCTAATTTACTTTGTACTTCAAGTACTCTTTTAGATGTACTTTACTCAAGACTGACTTCACCGCGTTTGATCGCCAAGCGAGCACTTTGCACCACTTGTTCTCGTTCACTCCAAAGCTGACGATGTGATGGAAGGTGATACGTGCTCGTTGGCCCAGTCATTTGTCCATCTTTAGCCACGTGGTCACGCTCCCGCCTATATCCGCGCGTAAAGAGCCTGGTCGGGTGAGGAAAGGGAGGCATAAGTTAAGCTTTACTTGGTTTACGAGGCCAAGCCACAAGTGTTCCCGCCGCTCTTTCAAATCAAGAAAGCAAAAGTGGTTGTAATAAATCGGACATACAAGACGGTTGCTAGTCGAGAAAAGAAACCTAAGGATATGCATCGACAGCCGCGATGAAGGTCGCTGTTCTTAGCCGCGCTCTCCCGTGACCTGTTTTTCTTCCGCAAGCAATTCAGGTACGCTTTCTTCGGTGTATTGGCTTTCGAGTGCCGGATTGTCCCTCGAGGACCGTTAGCGGTCTCCCGTCGCCCTCTCACCGGCGAGCCTGGAGATCGAATTGTGGTCTTTGTCGCGTGGCGCTGACGACTTTCGCGAATCGTATATACAGCTGTGGTCCTCGTCCGGCGCCACGGGAACAGGGCAGCGAGTGGCCGCGTTCTCGTCAATCGACGAAGGCCGGGTGGGTTAACGAGCGAAGCGCACGACACCGCTACACATCATCGTCGATCCTCCGTGCGCGGACTCATTTCGCCAGCAGGGGCATTGTGGCGGTCCACGTGGTACGAAAGCCGCGAAGGAACAACCCGCAATGGACAGGGCGGATTGGGGGTCCCGCGGTTTCTCGATGGCCGTTTCGAGAAGGTGGCTTGGTGATGTTCCCTTTTGTGCATGAGCATGTCACCCGGGTGAAAAATGCTGAGTCACTGAGCTGTGGACGCATGTGCAGCGTCTGATATGCCGCACACCAGAGCAACAGCGCATGCTCAGAAGGCGTTCCACTGCCCTGTTGACGAAGATGGCAGCGAGCATAAGATGTAACCAATAGAATAACAGAGGTTATTTGTCTTGGGGCTTCAGCTGAATAGAGAAGCGGGTGTAGTTAACTTAGTCATAGTCGAGTATAAGGCAACGGGGGATGGGGAGGCAGCGCGAATTATGACAACGATGACAGCAGAAGTTGGCGAACATAGCTGTGTGTTCCATTTGTCACTATAGTCTTTGCGCCCGTCTTTCTTGATCTTCGACTGTATATATTTGAAAACAGCACAGTTTAGAAACTATACCGCGTCTTACGAGTGCTGTTTTTCTAGTGTACAAGATCTTATTTAAGCTTGAGTCTTTTTTAAGGCGTCGTGTATCCCCTGTCCTTTTGACTTTTGTTATGTCCGAAAACGACAGTTTTGAACATTATGGAATATTCTATTTGTTGTTCCGTCCCGCGTTTAGATCAACATGCTCTGGAGAAGAGCCTGTAAGGTATTGTGAATAATGAATAAATAAATTTGTCTCCTGGCTTTCATGTTAGTTTCTTTATTTATTCAGTACCAATCGGACTCATTGTGAAGTATCACTCGGACTTCTGTTACGTTTTCTGCGAATACTTTCAAAAACTCCTAAAACTAAAATGGTTAACAAAAAAAAAAAAAAAAAAAGCTTTTTTAGGGGGCAAATCGACAGCCACGGCGGGCGTCAAGGATTTCAATGAAAGAAAAACAGCATATTAGCAAACTAAGTACCTAAAATAAACTTAATGATTGGAGAGAAACGTAGGGTTCCAATTGGGAACTTGCCGGGTGTTATATCCCCGAAGTTAATACATCTTAGGACGACTTGAAGCACTGATTTAGTTCCTAACTGATACCATATGTCTGTTTTCACTAATTAAAAAATAATTACTTTGCAATTTTCTTCTTTTCTGATAAGGTTTTTTCTTTCGTTCTCGAACACTTTATTTGCTTTCTTTACTGTTCCGTGCCGCATTTAGATCTAACTTTGTCTTTCGCTCTTGACGTTTGGCTTTCTTTATTCAGTACCCACCGCACTCATTGTGCAGTTTGCAGTAGCCAATGCTCAGGGTCTCGGTAGACAAGCCTCCAGGCGGGGCAGCGGTATAGCTTTTAAGTGCCACGTGTTCGTATACGTATTTCGGCGGTGCTCAAATAAGCAGGAGGAGCGGGCCCGAGACTGCAGCCGGGCGCCGAAAACGAGCGGCGAGCTATTCCCAGTGTCGAGACAACAATCGACGAAAAACAGGCAGCCGGCTGCTCGGAAAAGGCCTTCCGGCCTTGCGCGTCCTGGCTAGCGTCCAAACTCCGGGCCCGAAACATCGGGCTTCGAAAGCCCCGTCCGCGGACTCGGGGCTCCTTCGTTCTGCACCGCCGCCGTCGTGCCTTGAGGTGGAAAGCTTCCGGCACGCGTGCACGGTGTACAAATGCCTTTTATATAATTATTGTTATAATTATTAGTGTTTGCTGGCGTTAGGCATTGTGTAGCGTACAACATAATTTTCCGATAACGAAAAAAAAAAAAAAGCCGTTTTCACACAGTTAATTATTTTTATTGATATGTTCCTGAATCTCGGTTCGCCAGGGGTCGGTCCTGCAGCAAAAAAGTATATAATAATAAAAAAAGAAAATTCAGATTTTTTCCTTCTTTTCTTAGGAAGCATCGAAAAATAAGAGTTCAGTGCACTTTAGCGAGGAAAAAAGAAAATGAAAGACAAAAGATATACAGTATAAGCTCTTGCGACAGTGATCGAGTTCGTGTCTTTTTTTGCCCTTTGTCTTCGCTTCAGGGCGCCGCTTTCAACTTCAGTTTGCAACTTTATAAGTTGTGCCGCGTTGGAGAGTTCCGATGTGGTTTGCGAACGTTTATTCTTCTACCCATCGCATTATTTTATTTACAACACAATCGGATTCTTCTTTTTTTCTTCTCTTTATCAGCGCCTTGACTACATCTGCGTTTACTTCACTCCAACTTGTAAAGTCAGATCGACGATCTATATTAATATAATAGTCCAAAAACAACAGATGTCCCGCTTAATTTTGGATCTTTCTTTCGCCGCGCACAGTTATTGAAGCAACGTGTGTACGCCTGACGATCATTCTTGCTGGCGCCGCTATCCGCAACTCAAATCGCACTATGATAATACGTTCAGCCGAAACGAGAACCGAATTATGTCACGCGTTACGCCGTAATAGATTTCTCGTGACTCTAAAATAATAAAAAAAAAAAGAAATGTAAAATAATTTTTAAGGGTTTTTCGGCATGTTCATAATTTGTCCCGAAAATGTTATTTTAAGCGCCCCCTAAAAGTGTTCTTCGTGACAAATCTGTAAGGGGATTTTTAAAATCCTTTTTCGATGTAAAAGAGTTCTTCAGCGCCCAGTTGCCTTTCTAGTGCGCCAGGGGGCAACAGTGCTTGAGGCAAAGCCGTTCTTCACGAGATGAAAGTGTTCTTGGGGCGTCAAAAAAAACCTTTCCAGAACGGATTATTTGTGTGTGTGTGTGTGTTTTTGGGTAGGGAGCACTCTTCGCTTTTAGTTTTCAAGTACGAGTATTTTTGTTTATTTATTTATTTATTGATATATTTATTATATTGCCCTCGGGGCCAAAGGCACGTCAAGAGCTGTTCACATTGCGCCGTTTTCTTGCGTTGCGTTAAGGCCCGTTCACACACTTGTCGCAGGCCAAGACCGTGAACGCACTGGCGCCACCTATTGGGTAGCCGTGAAACTTCTTGGCGGTTCCGTATATTTCCTACTTTTTCAGGCATCATTCTTTATTTTTGGCTTGATAGACTTTTATCATTGCTATAAACGACCCTTCCTCAAAGGTAGTGCGCAGTGCGCACATTTAACCTTGCGCTAAACCTGCTCTCTAGCGGAATGCAGCTCCAGGGTCACCGCATAGATGGCGCCAGCGTACTGGTATATTTCTGTCGTGGTAGGGAGATTGTAAGATGTTTTACGGCACTCTTGTCCTAGGGATCTGCAAGTATGTGAACGGGCCTTTATGTTGCGGGAGCTTAGGTCTGACTTCCGTGGAGGGTCGCCGGGACATGCGTGCTTCGTATGAAGCGTGGCAGCCGGTTCAAAGCGATACCCTAGCACGCAACATTCGAAGCACGGATGTTCGGGTGACTCATAAGTCGTAACGCAACGTAGCACCCTTGTCAGACGGGAAAGTAGATGTCATTTTGATCGAATGTCATTCACCGCTCGCCGAATCAGCTCGTGATCCTGGTTCTGCACGTGGCGCGTGCACGCGCGGCGTGGCGTTTGAAGCACGCAGATTGGCCGAGCTGTAATGTAATTTTGCTTAAATGTCATTTAACGTGCCCGTCTGACAGGGGTATAAGAAAACTTGAGCAAATGCCCCTGTGTGTCTGGGTCTTTTTCAGATGGGAGCTGTGAGAGACTGTGGAGCCTTTCATTTTCGATTATTTCGGAAATCACCGAATTCTTTTTTGGTGAACAGGTGAAAAAAAAAAAAAAAAAAAAAAACAAACAAACAAACACCGAATTGTGGATTGAAGATTCGGCGTTTCGCTTGTTTTAATAGGCATTGTGACACGTTTGACGGGGAGGGGTGTGAGTGTCTGTCATCATTTTG
This sequence comes from Ixodes scapularis, assembly GCF_016920785.2. NCBI lineage: Eukaryota > Metazoa > Arthropoda > Arachnida > Ixodida > Ixodidae > Ixodes > Ixodes scapularis. The sequence continues at coordinate 18,456,480 of NW_024609882.1, read as the reverse complement.
ATAACGCTTCCTTTTCGTAAACATTCAATCAGGAAAAGAAAAAACTAAAGAAACATTTATATTCACTGTTGTTGCCTCACTTCCACTTGCTTTCGCGCTCCGTCGCCTTACTTATTAACGCCAGTCTTTATTTTCCTGAATTTTACGTCTCATGAAGTCAAGCTCACGCTGAAATAAACACCGAATAGCGCCGATTAAATTACACCGGGCCCTGAGACTGCCTCCGCGGTGCACACGGCGAAGGCGTTAGGCCCGGGCATTCTTTTCGGGAGGAACCAAAATGTACCCGGAAGCCGCGGTGCTCGCTGCTCGGCAGCTTCCGCTCCGAACCACAAATAGCGCGTCTCCTCGCAGAAACCCAATGCCACATTTTCTTTTTCCTCTTTCTCTTTTCTTTTTCCCATCTTTGTTTTACGGAGCGGGCGGTGGTTGCCTTTTGTGAAGGCTGGAATGTTCTCTAGTCGACGAGCAAGTGAGAAAAGTATTTTTGATCACCGCTCGTTGTCTTTGATGGCTACTGAAACGGATTGGTTACATGGGGTCCTCTGCGCGTACGTAACGTCGTTGCGCCTTTTTTTTTTTTTTGATTGTTTAAGTAAATTGTTAATTACGTAGGGTTTGAAATGGATCCGATTGTAGCGCTGGCGGTTGGAGAAGAGATGCCGAAGTTTCGGAACCGCTCATGATTGGAAGGCTATACGGAGAGCAAGTCGGTCTGCTTTTTGCGCAGGGGTTGCGGTGACGTCAGGACGACGCCGGGTTCTGATTGGCTATTGATTGAAAATATAATGAGTAGGCCTCGATGCTAGATGCCTCGAGGTCTACCCACTATCTCTTTTTCTCAATCGGCCAACAAGGGTTTGGCATTCTGACATCATCGCATATCCCTGGGCAAGAAGCAGACGAACTTGCGCGCCGCATGGATTATGATCATGTCGCGACCTAAAGACCGTTACAACTGTCGAATTCTGTGCTCTGCCTTGTTTACTGGGCGATATGGAATGTGTTCTGTGCATGCGAAAATCGTTTCTCTTCTCCGAAACATCAAAAGCAGCGTATGCGTCCGCAGACGACTGAGGTCATTTCCGCGCTGAGAAGTTCTTTTCAACTTCTGATAAGTTATTTTCAACTTCTTAGATCAAGTCCCGAAACGTTGCCCTCTCGTGCCAACCCCTAGGACTAAGTATGGGTAGAGCTTGGGTTTTCCACTTTGTGTAGTTTAGTAATATGTAGTACGAAAGCACGGTTCTTTTTCCTCGGAAACGCCGAAAAGCTCTGACAACCACGTTTAATTCCCAAACGGAACCAAGACAACAAACGCAATTACGCAGCTCCGGCAAGCACGGGGACTGTAGCACCCCATAGATGTATTGGAAAGCAACAAGTTTGTACGCAGTCTTCACTTCACGACTGTTTTATGGTAGCCCCCCGAACTAGTTCGAAACAACCTAACCATATTTTAAGTTTTCTGATGTAATGTTTGTTGAACCTAATACTTTTGCGTGAAAGAATTATTACGCTCTAATAAGCGCGAACTTTATCTGCGGAGAGTGCGGAAGAGTGATCCTGAAATTTAAATCTTTTAATGCTATCGGCCTATTGGTAACTTGCGAGTACGACAAATCCTCTAAGTTTGCGCGAATATTCGAACGGTCAAATTCGCATTCGATTAACGCGCTGTTTAAAGGGATATCGCAGTCAAATTTTCTCTCCGGGTCCAGATAATTACGAATCCGAGATGGCACCACGACTCTGGCTTGGCCACAGACGCTTTGTACAAGCGCGCGTTGGTCGAGGGCGACACATTCGAGCCTGGTTCTGACATTTCCGCTGGTTTTACGTCCGCAGCAATCAAAACGACGGCAACAACCGGCACGCGTGTTGGGAAAAGCTTGAGAAGTAAGTCAACGGGCCCATTCCGGCACTCTCATTGGTCGCGTTCTCATGGACTTCACATCGCCTGATCTTCAGAGGAAAGAAAGAAAGGGGGGGGGGGGGGCGGCTTAGGTAAACACGATTAGGCTAGCGCATGGCCCACTGAAGCGTGTTTACCTAGCCGCCCCCCCCCCCCCCCCCCCCCTTCCACCTCCCCCTTCACTCTCGCCTCGTAAACTAGGTGTCGAATACCCACCCAGGGCACAGCTTTGCCGAAGACGCAACCACGGTACCATAAGGTACCTCTGGACACCATGAACAACTTGCGGAAGCTACGTCTTGCATCGCTTGTCCCGTAGTGTACGACCAACACTTGTTCCAGTGAATTTGTCGTTCCGGTTGCTCCGAACACAATCAGCGCAACTGCCCGGCTTAAACGTAAAAGGTGTAAAAAAAAAAAAAAAACTTTTTGTTTTCGTTTGTATGAGCAATGAAACGAGCATACTTTGTTTCGAGGTGTAGAAATAACAGCCCCTTCTATTTCCTTTTTTTTTTTTTTTTTTAGCAAATATTGATGAAGTTACGGGGTTCAAATCAGTCGATCGAAGGTTGTATTTTGTAAACATACGAGGATCATTAGCGTGGCCCACAAGAGATAGAAACCCAATCAATAATGTTTGCTTTCCGCATATACAGTAATCGATTTTTTCACACACAGTGCCGTAGGCCTAGTTTTCATGAGATGAGCCTCATATTACGAAAGAGCGTTACGAAAAATTGTGACGCGACCGTTAAACGTAGCTATAGATATATTAGGTCCGGCTAATTATTTACCATTCGTTAATATTGATAACTAATTAATTACGAGGAAATGAATATACACGTCGTTTAATGCACGTTGCTTGTCTCCCGACTTTATTGAACGTTAGTTTGCTTAAAGAATGTCAAGCCGCGCATATTCAGGATCGTGTTCTATTAACGCACCATCACTTTTCCGTAAATAAAAAAACGAAAAAGAAAAGCGTTTGTGTGTGTGTGTGTTTCTTACACAAAAATGGCGTATCTTGGCTATAGCACGAAACGGTTAATTTCTACAGGCCCTGGGGCCATCGTGATGGTTAAACGAAACGCAATTGAATGGACTGAGTAAGGGGTCGTTTTGTTGCCGTCTGTCGAACAGCCCTGATGTTCAAACACGCACGGAAAAAAGTAAGATCGTCATTTCCTAATTCAGCTGCTTATAAACGGGTAAAAAAAAAAAAAAAAAAAAGAACTTAAGTTTGTCCGCACATTTTGTAAACTAGTTTTACTCAAGGATACGAGATTTCGTTAATGAGTATCGGTGAAGTGTACTTACAGCCTTTTCGTAGAACGCACAGAAAAAGCAGTAACATATGCTAACGTGCTGGTAGTCTCTCTGGGCGTTCGTGCGGGACTATATTTGTATTCCTTCAGGTTATATTTCTTTGTTACGTTGGATGATTAATTGTTCACTCCGAGTTCGCTTCAAGCATTAAAAAAAAATAAGAGAGAGAAAAAAAAACGAAAGCGTCTATTTCTTTTTTTTTATATACCGTGGCTTCACTATGTTTCTGCGCCGGCGATTCGCTTTAAAACAAGTCACAATCTGCTCTCAGACACCAGAAGACTGTCGTTTTTACCAGAACACACACACACACACACAAAAAGAAACATAATATATATATTTTTTTTAATCATTTAGTGCGCGGAAGGCCTTTTTTTCTGATCGATACATTTACATTTTACAAACCATTTCGTACCCAATTTTTTGCTGGCTCTTTTTTTTTACGGAGAAAATACGAGGTGAGCAGCACCGAGAAAAACCAATAAAAAAATAGACTCAAAAAGATCGGCAGTAATTGAGCCGCCTACAGTTGCGCGTTTGGTAAGAAGAAAATTCGGAACTCGGGTACTTTAGTATATTTTTTTTTCTCCTTTTCTTCGTGTTATGATTGGCCGGTTTCGATCATTTATCAAAGTGTTGTCTCTGTGTCTCGACGAGCAAAGTGATTGCTTTCCGCGTAGTTTCGCGCAGCGGTAAGGTCTTGGTGCATAAAATGCGCTTTCTGGCGTTTGTTTCAGCTGTGGTACCGTGTGAAGCCTCGAACGTCGCTGAGGGGACGTTTTCAGACGTACATTCCTGGACAAAATAATCGAACCTTTCACGCATTCAACTCCATTGTTTTTGATAATGGGAGCAACTTTTGTCTGTCCAGCGGCCTATCATTACTAGACAAACGCTCAGCAAACACTTTCTGCGGAGAGGGAAGAATCGCTCCATTTGCAACCCGTGTTATGCTTGGGCTGTACCAAGTGGCCAGATAAAAACGTGTTCAATGAAGCAGTACTTCCTAGGATTGCCTGGCTCGCTGAAGATCGGTTTTAGTTTTGTCAGAGGGCCGCGTTGTTTGCCTGGTGCGAACGAAGAACAAACGCGTGTTAATTCCTTGCGCACATTTGTTTTAGATACCTCCGTCTCTTTCCGCTGACATGAGCATAAAATGACGTTTGTGAGCTCCAATTTTTTCTTATATTATTGCCTACGAAGGCTCTATGTTCGTTTCACTTTGGGTTCGATAGCTCGTGTTACTCCTAGCCTCTCTACTGCACAACTAGCCGGTGTATTGTGTTTGTGTGTGGGGGTCTTTGGTTTCTTTGTCTTGAAATATGAATGGCGAGAATGGTTGTAACGTTTTTCGATCCGAACACTGTTCGCGCACCCCGTCCCCTAATATAAACAGCACTATAAAATTTTTAATTGGCGAACGTCATTTAATTTATTCCGACTGATTGCAGGGAGCTTGCTTGTCTGTTGGTTTCAAGCATTGTGCCAGCAAGTGTCAGTTTATAATTTTCTTCCATTTACTTCCTAGGGGTCATAGCAAGGTCACACACAGTGTAACGCGCTACAAATGTTTGTTTTAGCTACGTCACGGGTTGCGATGGTACGCGACGAATGGTTGCTCGACCTCGAGTCGGACGCCCACAGGAGGAGGGTTTCCCCGCACTTCTATACATCGTGCGGAGCAGATAGCTTTACAGGGGCTCGCGCCCCGGCGCCAATTACGCAGATAGTTAACTCCTGGCGTCCTCCTTCAGAGATGACTTCCTCGTGCTATTCCTAGCGCAAATTGCTCTTCTTTCTTTGACGCGGTAAGTTGATGTTAAAATTTATTTTAGTGGTATTCGTTTTGCGAAAAAACTTTTGGGAAAGTGTCGCAAGTTCAACAAAATACTCCAGCATACGGGCTTATTCTCGTCGGTGCTTTTTACATCATGTATCACGTGAAATTTCATAGATGTTGTTGGCTTCTTATTGTGCACATCAATTGTAATGTTTACGTTTATGCTTACCGCAGCTATTATAGCCGTCGAAATTTTAAGAAGTACAGGGCACTTCATGTGAGTATTCTTACACCTTTGAGTCCTTTAATCACACTTTGAAACAAAGCGCCAACGATTTTATTCTTGCTAGATATCGCTTATGAAGACGCGACAGGGTTTGTTTTTCGAATTACGAGCTTTAAGAAAAATAAATCTCCCTCTCGTTCGCGGTGTCTCTAACGGTTCTGGCGATCATAGCTGTCAGCGTGAAGGCAGCGACTACGAGGATTATCTTAATCCAGCCCTAATCCGGGCTTCTATCGAGCGGCAACGCGACTCCGCGAACAAACAAGAAAAAAACGTACCGGACTGTATGACGTCGAGCAAGGTGGCTCCCATGGCCGTCTTGCGAGTCTTGAGCTTTTCGAAGACATCTTTGGTTAGGTACTTCTTGAGCAGCGACTTGCAGTCCTTAGCATCCTGGAGCTTTTTGAAGCCCGCATCCAGCTTGTCTAGCGTTGCCTGGTCGACCATGTTGCTGCCTGATTTTTGATGACCACCGGAGTTTGACGAAATCCTGCAAGCACAGGACGGGATCAGCCTTCTTTGCAACTGTCTTCTGTTAAGAACATTGTTTCGCCAGGTCGCCAAGTAAGACTTATTCGCATTTGCTAAACCTAAACTCCTCTTTGTTTATTCCTGGACGTAACTTCCTTTCGTAATCCAGACCGTAATTCGATTCGTAATACAGTTTACGATTATCGTTGCTGGTTAGTTTGTTTATTCCGGAAGGTAACATCCTCTCTTAGTATACCCAGTAATTCAGTCCCTAATAGAGTTTATGATCATCAGTGATGGTGGCACTTTTCGATGCGAATTTTTAAAGCAATTCTTATTTGGTAAATTGAATTTATAGGCCACGATCTTATGTTAATTTCCGATTATTTACATTAAAAATTAACTTCTGCCATTTCCGCTTTTTCGTTACCTACCCAATGACACCAATTCAGCTCGTAATCCAGCGAATGAGCGAACATTTCTCTATCGTTTATTCGTTAACTGAGCCTGTGCCTAAAGCCTTTGATCCACGGTTATTAAATTCACTTTATCCAGTTGCGATCAAACACTATCACTGGATTTCTTTCACAGATGGGGTCGAACCCTTCCTTCTTCACAAAGAAAGAAAAAAAAAAGCGTCCGCCTAACGATCGAGCTTAGGTCCCCCGAACAGCATCCGTATCTTCAAGGGCGATCAAACGGAAGCCATTGGAACCGCGTTCACGCAGCATCAACTTCAGCAGCCCGCCTCTTGCCTTCGCTGGGAACGCAGCGACGAGGAAATCCTCCGAGTTATTAGTCCAATCAGGAAGGAGCAGGCCAGGTTACGTTCCGAAGGAGGAACAAGAAAAAAAAGGATGGAGTTGAAGAAAACTCAAGAAGCAACGGCTGACCTTCCGAGCGACCGAAGACTCCGAGCGTAGGAGCGAGGTGCGTGCGACTGTCTGCTCGACTGCGAGCACTGCTAGCGCTCAATCGCGTCCAAGGGGGAGGAGGTGGGAGAGGGCAAAATGGGGGAGAGGGGGATGCTGCGCCGGGGCTCACGGGGCGCCCCGGGCCTGAGCCCTGGGCCGCTGCGCATGCGCGTGGATGGGCCGTGTTATATATTTAGTTTTTTTTGTGGCAGCATGGCGGCTCCAGACGGATTTCACGCCTTGGGGATCTTCTTGCCGGTGGTAATACGCGCGCGCTTTTCGATTTCCTGGATTCTCGTTTCCGTCACTCTCGCGTATGGGTTCGGCGTGCGCATGGAGAAGGAATCCGATCGACTTGGGAGACGAAGGGGGGGACTTCCTGGTTTCATATTTTTATTTGTTTCTCTACTTCTCCGGGCCCCCTCCCCCTCGGAGAGTGTCCGCGGCGACCGCCAAGATGGCGGCCGGTCGATGCTGGCTGTTTCGCCGGCGTCAAAGCACAGCAGCGCGCGCGCGCAGTATTGGCGACGGATTTGGCGGCGCCGCGTGTAAGCTTACCAGGCGCCGTACACGAGCGGCACGACCGCGCGCTTGAGAAGCATCCTGCCTCCGAACATCGTCTCTCAGCGTTTTTTCTGCGTGAAAGGAGCGGGGAGGGCGGTCAGGGGAGCTCGCCTCCTCCCACCACCTCCGCCCGCGCTAGGTCCAAACCTTCTGAACTACGACGAGTCGCCGAGCCTACCTTTTCTCGACTCTGATGTAGCGCCGAGTCGTGTCGGGTGGGCTGTGGCTGCGAATACACACGATGCATTTGAGAAACACCGCGCTGCTTCGTTTAACCCAACTCATCCTATAGCGTCTGAACGGCAGGGACAAGTTTGAATTGTTCCGCCGCCAGCGCGAACCTCCCTATACCTTCTATAACGCGCTACAGCGTCTCTCGAGCCTCGAGCGTGCACGCGCAACCAAAGCACGGCGGAAGGCAACGGGCGCGTTCTGAAGGCCGGGCGTTCGAAAGAGACAACCTGCCGTTCTCGCTTTGTCAGTAGTGACCGTAGCCACTTGCAGAATGTGAACGTCAGGTCCTGTCTATCGAACGCCCAGCCTCCAGCATGTGCTCCCTGCCTTTCGTGCACGATACGCTGTAACGTTGTCGAAGGTACGCGGAGAGCGAGTCGTCTGCTTCTTGAGCAGGAGCAGCAGTGACGTCAGAACGACAGCGAGCTCTGATTGGTTCTGATCGAAAGGATAGTGGGTAGACCTCAATGCTAGATACCTCGAGGTCTACCCAGTATTTTGTTTTTCAGTCAACCAATAAGAGCTCGGCGTTCTGACATCATAGCAACCCCTGTGCAAGAAGCAGACGAACTTGCGCTCCGTATAGTAAGCTCGCGCTGGAGGCGGGACAACTGCCCTCCCTGACGTTTTTACCTCGTCAATGACCGTATACAGCGCAGCGAGAAACACACCTTCGACCTTCGCGGTTGTAATGACTCTGGCCGGGTTCGTGATCGTCCGACTCGCGACGTTCGGCGCTACGGTGTCGTCTTTCGGCCCGACGTTCCTCTTCGGCAGATCGGGCGGCGTGACTGAAATTGCGCGACCGGGCGTGAGCCGTTGAACGTCTTACCGCTGCCACCGTCTCGAAAGCCGCGATCACGCTGCATACACGTCGTACTGCAGACGGTCAGACCGTACGACGCTAACATTGGTCATACTAGAACCGTCCGCAGACGTGTTCGAAAAACACGTACGTGTGAAGCAGACGTGCTTTGAACATGCTTTGATGCAACGCACTCAAACGCAGATGTGTGAATGGGCCTCGAGGCGACAAGCTGCTCCCTCTCTCTCTCTCGCGTTAATCCCCTCTTAATTACGGAATAGGCATGCCTGCCTTTGCCCGTTAACCTAGTGTTTTGTTGTGTTTTTAACTCAGTTTTATCGTATGTTGAACGGAACCAGAAGCCAAAAGCCGACTTGTCCATGGAACTTGCCTTTGTGGAACATAAACGTACGTTTATGTTCCAGACGGAAGAGCGAAGTGTTCCGCTGGGAGAAGCGGAGGTGTCGTATCTCCGTCGGTCGGTGTGCATATGGTTCGCACTGTTGGCTCGCACGACGCGTAGTAGCAATTCCCGTATCTATAAGGCTTCGGTCCCACTAAGGTGAAACTGGGAACCGTCATACCGTTGTTTTTAAACGCGATAATCGCTTCGTTGCCAAGAGCGAGGTATTATTATTATTATTTGTTTTTAATAGCCAGTTTCTACGACAACTTGACTAGACCAAGGCCGGCTTGCTAGAACCAAAATAGTTTTACACCATGCGAACTAACGCTTTTAAGGCACTCCAAACAACCGCAAAGATCGGTTTTTCTACGTATTGCGTTGCGATTTACTACAGAGGTGCAAGCAAGTAATAGAAGTTTACAATAAAACAAAATTTGAATTAAAAAAAAATTGTTTTGGGCCGTCTACGCCGCCATTTCACAGGCGATGCACGCGTAGAGAAATGCTGCCTACAGGTGGCGTACGCCGCGTCGAGGGAGCGCCGTTTGTATCGGGCTGATAGCAGACGATCTCACAAAAGAAACCAAATCGGCCGGCGACATGGAGGTAGGAAGCTTGTGGAGGCGACGTGACGCCACCAGAGGCGAAGCCGGGGAGACTTCCTGTTTAGACGGACATGCTCCGCAACCATGACCAGAAACGTTCCTACCGACCGAAACCTCTACTTCCGGCTTCACTTCGGATTTTCTTGTTTGGCCGTCTTGAGCCAGTGTGTCGCCTCCTCTTCTTCGTACCTACATGGCCGGCGCTTCCTCGACGCGGCGTACGCCATCTGTCGGCCGCACTTCTCTCTACGCGTTCGTCGTCTGAAAAGTGGCGGCGTAGTTTGCCCGAAACAGGATTCTTTTTTTTTTTCTCTCTTTTTTTTTTTTTTTTTGAACGAAATAAATTTATTTCTTAACTTTTTTTTTTTTTTTTTTTTTTGCTCTAAACTTTCACTACATGCTTGCACTTCTGGACTAAATTGCAGCGCGATGGGCTGAGAAACCGATTTTCGCGGGCAGTCTTAAGTGCCTTTTAAAAGCGTTAGTTTACATGCTGTAGGATAGCGGCTTCCAACGCTTCGAGTTCCCCGAACAGCCTAATGTACCCAAAACGTTGGCGCCACCCATAGACCCTTTTGAACAGTCCATCAGGCAGCACTGGTGGCCGCCATATTTTGTTCATCGCTTCCTTTCGCGAAGCGCGTGGTTGGATCCGAATCCGAGCCCAGCGCTGACGTACAGCTCGCGTCGAATGCATTCGGACCCGAGTACGCACCCAACTCTCAAGCATTAGTCGCGTTCGATGCACGCTCAGATTGGAGGCCCAAGATATGGCGGCCTCGGATAATCGACACGCCAGCCACTAGGGGGTGCGTACTTTTGAAGGGGTCTATTATATAACTCTATGGAGTCTGAGCTAAGGCCGCGTGAAAGAAAAGACTGTCAAAGCTATACTCCGTTCCCCCTTAAGCTGAGACTAGAAGCTCCGCATTCAACTCTAGTTAACCGCGCTTGCTAACGCAAGTGTGAACACGCAGGCATGCGCAACCAAAGCACTGCGGAAGCCAGCGAACTCGCGTTGAAGGAGGGGCTTCCATGCTCCGTTTCACCTCGTGTCCGACCGCAGCGGAAGCTACGAGCCGTTTCAGCCAACCCAGCTCTGGGAACTAAGATACGCACTCCGCCCTTCACTGAGATCCCTCTCCAAAGTCACGTGCCACTCACATGGCCTTGGATACGCTCCGAACGTTAGTAGCACCCTCTGTGGTCGATCATAAAAAGAAAGAAAAATGTTTTAATTAGTTTGGTTGGGACACACGTGTCCACAAATGAATTTTACGCGAAATTCATTTGTGAATTTCGCGTAATATTTCGCTCTCTCTCTCTCTCTATATATATATATATATATATATATATATATATATAGAGAGAGAGAGAGAGAGAGCAATATTGACGGCGTGAGGCGCGATTTAGTCGGTAGTCACCTCTTTTCCACTTGTTTTCTCTCTCGGCAATTCGGGCGCGTGGAGGAGAGGTGGATCGGCTTGGCTTGGCCATCACGTTGAGGTAAAAAGACTGTATGACCATCTCGTTGAGGTGGAAAGAGTGTATGACCACTTTGTGACGTCATGGACTTTACGCGCAGAATTCAAAATAAATCTCGCGCCGTCAGTATTGCTCTAAACAGTTTTCTTTTCGCTGAAAATTCATTTCTCGACGCGCGTGTACCAACCAAAGTGTTTAAAAAAAAAAAAAAAAAAAAGCTTTTTTTTTTTTTTTAGTGGCCTTTTAAAATTTTTGCTTCCGCATTTCAAGTCTTTGTCATGTGCGTAAACATTCTCCGCTGTTTCCTGCCGCAATTCTGACGCGAAATATAGTTCAAAAATTTGAAAACCTTTTTTTTTTTTTTTTTATGTAAAGCACAATGTGGAAATTTATTCAAGCATCTTCTGAAAAGATGTGAATGCGCAGTGAAGTATAACGGTGCGCTACGAACCGTTGGTTTCGAATATCGTTTCTGAACGATATTCGAAACGAGCTTAATTGGTCCTTACTATGCACTATTGATCTATTTGGTCTAGTTGTTTCTTTTTATAGCGCATGGCGTCTTCTATGTTCTCAGATCGATCTAAAAAAAAAATATTTTTAGTAAAGAAAACAAGAAAAGCTACCCCTTAAACACGTTGGCTAATCGAAACATCGTTTCGCAAACAACCCCCCCCCCCCCCCCAATCCGCCCCCCCCCCCCCCCCCCTCCTCGAGCAGAGTTGGTCTCAGAACCGCCAAAATTCCTCATCCGCAGTCTGCTCACTCGTTCCCGAGACGATATCCCCAAGAGTCCCGGATAGTATAATAGGGAATTTTGGCAGATCGTTCCGATAATCCACCGACGGATTTGCGCATGCGTCGTTCCGTGATCGGGTATTAGGGAGTTTAAAGGAAACCTTGCTTGTATATCCGATACGGTACGATGAGCCTTCCGGTACAAACTGTGTGTGTGCAACCGCAGAAGGCTCTCACATGGCCAGTTCGTACCGGAGGACCTAACGTACCATGTGGGATGAGCAAAAACTGTTCCCTAAAACTCTCTATTGTTATCGAAATGATCGGAACGATCTACTGAAACCCTCTAGTATAAGAGAGTTTTCGGGAACCGTGTTTGCACATCCGATACGGTACAGTGTGCCGTCCGGTACGCACTGCGCATATGTAAGTCTTCTGCGGCAGCGCATGCGCAGTTCGTACCGGAGGACCCATCGTACCGTATCGATTGTGCTAAAACGGTTCCCTTAAGCTCCCTTATATGCACGGAATGAATACGGTACGGTACGTATGCGTTAGGCACGGTAGATGTACGGTGAGGCACTCACGTTGGGCACGGTGTGTATACGGTAAGGTACGCACATTAGGCACGGGAGGTATACGGTACGGTACGCACTTCAGGCACGCTATGTATACGGTACAGTAAAGTAGCTTGTCACAGTACAGAGTTTTAGGGAATCGTTTTTGAACATCCGATGATGCTCAGTTCGTACCGAAGGGCCCACTGTACCGTAACGGACGTACAAAAACGGTTCCCTAAAACTCTCTACTATGTATACGGTACGTTATGCACGGTATGGATACGGCAGGCACTTTATGCACTGTATGTATACGGTACGGTACGCACGTTATGCACGGCAAGTATGTGGTACGGTAAGCAACGTTACGAACGATATGTATACGCTACGGCAGGCACGTTGGGCACGGTATGTGTGCGACACGGTACGGACCTTCGCTCGGACGTTCGGGGTCGTGGCGGGATGAGCGGAGCACCGTACGATGGGGGTGGAACTCCGTACGGTATCTGCGGGTGACCGAACGGGACCGGAGGCGGGCCGTACGGTCCAAAGGGCCTTTGGAAGGGCGGGAACTGGAGAGCTTGGGGCGGCGCGACGGCTGGCGGCAAGGACGGTGGAAGCCGACTCTGGCTTTCGGCGCCTCGAGCTTCGACTGAAAAGTGCTGACTCTCGACGCCTCCGCTGAAAATGGAGGTTGTCTGCAGCGCGGATCGCTACGCAAAGGTTGGCGGAGCTAACAAGCCCTGCACGCAATATACAAGGTGTTCCAAAAAAGGAAAACGAATACATGTATTTTTTTTTTTATTGCAAAAAGAAACTACTATATGCATCTCCGAATTGTCATTCTCAGCACAAAGGTAGCGCTAGCGATCTTGAACCAGATGCCAAAGTTTTAGAACTAACCGTAATCTTATTAAAGAGTTACAAGTTATTATTATTTTTTTTTTTTTATGGGAAGATGGCGAATGACGGAAGCTCTCGCAATACACGGAGTTGAGTTAGCGAAAACGGTCAAAAACGGGCCTAATTTTTCTAGTGAAAATTTTCGGATAATCACTCGTAACTTTTCAATGAGATATCGGTTAGCTCTAAAACTTTGGCATCAGGTTTTGTAGATTGTTTTCTCGTGACAGTGGCATTCTTGAATTCTCACATAGCCGGTTTGGAAGAAGAAAAAAGAAGTATAGCATTATTTTATTTGCTCGTTGGAAGACGCTAGATGTCCCCGACAGCTCAAGAAACGCGGAGCGTGGTTTTTTTTTATATTTACGCTTCCTGGTTCCTGATTGGTCCTTTGCAGCTCTTATCAGATAACGCCGCAATCTGATTGGCTGAGTATCGATAATGAGATGCTCAAGATTCGGCACGCCCCGCTTTTCTTAGTTATTAGTTTTTATAACCTTATCATTTTTTTCTTACCCCGGGTTATTAGTTTATCGTCGTTCTATCGAAATGCTCTACTTTGTTTTTCGTTGCTGAACCCTATTATTTAGTGTGTTGCAACAACAGATCTATATCAAACCAATTCTCCCCCCCCCCCCCCCCCCCCACACACACACACACAAAAGAATATATATATATATATATATATTGTGACAGAAGGAGAGTTTCTAACTGAAAGGACAGAGGGGAACACCAGGGGCGAGATATACGCCTAGAATAAAGCGTAACAACTGGTGTCAGAAGTGGAGCTCCGTTCGGGACGTCTTCCGGCAAGCATGAACCCTCCTCCTCGGTAACCTGAGGATTGGAGGAGCCATCCCGCACCGATCAGTTCCTGATCCCGCTGAGCCTAACATTCAAGCCGATGACCGCCATTGCAGCTCTGGTGGATGTCCACCACCAGCGAGCTGAGCTCACGCTACGCGATGCGTAGCCTTCGAGAGAACATCAGTCGCAATCGTTGAAATCTTCCAAGCGCTGACACAACCAAGACCTCTACCAGCTGGTGAAACTGAACTTCCACCCACGGCTCTACCGACCATCGCTCCGTCTGTGGCGGATCTCGAGCTACAAACGCCTCAGTATGACGGCACCGGCACCTGGTCCGCCTATGCGACACAGTTTCAGATCCTCGCTGCCGCCTAATCGATGGACCGACGAGCAAAAGGCACAGGCACCTGCAGTAAATCTCAGAGGTTCAATATTGCAGGCCCTTCACCGCATGGCGTCAGAATCTCGTACGTAGTACAGCTCTCTAGTTCAAGCGTTGGAGCAATTCTTGGAGCCAGAGTTAGGCTTCGTTTAAATGTCACCTAACCCTTTTTTTTTTCTTTCTTTTTTTCTTGGGGGGGGGGGGGTACCCCCCTCCCTCCCCCCTCCCTCCCCCCTTCTCCCTAAAGACTCGAGGAAACGCGGGATTTGGGTTTTACTACTGATCGTTCAGTTTTTATTTGATGAGAGACATAATACAGATCGCCGCCAAGCAGGTGCCAGAATTATATGCTTCACTGCATGGTTGTTCATGTTGATTCGTGCATGGCATCTTTGGCTCATATGTCTGGCTATTTTGACAATTATATGGCGAGCCAGTGAAGAGCTATAGAAAAATCAGACTTTTTTTTTTTTTTTTGTATGACCTAATGCCTCGGAGCAAATCCTTATTAGGCCCAAGTTAGGCCCGAAAGACTGCTAAACTTGGGTCAAGTTTACCAAGTTAGGCGAAGTCGGGCGTGCTTTCCATGGGCGCTGCGTTTCGCTGTCAGTTGCAATAAACACCATCGGTAAGATATCTTTGTTTAAGACGTTGAAAACGTATAATAATTCTCAAGTAGCTGTATGTGGTTATAAAAGCGCATGTTGCGCGGTATCTAAATCTTTCACATAAACAAACAAAAAATAAAGCTAATGCGTTTTCTTGTTTTTTTTTGTTTTTTTTTAAGTGGAGCATAATTATTACGCAGTTTAGGGGCGGAGTTTCTTTTGCAGATCGTATGTTGCAACAAAAATCGTAGGTCGAAAATTCAACACAGCGGCCATCGCGGGAAAACAATTAATTAATAGACCTGCTTAAGTTCGTTTGTTAGCTCTCGCAATGAATGTGGATACAATACGGTTTTTGTATAGCGTCACGTTATGCCGTCGCTCTTAACAAACAGGGAGGTATATATATAGAGAAGTTAAGAAATATTGCATGCGTTTAACGCTTCTCATAACAAAAAAAAAAAGACTGAAACATCGCCATTTTAGAAAGAAAAAAAAAAGTTTTCCACCGAAAGCGGGAACAGGGTGCGACACTCTTACCGCTCATTCACACTGGAAGCGGATCCGCGTTCGCAAAGCGGTTGCGAACGCGGTTATATAAAGAACCAGTACAATTGCACGCGCATTCGATGACGTCAAATGCGCGTGCAATTGTACTGAATCTTTATACAACCGCGCTCGCAACCGCTTCGCGAACGCGGATCCGCTTCCAGTGTGAATGAGCGGTTAGGCAGACAGGTTTGATCGACTCTGCTCTATATCCTTACGCTCACAGGCTAGCAGCACGTGAAACGTCACCACCCGAATTAACGCCGTACATCTGCCTCTTTCGACACGTTAGTAACTTCGGTCGTAGCCTTTTTATTTCCTCGACAAAGACGAAAAAAAAAACAAAAAAACTACTGATTGTGTGTTTAGGAAAACTGTGTAGCGTGCTTTCCACGTCATTTCAGTTTTACAAAAGGAACTGCGACGTGTTATACTTCGTTTCAGCGTGAAGTGCATACGCGGACGATGATACAAGCGCGAGCGTGTGGCCCTGAACAGTGCTTGAACTGCACGAGCGCTCTAGCTTGGCAGGGACGCTGAAAGCCCGGAGCTCGCCCTTGTAGCTTCTGCTACGCTAACACATAAAGTGAAAGGGAGTATAATAATTGCAAAATACCCACAATTTTTTTTAAAATTATGGTTATGAATTACAAGCATATCCCGGGTACGCGTGTATTTTGTTATACGCTTGTGACCGGATACATGCTCAGATTCAAGTAGTGTGCTTTGAGTGTTTGCATAACCGTACGCGCACGTATTTTTTTTTTTTTTTTGCCACAAAATAACATGTATTTTGATCAATTTCGTGTAGTAATACCCCATGGGAAATGCGAGATAACCCGAATAAATGAATTAATAAATTGTAGGAAAACACGGCTGGAATTTGTTACTTTCGTGGACAATATGAGCTGCAGCAGTGCTTCATCCTTTTTGTATTTTTTGTATTGTGTACTTGCCGGTTCTTGCAGTGCACACGCAAGAAAAAGAAAAAGGCCGGATATTTGGTGTTGCACTTTTATATTGTCCACGAGGGCACATGCAGACTCGATTCATGTCACCGCTGCGTTGTGTATGTCAGCTTTTTTTTAACGCACGACTAAAACAAGCATATCTGAAGACTTCGGAAACTCTATATATGAAAAAGACCTCCGCAGGTTATGAAATCTTTTTGTAAAGGCCGTGAAATATCTCTAAAAAGGCCACGAAAGTTTGTACTAATCGTTAAAGCGAACCATCGATTTCCCGGAAAAGTGAGTCTCCGCGTGAGTGCCGTCGCGTCGGCCTCTTACCTGGAACGGGAGACGTTCACTGTTGTCCTGGTGTTAATGTCCACTTGGATGCTGCGTGCGAGACGCACAAACTGTTTTTTTATTATTTCTCTCTGCGCACTCTTCCCCGCACGATACCGTGGCCCGTCGACGGTATGCGACCAAGAAGTGGTTCTCTCGGTTTTTCCGTGAAATTCGTTAGTGCTCGTTAAGCCCATAAACGCAACCTGAATCAAACGTTACCAGAACCTTCCGAACGTTCTTCGGTTAGAGAACAGCGTCCCATTCACGCGCCACCCGTGAATTTAAAATTTTCTCGAAATTTCGTGTGTCCTTTCTTTCTCTATGTTTGGCGTAGTGTGGCTGTGCATGACTGGTCGTAGCTTTCGCGCTCTAAATCCTCAATAATCGTCATCTTCGTCATTTTGATTCACGTCGCGTTACGGGCTGCGACTTTTTACGTTTTAG
Organism: Ixodes scapularis; assembly: GCF_016920785.2. Classification (NCBI taxonomy): domain Eukaryota; kingdom Metazoa; phylum Arthropoda; class Arachnida; order Ixodida; family Ixodidae; genus Ixodes; species Ixodes scapularis. The sequence goes on along the minus strand of NW_024609882.1, from coordinate 18,439,406 downwards.
TGATGACCTCCCGGCTGGAGGTAATGCTGACGATGAGAGTTGTTTTGGTGAAAACGCGAAAAACGTTGACAATATATATAATATTATTTTTTTCTTGCAGTACATTGCTTTACACATGCGTGGCTTTATCTGCTGTGGCGGTTGTTTACCTACCACACAAGTTTTCTTTGTCGCGTTAATGTCACACCGTTTAAGTGCGGTTTCTTGTTGTTTTTTTAGAAAGCTATAATTAGTAATGTAATAATCGCTCAAAATGCCTTATTTGGTTCCTTGCGTATACGTCTCGAGTACCAGGATTTTAGCACATGTGCATTGCAAGATCACCTACATGTATTTTTCTTTTAAAAATTTAAAACTTTACCCGATGTACAATTTTTTTTTTATTTTTTTTTTAAATTTTAGTTGTGCGAGATCTACCATTCACTTTCCACTTTACTTCAAGTCGACATGATCTCGGTCTAATACCAGCAATGAGTACTGAGGTCGGGTAAGACGAGCTGGTCACCACAGCGACGCCTACGATGCCTGGAGATTGATACGTCGATCGGTTCTTATATCTTTGCTGCAAACAATGCCTCGTCTTAGTCGAGACGCGACACCCGACATTCCTTCGGAGCGGACGGAACGATCGACACCCGAACCCAATATGGCTCTAGTTGCCGTGCGAGCAGCGCTGAAGTCAGCGCCATGGAATTCGGTTCCCGGGCATAACCATCTCACGAACGGACGGTCATAAATTTCAAGTATTAAACGCAAAGGCACAACCGATGTTTTTAAAAAAAAAAGCTAAATAAAAGTGGCCAATCAAATTGAATGAGCATATTAACATCACGGCAACTGCGGCGAATTACCAGTTCGTCTAAAATGTAGAATAGAGATTCTGGTGAAATCTTGAGGGAGGCGGACCGTTTTTATTTTTTCCTCTTAGGCGAGCCCCCAGGATAGAATCAGATTGGAATCAGCCTCTTGACCTTACTGTAAGCTAAACCATCGTAACCTAAAGGCGCTTTTTTTGGCGAGGTATTTTGTTTTATTTTTAGTGGACTGCAATTAGCAGTAGGTGCGTCACGGCAGGACGACGTACACTGCAAGATACACCTAGTACGACCACGATATTTCCGTTTTTTTGGTTTTCTGCTTGGACAGCGTATCAAGGAACACCAAACTTTACCGCCCAATATGATACCGCAAGTGAACGGGATTCACCACAAGAATGCTTTAGATGGATGGATGGATGGTGGATGGGTGGTAATGGTAATACTTCACAGCGCACAAAAGACAACATACCATCAAAGCAGATCCACACAAAAAAACAACACTCACGCAGCGCTGCGTGAGTGTTGTTTCTTTGTGTGGATCTGCTTTGATGGTATGTTGTCTTTTGTGCGCTGTGAAGTATTAGCATGATTAACCAACTCGCCCAAGCTGAAGTGCTGACCATGGAGGTAATGTTATACCTTTTGTAACAGTCGGCAGCTTGCGCCACCTTGCCTAACATTTTGTCATCCCTTTTTATTTAAATGGGTATACATTTTGGTCTAACGCAACACCTCGCTCCGCCCCCCCCCCCCCCCCTTCTTTTTAAAGTGTTTCAAGTGGTTATTTTTTCTGTATTTTTATACCCCTCCCGACATCTTTTCCACCAATCTTCCAATTTCCTATTAATTACCACTATTCTTTCCCTATCCATTCGTCCATTCATATCTTCGAATCCCAGTGCCTCCTCCAAATCCGTAGTCATCTGCCCCAAGAGGTAGGTACGAAGCCCCACGCACCTTAAAATTACATGTTCTAAAGGTTCCCTTTCGCGTTTGCATATATCGCATAGAGTGTCTGTTTCCTGGAATTTAGCCCTATATGTTTTCGTTCTTAGCACCCCCGCTTTAGCTTCAAACGGCAATAATGAGCTCCCCAATGAATTATCGTACAACTGTTCCTTCCTTATTTATTGGTTTGGTGCCCTGTACATTGTAAAAGCTGATTTCCCCTGCGTTCTCTCTTCCCACAATTTCCTCTCAGTTTCCAATTTACTCCCTTTTCTACTGGCATGCTCTGATCGGCCCTATCTCGTTGAATGTATTTATATCTCAGCTTGCGGGTTCGGTTTGTCCACTTAGTGTTTAAACTTTTCATATATAGATACTTGTACACTTTCCCTGCCCACCGAGTATCCTCAATTTCAGCTAGTCTTTGTTCAAATCTTACTTTACTGATCGCCTCTCTACTCTCGAAAGATGCCCAACCCATATCCCCCTGTACTCCCTCATTTGGTGTATTCCCATGGGCCCCCAATTCCAACCTACCCACACTCTTTTGCTGTATGTTTAAACCTGCCTGGATTTCTGACCTCATACACAATACCGCATTCCCAAATGACAGTCCTGGCACCATGATTCCGTTCCATGCACCCTTAACGACTTCATATCTATTCTAGTTTCAGAGTGCCCTGTGTTTCATGATAGCTGAATCTTGTTTCCCCTTCTTTATTACAATCTTCATGTTCTGTTAGATACTTTCTTCCCTCACTTAACCAAACTCCTAGATATTTGTACTTTTCTACGTGTTCTATCACTGTGTCTTGTATCTCCAGGGGTTCCCCCTTCTCGTTGTTGAAAACCATTATTTTTGTCCCTACTGAAGTTTAGGACTAAACTGTCCCCTTCCCTGCCGCAAATCCTAATCAGTTCCTGTATTGTCTCACGACATTCTGCTACGAGTACAATGTCGTAGCAGAAATGACCTCTCATTTCTGAGACACACACACACACACACACACACACGCACACGCACACGCACACACACACGCACACACACACAAACACACACATATATATATAAAGAATAGCATCGATGGCGTGTTTTGTGTCAACTATATCGTGCGCTGTACGTCAGCTTTGGTGGGTGGAGGAAGTTTGTTCAAATTTAAAACTGTGAGAAAAAAAAAACAAAAAAAAAAACAACTACGCTTGTCTTCTTAGACTTAGGCTAGGTGGCGCAAGCTACCGCTTGTTACAAAGGGTATAGCCATTAACATCATTTTATCAGAGCCGTTTATGTATACACGGCTCTGCCATTTATGCTTCCATCCATCCGTTCTGACATTTTGTCGACGCGAACTTTTGGAAATGAAATAGGTGATGGCTGCCTTTGACGGCTGAAGGCCGTTTAGAAGCGCCTTAGGGCGGTAGCTTGCAGTCAAACTGTTCGTACATCATAAAAAACAAAAAAAAAAAAAACACTGTTCTCTGCGGACCAGTATGGATGATAGGATCATGTGGATGCCATGGCCGCAGTTAGTTTCTGCCTGACCAATGTGACGTCACAAAAAGAAGAAACACGCCTCTGTCTGCTCACTGTGTCTTTTGTATGATGTGTTGGCAATGCGACTCAGCGGATTTCGGGGTAACACTGGAGACCTACGTCGGCGCTTTTTGGACTCCTACAGCGACTAGGGAGAAGTAAGTGACGTCAACAACGAAAAAAAAAAAAACTCAGATTGGATGTTTCTTTTGCGGAAATTCGTCATCAGCGAATCTCACTAATCAACATCCAATCTGCGTTTTCTGCGTTGTCGACGTCACTTCCTTATCCATAGTTGCCGTGGGAGTCCAAAAAGCGCAACATAGGTCTCCAGGGGGCTATGTTACACGTTTTGGACTCCCAGGCGACTAGGGAGAAGGAAGTGACGTAGGTGTGAATGAACGTATCTTAGCAGCACCACGCAACGCGTCATCAGCGACTCCACCAATCAACGTCCAAAGAGCGTTGTTGACGTCACTTCCTACTCCCTAGTCTCCTAAGAGTCCAAAACGTGAAACATATCCCCCCAGGTCTCTGGATTAGGTATGAGGCCGGCGGTTTTTCGTCCAGCGTTTCCAAGAGGCGCGGAACCTATACAGCGTTCCGGCGAGAGCTGGAGTCGCGGAGTGGAGCAGCGCCTTTGGGTCTGAAACGCTGCTGCCCCGGCCCTTTGTGCGAGACCGACACACACTCACCGCGATCCACTCATGGCTATCGGCGTTGGCAGAGAGGTGCTTGCCTGCTCGAGAAGGTTTCTGCCGACCGCTCGTCCCTCTGCAGCTCTATAGCGACCGTCCCTGCCCGCTGGAATCCGTGCTCCCGGCGCCCTCGGAGTCCTATGGTCTGAGAACGCCCGGCGTCTTAAACCGCGTTCGGGGCCGTTGGCTCGCTGCTGCAGGGCACGTGGAGCTCGCGCACGATCGCTCGGTTCGCCGGCACCCGGCGCGCGGCCGCGCTTCGTGCCGTTGTTCGTGATGGCTTCCTTTGTTCTTAGAAATATAGAGTCGTACATTTTGTAGGATAGGCTGGTAAGAGGTGTCTCGACGTTAATTTCAGGGTCAATGCCACTCTTTGTAGCACTCGGTGCTGAGAGAACGCAATCCCGGGAAAAATACGAAGAAACAGCGAGGTCCGAAATCGCGGCGAAGCATCCGCCGACAGCTCCAGTATATACACGCTCTTTCACGTGCTTTATAGACAACAATAATAAGAAAAAATCGGCATGATCTTCTTTCTCTTTCTGTATGTCTCTCTCTCTTTTTCTCTATCTATATATATTGTTTTTTCAGTAACGGCAGCAGTAAGGGTACAGTCACGTATTCGGTGACTCAAGTGTACCGTTGTATAGGAATTGGCGTTCTTTTTCTCTTGATAATTCCTATTTTTATCTGCAGAAAGGAGATAGAACTATAGGGGGCTCTTTATCGATCTTGTTGTACCTAGTTGTACCCATAGCCCGGTGTTTACTAATTCAGCATAACAAAGAAATGGAACCTCGCCTAGTGAGGTCTGGGCACGAGCGCTTCGCTGTGACCAGTGCTTTAGTCGCACGAGAAGCGGCCTTCGAATCGTCGTCTTCGATTTTTTTGGGTCAAAAACAAACAAGAAAATACGGTTTGCTGTCTCCACAGTTGAAGCGTACCGCTAGAGGCGTGACTGTTCGATCTCCTCCCCAATACTTGGCGTCAAATCTTTTGTGCGACGTCGGCAAGGGTCATGGCTATCATATCTCTTTCGCACGAGTGTGCATGCGCTAGTTTTTGACAACTTCGCGCAGGAAGTTTTTTAATTGATGTCACCTCCCGTGTCGTTGCGGTGGCTTCTTCTGAGCACGCACCTTCTGTACGCTGTCATAACAAATGGGAATGACCACCAGCATGATGCGATGAGGTGACGTGTCAGCTGTAGATTAGCAATGCGCACAGAGCTGGCAGGTCAATAACTTGCTTTGGTTAATGCTTCAGCTAGCCCCCATGTTTCAGGGGATAAAATCCAGCCCTTGGATAAACAAACAATTACGTTTTGTTTTTTGTTTTTATTTCAGGCTTATATAATTATTAGGCGCTGGAGAAAATGGGCCATCTGCGTTACGCCCTTTGTTCACGTTCCGCCAAAGAGCCCAAGTACGCACATGATCTCGCTACACCTCCATCTCCTTCCGCACAATAGGGTTCTTGCGTGAGACCCTGATCCAGCGCTACTTCCAGTTCGTATATCTGGCCGGAACCCGCCGGAAGCAATGTTTGGGGCATTCGTCGCTGTAATGCTCTGCTTTGTGCGCTGTGGGGCCGTTTTCGCGTTGTAGTTTATCCGCTCACTCGAGGTTTAAAATGGTCAGGTGCGCCGTAATTATTTGCCCCAGTCGTAAAAGTCGGCGACAAAATAAAGCTTCGGCCAAATATATATATATGTTGTTTTTTTTTGTCAATTATTAGGAGATGTGACAAGGCGTCGTGAATGGCTGAATAAACAAGTAAAGCAGACGAAATTGTGCGGCAGCTCCAGTGAGCCACTCAAAAAGTTGGAGAACCGGCTACTGTACCAAGAGGTTTTGCACAATATCCCCCAATTATTTCACGTATTGGCGACGTGCGCGATCGAGAGCGTCGCTGTGGTCGGCTTGCCACGATTGGCCGAATGCTAAATATGACGTCAGCAAAGGGTTTCTTATCGACGGAAATAAGAGAAATGTAATAACTTTAATTTTGACATGTTGGCAGTGTTGCTTTGAGAGCGCAATGATTTCAAGCTTCCACTGTGGTAATTACAAACATCATCGAACTCGTTGTTCGAAACCTAATGACGTCACGAGATGGATCCATAGGAGGGCACCACCAAAAGATCTCGCCGCTAATATATTTTTTTTTTTTTGTCAGTCACCGAAAATGATTAGCAGACGACAGATTTTTTGCCGACCGACGTCACTATTGCGAGGCGTTCAAGTACCATCCGAGGATGTTAAGCACAAGTCACGGTTATTCTGACCCGTGTTCCATCGGCTGCTCACTACAAATTTGTTTTATCGTCTAGCGCGAGCGAGGCAAACGCTAGGGCTCTGCGGCACTGGTGATGACGCAATAAGACGCCAAATGCCTCCAACATGGCGCCAAGGAACTGATGGCAGACGACTATGTTCGTTTCGAACAACGTTACTAGGTTACCTCAGTTGTGGAACTCTCGCGAAGGGGGGGTACCCCCCCCCCCCCCCCCTTACTCACTTCAGTTTGCCTCCCGTCGTTCGAAGGGCCATCTAAATTTTTGTTTCATAACTGTGCGTTCCATAGAGCGGAGCTGAAACGCCATCTAAACGCCGTGCTTCAAAACATACGCATTCCATAGAATACACTGCAGCCGAACGTCGGGAGGCAAGCCGTGGTGAGTGAGGGGGAATACTGCTCGTGCAAACAGCGTTTACGAGCAGTTCCGTAACTGAGCTAATCTAGTCGGTTGCAAGCTAAGAAAAAACCTGAAATGCCTCTCAGAGGAAAATGTAATCCTACGCCGAGAAACGCCAGCCAATCGTTTTCATGACGTCACGATTCCGTGGACCAATCGCAATCCTTTTGAAAAAAAAAAGCTCAACATGACTGCTGGCCTTACCAACGCGACGCTAGTTTCTCGTGACAATTATTCTACTTTTTTGCACCGTGTTTTACGTGCCCGAGGTTACGCCACGAAATCTTAATGGTATCGCCTTGCGTTTGCAGCAGTTTTTGCACGACAACGTGAGAATCCAGCGACGCTATCGCCTACGAAAATTTCGAAGCGGGCGCGAGGCTTAGCACTGCTGAGAGGTATGTTAGACGGTATGTTAGACAGTATCTTGGACAGAAAATGAATTGGGAAGACGGTACATTGACATATGACTTTCTTTCTTTACTAAACAGCTATTTCGTTGACAAAAACGTATTCTAACTTATTTAAATATCCTGAATGAATTAAATAAATATTGTAGTAGTTTAAGACACGTTTCCTGGAGGAAGAAAAAGCAACGTTGCTAGCGAACTTCTTTCTCGACGGCGGAGGCACTTCAGATGGGTGCAATGCGCTTGTGGGTGGAGCTAAAAGATTGTTCTTAGGTTGCATCCGACTATAATAACGTTGGTTTCGATTTCAAAGCTAACCGGAAGTGACGTTGGGTGCAAGAATCTATTGTCACCGAATGCCAATATACGTGCACGCGAACGCCGCGTCTGAAGACAGCTACGGCCGCCCCATCTTATGAATGCGTCTGCTATACCAACGCGGCAACGCTATGCGGAGCGCAAGTTCGTTTGCTCCTTGCGCATGGTTTGCGACGATGTCAGAACGCCAAGCTTTTCTTAGCTGATCTAAAGAAATCGTGGATAGACCCCGAGGTACCTAGCATTGAGGTCTACCCACTGTTTTCCAATCAAAGCCAATCAGAACTCGGCGTGTTTCTGACGTCATCACAGCCCCTACGCAAGAAGCAGACGACTTGCTCTCTGCATAGCCATCGTTAGCTATGCGGAGCACAAGTTCGCATACTTCTTTTGCAGGGGTTGTGGTGACGTAAGAACGCCGAGCTCTAATTTGATCTGATTGAAGAATAGTGGGTGGACCTCAAAGACATCTGCCTTGAGGTCTACCCACTATCCTTCCAGTCGAGCCAATCATAGCTCGGTGTTCTGACGTCACCACAACCCCTGCAAAAGAAGCAGACGAACTCGCGCTCCGCATAGCTAGAGCATAGCTTCGGTTCCAAGCTTCGCCAAATAGACCGCGTTGCGCGCGGTCACCCCTCGCTTCGCTCGGGGAAGCTTTAATATATGGTGAATTCACTGGCGGCCATAGCTGTCTGCGCGAATGCTGAGCGCGTGTTGATGTCGAGCTTCAACAGTTCTTTTGCAACGTGCGTTCCGCACCATCCAGATTGCCGGTCTTAGCACCTTATTAATGTGAGCACGTTCTGAGCATGCGCTCTAAACAGCGCCCTCAAATATAGTGTCCAGTGAATAAGGAGTATTCACTGGGCGCCATATTTGTGAGTGATGTCTAGAGCGCATGCTCTGACCGAGCCCCCATCAATAGGCTGCTAAGACCGGCCATCTTGAGGGTGCGGAATGCACGATACAAAAGAGCTGTGGAAGCTCGCCGTCAGCACGCGCTTAGCAGTCGTGGACACAGCTATGGCCGGCAATGAATAGTTCCTATACCCCCTATAATCTCACGCCCGTGCGTGTACCAAGCGTCGTCGGTACCGCCAAGAGTTCGCCAGGCGACCGCGCTCTCTGCTCTCAGTGTCGACCTCCACAACGGCACGTCCCACTTTGGCTATCGTTGCGGCGTTCATGTTAGCAGAAGACCTTCGAAAGATGGCGTCTCCCGTTGCTGGCTTCAGACGCTGCGTTTGTGTGTTCCTCTATAAGACGCTTTTCATGGCAAGCACCACCAGGTGGTGCTCCAGTCTTTGACGTCCCAGGTAGCTTCCGGTTCATAAAAGGAATGACCAAAGCCTACCTTAATACCACTGCTTCAAATGGCGATGAAACATTCTCCAGGTGAACGCCAAAAAAACAGAAGAGCGCAAGATCTTTTAATATTTTTCGAATATTCTTGTAAACCAACTTGCCTCCTACCAGACATTATAGTGTGCACCGGAAGGCTTTCGTTAAACCGCCAACGTTTTTGTCTGTGTAGCATCGATGCTTTCTAGCACTGGTGACATAAGCAAGTTCCACAGGCTAGCAAAGATGTAGCGACCGGAAATCGCTTGGGACGCAAGCGGCAATTCATGTTTGCAAACAGCAAAAGGGTCTTATAAAGAAGACGCTTCGCTACCATGGTGACGCTTAACATAACAAAACGGACTTTTATTGTGCGTAAGGAGACGGCGGGGTGGCGAGGTTTAGGTACTTAATTGGGCTCTTTCGCCGTGCTTTTGAATGGGCGGAACGTGAACAAAAAGAGTTCGAAATAAGGATTTAACGCAAAACAGGCTTGTGCAAGATACTCAGAAAAAAAAAAAAAAAAAGTTAATTAAGTTACTGAGTACTAGGTGGGAAAGTAACTGCGGAGAATACCAAGCTGAAATCTGAGAAAGTATCTGAGTAGAGTACTAAATACTTGAAAGTGCTAACTCGTAACTTCAAAAATACTCTTAACTTACAATTTATTCTGCAATTTACTGTAGACAACTAAGTACAAAAAAAAAAAAAAAAAACGAAGATGAACAAACCGTCATTACCAAAACACTTTCCACGGATGCACTCTAAAGTTGGAAGTCAAAGCTTGCATTGCGCTTAGAAGGTTCTTCTCTGTTTCTTCAACACATTCAAATGTTTCCCCGAAATGCTGCCATCGCAGAACGAAAGCCGCTCCATCGCGTTTAGGTCTGAACGCTCGAGTCTTCAGGCTGATGCCAAACGCGTGTACGAGGCCCATTCAAGAAATGACAGACGGACAAAATCCAATAAAAAAATTTCTAGGTACGTTGGGCATAGTCTATGTTAAGTTAGTGGACTTATATTGTGTAGTTAAGCTGTTTATTTCTGTCTGAGAAAGAAAAGCGCTTGCCAAGAGGAAATGTTTTTGTTTTTCGGCACAGCTCGGGTTGGCTCGTTTTCGCAGGAAGCATGCTGTTTCTGTCAGGTGCAGTCTGTTGTTATTATGGTACCCACCGGCGAGAAACTTGAGTACAGTTGTCCGGCATGCATCTTTGCTCGATCACGACCGCCTTCTGAATTCGTGCATTTTTGCTCGTACGGCATGTGTAATGTCTAGGCAGGAAAGGGAGATCACTGGCGTGTCTAAAAATTGGGCAGTAACTTACGAAGTAAGTACAAGTTACTTGCAAAGTACTTAAGTTAGAGTATTAAATACTCACCTCTAAAAGTATATGTAAAATACCAAGTTACTCGAAAAAATATTTAAGATAAGGTAACTTGAGCAAAGTATTTATGTTGCGTACAAGTCTGACGCAGATAGCTGATTTTCTTCTGCGCCTAATATTTTGACGAGCCTTACACGAAAAATATGTTTTCGGCTCGCATTTTGGACGACGTTTCTTATATTGTGACATGGGGGCTGAACTACCAATGTGCCCTTTCCTGGCTTTATGCTCACTTCCGAGTAAAGGCGCATGGTTATAGAAGGTCGTGTATTAAAGTTGCCATTTGGGCTAATTAGTCGTGTATCATCAGGGTTAGCTGTTCCATTATGTTGCAGAGTTTCCAAAGTTTCGATATGAAGAGCCTGATTATTGAAAAAATTACAGGAGTACACTTAAGTCTGCTCACGTGTATGAAGGCGAAAGCATTATAGTCCCGCGGGAGAAATGTCTTCGAGTAAGGTTTCTACACGTATTAAAGTTTAGGACGACGTCGAGAACGACGCCTAGAGGACGACGTCGAGGACGGCCTCTAGGGCGACATCAAGAACGACATCTACGACGACTTCTAGGACCACCTCTAGGAGGACCTCCAGAACGGCGTCTAGGGCGACGTGAAGAACAACACCTAAAGGACGAAGTCTAGCACGACCCCCTGGACGACCTCCAGAAGGACCTCCAGGACGACCTCCAGGATGATCTCAAGGACGACGCCTAGAGCATGACGTCAGGACGACCTCTAGAACGACCTTAAGGACGACACCAATGACGGCGTCGTCCTTGATCATACGATTGAGTGGCGCGTGCTTGATGACGTATTTTTATGGCCATCTTCCGGGCACAACGATGCCGGTTTTTCGCGCAATAAAACAAGTAAGGCTTTCGCATTAAAAAAAAAAAGATACTGACAACGTCGTGCTTTTGGGACGCCACAGCTATAGCTGCACTTAGCCTAAAAACAATGCTAGAAATTAATAGCATCTGGTGGCCGACATGCGGAACTCTGAAAACAAGTCAGAGAAAAAGCCGCCTCGGTGGCTCCGGTGCAAAGCGCCGGCCTACGGATCCCCAGGTGGCGGGTTCGATACCCGTCCGAGGTGCCCGCAGTATGACGGAGGCATGTTGCGGAGCAGACGCCATGTAACTGAGCTTTCGGTTGCACGTCAAAAGATCCCCAGGTGGTCGAAAGTAATCCTCAGTCCTCCGCTGGGGCGTGCCAGATTCCCATGGTTGGTTTGGCATGTAAAACCCCCAAGTTTGTTTTTGAAGTCAGAGAAAATTTCGTCGCTGTCGCCAACACCACGTCTTGTCATAAGCTCATAAAAATCGTAACACATGAGAGCTGCGAACTGCGTCATTCGCCAAGGATTCGGTGAGTTCGCCGCGGAGTCGCTTTGGATCACTTGAGAGCGGATCTAAAAACAAAGTCACCGGCTGATCGGCACCGATGGGGAGATCAGAATACCTCACGACGAGAAGGTTCCCCCCTTCTATTTTTATTTGTCTCGTCACCAACAGCAACAAAGACAAAGTCAGCGTGAGTGGCGCCTGAACTAAAGGGAGGAATCTATTTATTCTTCGCACAAGCGCGACAAACTTGCCACATGTTAATTTTTTTTTTTTTTTGCAATGTACAATGCTTTTTAGGCATCCATGCCGGCAGCAAGCCCTTGTCTCGTTAAAGCCTGGTTCAGACAGTTCCGACAGCAGTGACAGTTACTGAGGCGAGTGTTTGCCGTGCACAGTAGGATCGACAAGCAATGCAAGAAGTAGCTTCGCGAAACAATCATGAACCGCGGTTGTTCCTCTGTCTCTGTCATTACTCCCCTTTTCAGGCCGGTTCCCACTGAAGTTACCGGATCCCGGGAAAGTAGGCCATCGCTTTCCTTCCCTGCCAGGACACACATGGACACAATCATGCAGACGACCAAAACCTCGCAAGGCGATTGGCTGATCTGTCTCCGTTGCCATGGCAATCGCCATTCGGGTCCTTTCGAGTCTTCGAAGCTTCGAACTTGTAATTCTAAACCAGTCGTGCCGAGATCGTCGTGGAGTTTCACCGTATACAGAATGCGTTCCTCGCCAGTGTAAGCGTCTTCGACACTCTATATGCAATCAACTTATCAGTCATGCTTATCTGCACCGATTTCTTACGATTCTATTGCTCTTATTACGTAGTTCAACGTAGGAGAATTATTTTTTTAATGACCCCAAGCACCGATGCTGCATGTGGCGGTTTGCGGATAGTGAAATTTTCGTATACAAGAAACGTCTCTGTAAAGTTGCCCGTCCCCAGCGAATTTAGATCGGATCACCAAAAATGGGGAGGGGTAAGCGAAGGGGGCGAGGGGAGGGGGAGGGGGTCGAGAAAAAACTGGTTCGAACCAAAATGGCGACTAGATTGACGCTACATTTCCAGGATCTAGTGATTTTAGTTCACACTCGTCAGTTCACACACCTGCGCCCGTTACGTCCCCAGCAACCAAAACGACAGCGACAACCGGGGTCATGCCTGCTTCACAAAGTTACTTGTTGTATTCCTTGACACGTTTTTGCACGCTGAATAGTTGCTTCGGTGAATTTGTCGTTGCTGTCGTTTCGGTCGTTCTGAGAGCTATAGACGCAACTGTTTGAACCAGAGTTTAGTACGAACGCAACCGACGCAGATCCGTTATACAGGAACCTTCGAGACGCGTCGGAATTTCGCGGCAGGTGACCCCCGCAGGCAACGACAACACCTTTAATCTTTCCCCGAGCGGGGCTGACAGAAGTGCACGCCCGGATCGAGAGAGCACTGCATGCGCGGGTTCTTGGAGCAGTTCCAGCGGAGGCTTTGTGCCGGCGGCTCGAACCCCGAAATAGAGCCACCTTGCTCGGCAAAGGACGAGGCAAGGGCGACAGCGAGCCCCCTTAGGGTAGCCTCAGTGGCGGCGACATTTGAATACGGCTGATGATTGCACTTTTAGGGACACTAGGACGGGGGGAAAAAGAGCGGCTAAGAATGCGGAGAGCAGAAAGTGAATAGGGATTATTTTGTGCACCTATTCGTTCATGCACTTCACTCGCTGTCCAGTATCGGGATAAAATGGTAGCATATTTAACCGTAAGTAGCTTGCTTGCGTTTTCTTATTGTGAACAAGGGTGAAAGTGTCGTAAAGTTCGGAACGTGATTGTACATTTTCAGGAATGTCTAGCATATACTTTTGTAAAAATAATTGTGATTAAAACAAAACTTAAATTTTTTGTTTTTGTTTTTACGTTAAAGTTAATCTTATGCGCTCACACCACGTTTCCGTGGTCGCTGCCGCCTTTGTGTTGTTCAAGTGCCTCCAGTTCTTATGAGTTTCTTATATTATTCCACTGATAACGAGATAACCAAGGATATTTACACACATTTACGCATTACGACATTTACACAGAATATTAATAATTACAATCAAAGATTTCTATGCAAGAAAATTTCCGAAACACGTCAAATAAACACGTTTTAAACACGAATTCACAACTTACCAACGAACTGCTTTCTACGAAACGACGCGAAATATATAAAAAATAATAATTTTTAAAGTTATTTTACGAATATATATAAAAATGCTTATAGTCATTATTGTAGTTCAGTGATTAATGCAGAAACGCAGCTCATTTCTTTATATGTGGCAATATTACACGTCATATGTATAAAAATTAAAAATAAAACTCCTGTTGTTTCTTAGTTTTCTTTAACCATTTAGAGGGACTCGAACTAACTTGTGATGGCAAAACATTGAGTAACATATGTGACCTCTTCAAGAGAAAAAGCCCAAGCCTTCCCTCAAAATGAGCTAGCTGGTCTTCGTTACAGGGGCTTTGCCGCAGGACGTCAACTTCAAAGTGCCATTTTCTAGAACCGACAACAAATGCTGTACAGCGGTGCCGCTCTACCGTAGGTTCTAAAAAAGTTATACTGACCCTTGTTTTTTTTTTGTGTTTTTTTTTTACGTTTCTTTATAAGATTATCCCCCCCCCCCCCCCCCCGGTTCTTTTTTTTCATATTATTTTTAAATTGAGGGTTTTTGCGGAGCACCGTAGAAGGCTGCGCATGCCTTATATCTAGGGCTCCGTGTTTTCGGATAAATACGAAAAACTCCGAAAAACACCCGCCGGTAAAATCGTGGTCAATTCGGATTTATCCGATAACCTCCGAATGCACCACCCACCCCCCACCCCCCTAAAAAAAAAAAAAAAAAAAAAAAAAAAAAAAGTTATTTTTCTTTTTTTTTTTTGTGTGTGCAATTTGATTAGCACGGAGTCAATGGTCCTCGGAAAATGGCACCGTAATTATCTTTCAAATCTCAGACCGTTGTCAAAAGGGGTCTTGCCGCTTGTCTCGTCGAGGTTGATTCAGGGCAACAGGTCATAGTACATTCGGGTCACGACAAAAGCCACTTTTTTGGTTTCCAGTTTGAGCCATGCGATTTGTGATTTAGAGAAAGGAGAAGGTATGTTTTTTTTTATCAGTGAAAGATGGACCATAGAGATTGTATTAAATAGAGAAAAAGGACAGTTGAAACTTTCTATTACATCCTTAACCACTCCACCTCGCGCGGCCGCGGGCTAGATTGATGGAATAGGATGAGATCGCTGCAAAGCGGAAACCTTTTGGTTTCCGCTTTGTAACGACTGCCCCCGGGAGTTTATTGATTTTAAGGTATCGACGTTTGTTGAAGCAGCGCTTTTGTAGTGGGACAAATTAATATTGCCGATGGCAATGGCACGAACGTCAAATTCAACTGAAACAATTTTAATCGATACAAGCGCGTTTTATTTTTTATCTGGCATACGTTTACATTCAATTATTATTTATTTATTTATTTTTAATAGGAAGACAGCGAAATTAAACTCCGAATTTCGGAGATTTGGGAATAAAAAAAATATAAACTCCGATAAACTCTGAATCTTCGGCAAAAAATAAACTACGAAAAACATCCTCCGAATTTGACGAAAAATAAACTCGGAAAACACGGAGCCCTACTTTTATCTAGGGCTCCGTGTTTTCGGATAAATCTGAAGAACTCCAAAAAACACCCGCCGGTAAAATTTTGGTCAATTCGGATTTTTCCGATAAACTCCGAATATCTATGTGTCAGTATTTTTTTTTTCTTCTACAATTTGATTAGCAAAGAGTCAATGGTCCTGGGAAAATTCTACCATAATTATCTTTCAAATCTCGGACCGTTGTCAACAGGGGTCTTGCCGCTTGTCTCTTCAAGGTTGATTCAGGGCAACAGGTCGTTCGTTGTACATTCGGGTCACGACAAAAGCCACTTTTTTTGTTTCCGGTTTGGGTCATGTAATTTGTGATTTAGAGAAAGGAAAGGGTATGTATTGGTAACAGTGAAGGCGATGGACCATAGGGATGGTATAAAATTGGGAAGAGGGGCAGTTCAAACTCTCTATTACCCCCTTAACCACTCCACCTCACGCGGCCGCGGGCTAGATTGATGAAATAGGATGGGATGACTACGAGCTTCCTAGCGACTACCTCCGGGAGTTTATTGATTTTAAGGCATCGGCGTTTATCGAAGTGCCACTTGTGTGTGACTTTTATCGTGGATAAACAACGCTACGTCCGTGTCACTTCTTTGTCTGGTCCTCGTCTGTTCGCGCTGTTTTTAAATCCGATGGATAAATTAGTATTGCCAATGGCAATGGCACCAACGCCAAATTCAACTGAAAATATTTCAATTGATACAAGCGCGTCTTTTTTTCTTATCTGGCATACGTTTACATTCAATTATTATTTATTTTTAATAGGAAGACAGCGAAATTAAACTCTGAATTTCGGAGATTTGGGAATAAAAAAAATATAAACTCCGATAAACTCTGAATCTTCGGCAAAAAATAAACTTCGAAAAACACCCTCCGAATTTGACAAAAAATAAACTCCGAAAACACGGAGCCCTACTTATATCCCTATAATGTGGGTGGCTTTAATAGTTTTCAATTATTCCCAACATGTTTCTAATTAAAATACCTATAAATGTATTATATAAAGGTTAATTACTAAAAGTAAATATTAACCTAGTTATATCAAAGACTTATTTTTTCCCTAAATTTGCCCTTTGGCAGGAACCAATTATACATCAACCCTTTTTCTGTGCGATGAGTACTTTTCGCAGGAACGAGTTGACCCGCGTTTCGTGAAACACCCTGTATGTATAGCTGAGTGCTTCTCCCACGGACATGACTTTCATATAGTTTATATTTCACAGCAATATACAAAATATGACTCGGACCATCACTGTATCAACTGAGATGGAAACACCCAACAACAAAACCCCTTGTTGGTATCGACTTCGGTCTGGATTTCATTGCACGGTACGCATGGATACTTAGAAATGGTAAGCTGGTTTGTTTATCGTCACGCGATGGTTGGAAACCAGTTACAGACTCTCCAAATAATACTTCCCTCCCTCACTTTCTTTTTTTTAGCGGTGATGGGTGTTTTTTTTTTTTCTTTTTTTTTTTGTGGGTGCTTTGGGTTTTACGGTGGTGTGCTGTGCATGCAGCTCTCAACTGCCAGCAGTAATGGTGTCAGCCGACAGTCCACCGTGAGCAAACGGCCCGGGGAAGTCCTGGGGAAGGGGGGGGGGGGGGGTGGGAGGATGCTACGAAAGAAAACTCAAATAGAAAACTAAGCTATGCACATCAATAAAGGTCTCTTTGGAGCACACGTCGTGCGCCTAAGCCCCTATAATGAGACAAGCTAGCTCAATTTGAGTGAAAGTTTGTTGTCGTTTTTCTCTTAAGGGGGTCATATGTTACTAAATGTTTTGCCATCACAAATTGGTTAAAGTTAAGCAAAAGAGAAAAAGGGGGGAGATATCTTGTTAATATTGACGTCCAGTTTTGCCACATTTATAGGAATGCGCTGCGTTTCTGCACTAATAACGTAACTACAATAACGACTAAGCATATTTTTCTTATATACTCGTAAGACGCATTTAAAGAGGATCATTTTGACTTATTTTGCGTTGTTTTATATGAAGTAGTTCGTCGGTAAATAATTTGTGAATGTGTCTTTAAAACTTGTTTATTTGACTTGTTTCGTAAATTTTCGTGTATAGAAATATTTTATTGTAATTTTAATAATTCTGTGTACATATTGTAAACCATTTATTAAATGAATAGAAAAAAAAATATTACTACGTGCCTGCTTCGGTGTGAAATTTCCGTCTCTGGAAACTACCATAGCGAAACTTTGCCAACCTCCGTGGCTCGAGCTGCGAAATTTTATATCTTTGCGGAAGCTACAGCATTCGCATGTAGCTGAATGCTCCTCCCAAGAACATGGATTTAACAAATCTTTTTTTACATAACTATAAAAAATGTGATTCGGATTATCACTACACGATCTGACGTGGAAACACCCTACTGCGCACGAGCGAAACGCGTTTTAGAGCCCCGTATATGCAAAGGTGGCAGCACACGTACAGCGATTATTAGAACGGTCTATAGACACCTCGCCGGAGAATGTATCTCCCTTTTAATGTCATAAGTGTCTATCACGACATGCTCCTGTGCTGCGCATCTCCAAAAACAGGTTGTCATTCAACAGTGCAGGCGCATAGCTCTACCTTTCAGAACACGCTTTTCTTCCGTGTGTATCGTCGATTCCCAAAGGTGAGTTTTGACCGGTGTGGAATCATCTGTATTGCCGAAGCATGCATGACCGCATAAAGTACGCTAGCACGGCTTCAGGAAGTCCATCCTGTAATAAAACCGTCGACTTTGGAGAAACACATCTTGTGCGTTTTACTCTTTCCGCGTACTGTATCTTAGTAACACTGCAGGGCGTTATTGAGATTTCAGAGTGGGTGTCGCAGGAATGAGCCCTTGTCATTGTCAAGAGACAGCGTCAACTTAACCTAGTCAGCTGTGAAGGAAAGGAGGGTCAGCATACGAGGAGTCACGTGACCGGACTCACCACCAGAGGTCGTCCCAGCGCCACAAGATGGCGGCGGCGAGCGCAAGGACCGCCATCACGGTCGTCGTCACACCGGTGGCCACCATCTTTAGACCATGGGCGCAGACACTCCGGCCACCCTTGCCAAGTTCCGATCTTTTTTCGTCTGCGTGTGCTTGTCGTCTTTGCGATCCGTCGTCTGTTTTGTCCCCTGCCTGTCGGACGCGGCAGTGCTACCCCGAGCCTCACGAGCGTTTCAAAATAGAAGGATGCCTGGCTGGCGTACCTACATTTGAACGCAAGCTCTGAAGATCTGTGAACGAACAAGCGCTCACGGTCGTGGCGCGTTCCGCCTATGATACATATTACTTTTTTTCTTTTTCTTATTTTTTCGTCTCGGAATCATCTCGGCACTTGGGTCATCGACGCCGCAGTCACTGCCAGTCTGAGGAACGCTAAACGTGGCGAGCAACGGTCTGCGGCCAAGAGGAAGTTTTTCACGCATCGTAGCGTTATCGGAGTTATCCGTACGACCTACTGAAAACTCCCTAATAAAGATTGCAGGGTTATCCGATAATAACGCCGAAAACCTAATCACAAGGCAAGACGCCTGATGTTAATGAGCCACGTCTTGTGATTCTATAGTATCATTAGTATGGCGCAAGACAGCACCGATTCACCGATGTTGGAGAACAAAAAGAGGCAGTAGACGGCAAGCACCATGAGAGCTCATCCAGCTTGAACCAGATGCAAAAACTCTTTGGGCAGTTCACAGATTTCCAGTTGACAGTGCTATCGACAGAGCTTGCTCGGGGCATATGCGAGCGTATGCAAAATCAAAAGGACGCGTCTGGCGTCGTATTGAGTACAGCCGTTTCTCGCTGCTCCTTAAAACCCGGCAGGCGGCGTCTTTTACGGCTCACGCTTGCTGCGGTCAGCGTACGGTCAGAGGCTACTGGTCAGAGCGTAGGGAACAGCTGGACGGACGTTGGGGCGTGTGGCTCGGACTCCGAGCGACGACCCTTTTACATACAGTTTTGATTTACAGCTTACAGGTCGTTAGTCTGGTGGCGCGTCTGCACGCCTTGCCTATATATTGCTCCGTTCGTGGGTAGACCCGTGGGGCTCCAAATTTCCCGATGGTTTGTGTTTTTGTGGGTTTTTTTTTTTTGTGTACCCGTGTTTCTACGTTGTACGGGGTGCCTACTTAAAGAAACAGCGATGATTGGTAGCTGCAAGTCTTTTCACGTAGCATCTGTTACATTGACTTGTGACATATGGCAGCTTGGTTTGTGAGCCGTATGCGTGAACGCATTTTGATTCCCTAATACATAGTGTTCGTGTGATTGGTAGCTGAAAGTCTTTTCACATAGCATCTGTTACATTGACTTGTGACAAATGGCAGCTTGGTTTGTGGGCCGTATGCGTGAACTCATTTTGATTCCCTAATACATATTGTTCGTGAAGCTTTGTGCGTCGAAACAGTACGAAGGAGGCATGACACGTTAGTTTCCGCGTTTTCGGAGTTTATTTTGCCTGAATTCGAAGGATATTCTTGCGAGGTTATTTTGCCCAGAAAGTCTTGATCTTGTAAAGGGTGTCTATGCCTCACTTTTCGAAGTTCTAATTTTTTAATGAAGTACCCATCTTGACCGTACTTAGCGATTATATTGTGTATATCTCCGAGACTTCAGAAATAAAAGTAACGTTCGGCAGAAAAACTGAAATGTGAAGGAAACACGCGCTTTTAGGACATCTATTGATCGCGAAACTTTGTTGCGCCATTTCAAGGATTATTACTTCGAAATAAAGGTGTTGTTTTAAGTGATCGCTAACTAGAGTGGACATACACTTCACCTCTTTCGCCTATATCGCTCGCACCTCTCTCACCTTCTCTCCCAGCCTCGCCCCAATGGATAAGGTTTATTTTGGAATATTTGTATTTTCATTCTGAAATGAACATAATCCTCCCAATAATTTGATTACAACCACGCACCGGTCATCGCGCAGAGCCATGTCTTCGTCTCGCAACCCCTTTTTTTCCCTTCTGTACTACACGGACTTCACCCACAGTCTGTGAAAAGAGGAACATAAAAAGGATCATCTTCCTCGTGAAATTGGAGGTGACATGTTAGCGTTCAAAGAGCTGTTTTTTTGTCTCCCCCGCGATATTGCGTTTTGATTTTGTATGTCGCCATTTTAAAGTCCATTCTCAACTTCCGCGTTGAAACTAATAAAACGTTGTACATATAGCATGTCTTAAGAATCCGAAGGGAGTATGAAAAAAAAAAAAAAGAAGATCACCCTTGAGTTTTTTTACTGATCAACTTAGTTTTACTCAAAACTTAAAAAAAGCTCGTATTTTGTATGTAACCAAGGTCTGTCAATTTGGGCGAGTCTTGCTACTTCGGAGTTCTATACCATGTATTTACTCGAGTCATAGACCCGCTGTTTATAAACAAAGCTTGCGAGTCCACCTTTCTCTGGAGCATACGGGTATCCAATTATCGCGCTCGACAGAAGCAGCCCAGCGACGTACGGGGCAGAGATAGTGTCTTCCCGCACACATGCCATCTGCGCAGATTGCGTTTTCACGGAGAATCATTTTCTCGACCTCGTTCATTTGCGTATACGTTTATGTACAACGCGATGATTGGCTGCGCTTTGTGGGAAAGGAGACGCATGGCACTTGCTCATAAACAGTGCGTCTATTAGTGGACTAAATACATCGATTGATAGATGTAGGGCAGAGCTTCGAGGGAAATGACTGTTCTCGATCCAATCGTTGCTTTTGAGAGCGGTGTCGAGCTGTGTGCAAACTTGCAGCTCCATGGCCTTCTGTAAAGCCTTTCCTGAGCTAAAAGGGAACGATCATTTCCCCCGATTACCATGTGCATCATCAGGCCGTATTTTGTTTTGGTGCTGCAACGAGGGTTTAGAGAGGGGAGCACGAGTATTCTCGAGGGTGTATTTCGCTCAACGCAGATCGTTTCAGCGCTTATGAGCGAGGGACTCAAGACCTGCTCTTTGTTTTCCCTGACACTTTTTCTGCTTCCAGGGAATTGTTACTTGCGCGAGAAGCAAAAAGCCCGTTACGCCTCCCGTACCGACCAGGTTTCGTTTTGAGGACGTCGATGCTACGAGGGGCGTCCCAAAAATTATCGACCTGATATAGAAGGATTGCGAGCACAGGGACGAAACTTTAATGTAGCACATGGGCACTTTTTAAGATCTGCGACACCAAAAATCGGCGCATGCGCGCAAGATGACTCTCCTGTGGCGGCCGTCAACAGGTGGCTATCCGCACAGCCGAGCTTGAACAGAGAAAGTGAAGACACGTTCGGTGATTGGATATATTTGTCTCGGAAGGACTTAACTACGGCAAACGCCCATAAAGGCACGATTGCGACGTACGGACAGGATGCCCCATCCTACAGCGATGTAAGGAATAGGGAGTTCTCGAAATTCAATCGAGTATGGAAGTGTGATGTATCTACCGGCACACGGCCGGCGGGCAAGTCTGCGAGCGCTGCGCACGAGCGCGTGGGTTTGTCTCGAGAGCTGGCTGCGCTCTCGTGAGACATATAAAAAA
Organism: Ixodes scapularis; assembly: GCF_016920785.2. Lineage (NCBI taxonomy): Eukaryota > Metazoa > Arthropoda > Arachnida > Ixodida > Ixodidae > Ixodes > Ixodes scapularis. The sequence goes on along the minus strand of NW_024609882.1, from coordinate 18,417,719 downwards.
CAATCTCAACCGTTTCGGATGCTTCGAATGACTGTCTCGTCATTACCCCAGCTAAGGTCGTATGCCTAGCTAAGGTTATTCTACACTGGCGACGAGGTAGTGAATGAACGAACACGCATCTTCGGACGTCTCCACGATGCCAGCTACCCAAGGTAAGCTGGAAGAATTCGACGGCGCCGGGTGGTCATCGTGGGCAGAACGACTGAACTTCTACTTTGAAGCGAATGGGGTAACTGTCGTTACGAAGAAGAGGGCACTTCTCCTCACCTTGTGCGGCGCCAAGACCTATGAAACGGTGCGAGCATTGGTGGCACCTAAGAAGCCTGGCGAAGTGGCATACGACGACATAATGAGCATGCTGCATACCCATTTCGACCCGCAGCCGTCCGAGCTCTTCAGCAGAAGCAAGTTTCAGCGGAGAGACCAGGAGACAGGCGAGTCCATCAGCGATTATGTTGCGGCACTAAGGAAGCTCGCCGTCGATTGCAACTTTGGAGTTCCGACGACCGCAACAGCCAGCACCAGCGCCAGCACCAGCACCAGTGCGAGCGGCGATGAGCCGGTCACCGCATCGTCCACAACAATGCTACCACTGGGGGTGATGCTACGGGATAGGTTCGTATGTGGGATTGCGGACGAACACCTTCAGCAAAGACTATTTGCAGAGCCGGACCTAACATTCCAGAAGGCGTATGATTTCGCATTGAGAGCAGAGAGTGCTGCAAGACAGCAAAAAGACGTCAAAGCTCAAAAGACCACCATTAACGCCGTAACCAAAAGTCAAAAATCAACAGTACGTGAAAACCGGAACCTAGGCGAGCAAAAGAAACAGGACTTCGCATCAAGTGAACAACGATGCCATCGCTGTCACGAACAACACGTCGCAGCTACATGCAGATTCCGCACGGCACGCTGCAATTTTTGCCGAAGGACCGGACACATTGAAAGGGCGTGTTACCAGAAGACTGAAACAAATCAACGGCGGCGATCAACACACGCGGTTAGTCATGATGAGTCGGCACCTTCGAGTGATGACGAGGATAACCAAAACTTATACGAGCTGAACAGCGTAAATTATACCACGTCGGTGAAGAAGTTTATGGTCTCACTCAAAGTCGAAGGACGACCCATGGAGTTCGAAGTGGACACCGGAGCTGCGTGTTCCATCATCAGTGAAGACACATACAGGAACACCTGGCCTAAGAATGCCTTTTCACTGAACAAAGAACATATCACGCTCCGACCATGGGCAGGAAAACAACTACAAGTTCTCGGGTCGGCAGAAGTGCGCGTCCGACACAAGTCAAAAGACTATCTGCTCCCGCTAATCGTGGCCTCAGGTTCGGGCTGCAATCTGCTTGGGAGAAACTGGTTCCCGGCACTCAATATCGGAGTCAGCGGGATATACCAGCTTGAACGGGGCAAGACCCTTCATGACGTGTTACTGACACACGAGGAAGTTTTTGATTTAGAGATAAACGGGCACAAGGGCCACGCGGTACATCTGGAGCTGAAGGAAGATGCGACACCGCGCTTTTTAAAGGCTCGACCGGTTCCTTTCGCAATGCGAACCGCAGTGGAGGCAGAACTGCGGATGCTCCAAAACCAAGGCATAATCGAGCCGACGCTGCACTCCGACTGGGCAACACCGGTGGTGATCGTACGAAAGAAGGACGGCACTATACGGATGTGTGGAGACTATAGAAGCACGGTGAACGCGGCTGCAAAACCAACGGTGTATCCAATGCCAACGGTAACGGACCTTCTGGCAAGTGTGCAGGGAGGCACCATATTTTCGACGCTGGATCTCACTCAGGCATATCAACAGCTGCACGTGACAGCAGAGACAGCAGATGTGCTCACCATTAACACTATCAAGGGACTATACAGGGTTAAACGAATGCCCTTTGGAATTTCGGCTGCACCAGCGATTTTCCAACGCTACATGGAGACAATCCTGGCAGGACTACCCGGCGTGGGAGTCTACCTGGATGATGTTATTATCAGCGGAACCACAAAAACAGAGCACCTTGAGCGTCTCGAGGCAGTTTTGAGCAGGTTGGTGAACGCCGGGCTTCGCTTAAAAAGGTCAAAGTGCCATTTCGGTGTCGAAGAAGTGAAGTTTCTGGGACATAAGATAAATGCAACGGGAGTACACACAACAGAAGAAAAACTGAGAGCAATCAAAGAGATGCCGGAACCGACCAGCCGGGCCATGCTTCAGTCTTTTCTGGGACTCCTGGCATTTTATGACCGCTTCATTCAGAACCGAGCATCAATAGCCAAGGTGCTGTACATGCTACTTGAGAAAGACGCTCCATGGCAGTGGGGTGCACGTCATCAGCAGGCGTTTCTGCAACTGAAAGAAGCCATCGCGGAACGTACAGTTCTAGCTCATTATGACGACAATAAGCCGCTGGTATTGTCGTGTGACGCATCACCATACGGCATCGGTGCGGTACTGGCGCACCTAGACAAAGAAGGAAACGAGTCTCCCGTAGCTTTCATTTCTAGAACATTGGGAAAGGCCGAGGAAAACTACTCCCAGTTGGACAAGGAGGGTTTAGCTATAGTTTACGCTACAAGCAGGTTCCACCGCTACATTTCCGGTCGACATGTTACCATCACAACGGATCATCAACCACTACTGGGAATTCTAGGTCCACAAAGTCCGGTTCCGCCCATTCTTTCGCCACGCATGAAAAGGTGGTGCGTTAAGCTCACGGCCTATAACTACGATCTTGTCTACCGACCAGGAAAACGGAATCAGAATGCAGACGCTTTGAGCAGACTACCTTTACCGGCAAGCGTCGACGAGCCACAGCCTCCCGGAGATGTGCTCATGCTGGAAGCGTTGACCAGGCCACCGATTACTGTCGAGAAACTAGCAGACAAGACAAAAGAAGACGCTACTCTTTCCCGTGTGTACGACGCAGTTCAGAGTGGAAATTTCAGGAACCTTAAGGAAGACATCTTTCAAACATTCAGGAACAAGCACACTGAACTAGCGACACAGCGAGGATGTTTGATATGGGGATCACGTGTGGTGATACCAGCGTCTCTGCGGCCTGAGTCCTTGACTCTTGTACACTCAGGACATCGTGGAATCGTGGCCATGAAAGCCTGTGCCAGAAGTTACATGTGGTGGCCAGGAATTGACAAAGATATTGAATTATGTGTGGCGGAATGTGCCCATTGTCAAACAAACCAGAAAACCAGGATAAAAGTACCGATGACAAAATGGGAACGACCATCAACAGCCTGGGATACACTTCACATGGACTTTGCGGGTCCAGTGGAAGGGAAAGTATTTCTGGTCGTTGTAGACGCATACACCAAGTGGCTGGAGGTGCGAGTAGTTAGCAGCATGGCATCAAGCGCTGTAATCAAGGAGCTGCGGGGATTATTCGCCACATTTGGAGTGCCAAAGAAGGTTTGTTCAGACAATGGGGCTGCGTTCATCTCAGAAGAAATTGCGACGTTTTACCGCATGAACAACATCATCGCAGTCACGAGCGCACCTTACCACCCGGCAACCAACGGGCAGGCTGAGCGGATGGTACAGGAGCTCAAACAAGCTGTAGCTAAAAAAGGAAGGGAAGACCTGTCGTGCGTGTTGTCACGTTTTCTATTCAAGCAACACACGACAGTGCACGCAACAACGGGCAAGACTCCTGCGTGGATGATGTACGGCCGAGAATTGCCTTCTGCACTGGATCGACTCAAGTCATCCCTCTTCAAGCAGTTGCCTGAAGAAAACAGCGATATCCAGAAATTTACTCGTGGACAACCCGTGTGGATTCGACAGTTCCCGAACGAGCGAAAGTGGATGCCGGGGTCCATCGCACGCCGCGCCGGACCACGATCCTGGATGGTTGACACAGAGCGGGGTCAAGTCAGACGACATCTAAACCATATTCGACATCGCGCTCCGAATTCGAGCTGCTGGGAGACACAGCCGCCACCACCAGTTTGGGACATGTGCTTACACGATCGCCGGGGCACACATTCGGGCGCGAATGGTCCAGAACAAACAACTAAACAGCACAGCACAGACGACGACGTTCGCCCATTACCAACAGTGGGATCTGCCTTGTCAACCGCGACGCGGGTGAGCTCCCGGGCGCGTCGACCACCGGACAGATACGGTGCCCACGTCTAAGGAGGAAGGGGTGTGATGTATCTACCGGCACACGGCCGGCGGGCAAGTCTGCGAGCGCTGCGCACGAGCGCGTGGGTTTGTCTCGAGAGCTGGCTGCGCTCTCGTGAGACATATAAAAAACAATCTCAACCGTTTCGGATGCTTCGAATGACTGTCTCGTCATTACCCCAGCTAAGGTCGTATGCCTAGCTAAGGTTATTCTACAGGAAGAACCTCGAATGTGAGCTGACCTGCGGAAGGCTTCGCGCAAGTAAACATCGAGCGTGCGCACAATGAGGTAACGGCAGATTGTCGAGTAAACATCCTGACCATCGCGCAGGTCACAGGCATCTCCAAAAACCACAGTTCAGCGCACCATGACCCAACACCTTGACATGCACAAGTTCTCCGCCAGGTAGGTTCCAAGACTGCTCTCGTGTGACCTAACACGCGTCTGCTACACCAGGTCCAGGGACATCTCGAGCTGTTCAGGTAAGAGCCCACAGGCTCCCATGCCGGATTTGTGACTGTGGACGAAACCTGGGTCCACCACATTCAACCCGACAACAAAGCCCGTTCTAAATAGAGGAAACGCTCGTCCTCTCTACAGCCGAAGAAGGCTCGGTTTGTTCCATCGGCAGGGTGATGGTCACGGTTCTCTGGAATTCGGAGGGCGTGCTGCTCATCGATTACCTTCAGAAAGGACACATCATCACCGGGTGCTGTTACGCAACCCTGACTTATCGCTTGAGGGACGCCATCAAGGCCAAACGACGCGGTATTCTCCGGAAGGGGGTCCTGTTCCATTATAACAATGCGCCCCCCACCACGCTGCTGAGGCGATGGCTGCCATCTACTCCTGCGGCTGTTCTCTCGTCAACCAACCACCGTACTCGCAAGACCTCGCCTCATCGAACATTCATCTCTTTCCCCAGCTGAAAAATAAACTTTCGGGTGTTGGTTTTTCGGTCATTGATGCCGTGGTCCCCTTTTTAAAAGACCCAATTTCCGAAATTTTTTCCCCCAATGGGATCCAAGCAATGGAGCATCCTTAGGCGAAGTGTGCGGACCTCAAAGGGGGCTATGTCGAAAAGTAACATAAGTTCATTCACCTCTGTCGCCTCGTTCTGGATCAGGCCGATAACTTTTTGGACGCCCTTCCGTATACAGCCGCGCCAGTTTTATTTAACAGAGAAGATTTCATGTTTTAAAGTTTTGTTAGATAAAAAAAAAAGAAAAAAAAAACATTAAACGACCCTGGCAAACCTTAATTTCATATACATATGTTCCGTGAGGTTTAGCGACACACTAAAGCTATGTGAGAAATTCTCTCTAATTTATCTGACAAAAGGTTGTTTTTTTCGCGACAAGACATTTCATTATTTGACTTGGTATGTAGAATCGTAGCGGTTTTCCGTGGGTCACGGTGCTGAGACCTACGGTTGAGTTATCCGATACTACGATTGTTATTTTATTTACTTACTTTTGTTTGACATGTTGAGAGGTATTATTGGATAGACGGAAAGGTATTGGATTAACAAACGTATATGATCTGGGTGCCACGATCTTACTATTTACATCGATTGCTTTATTTCATAAGAAGGGTGCTCAGTGGGTTCTGGTAGTGACATCCTCCGTACGGTTCAGAATAATTATCTAAAAGTGATATTATGGTAAAAAAATTGGGTTGTGTGTGTGTTTATACAGCCTAGAACTTGGTCTGCCTCACAGGAGCGACGAGTCTCCCAGCTGTAGATGAGAAATTTAGCCAGTGCGGTACAGCCGCTAGCCTGGGGTCTTTAACGTGCATCACGCAGTAGTGATACACGACCGCACACGCCGGTACGATGCTCATCCAGATCGAAACGGGCAGGGGTGGGGCTCGAACCCAGGATCCCTAGGTTCTGCAGCGCGAGCTTTCGCTCCACGTGCTCCGAGCTGGTGTGCGCTAGACCACTCGGCCACCGATCCCCTGATATTATGTAACGATCATTATCACTGCGTGGTTACATTCCAAAGCGTCAGGCACACCAAAAAAAACGGCATCTTGTATACATGTTAGTCTCTTGCGCGACCAGCAGGCATCAAATCTGTATTCCCGAAATCGGCACAGAGAAACGACGAACCCGTCACATGCATCCCTGGCGTATTCTCCAATCCCAAACTAAGTTTAGACGTCAAAGAGTTTAGCCTGAGTTATTAAATCATATTGCATCACTAGAAATTGATATTCCTCCAGTGAACAAAGATGACGTGCCTAGAACTTCATAAAACTGGACGTTGTTTGCTTAATTCATGTTTTTTATTGTTGTTTTTCTTCAATCTTGTATTGTTGTCTGCCTTATTGGGGTATTGAAGACTTGTCAAGCAGGATAAAAGTACCTTTTTTTTTTTCTCGGCATAAATAAACAATGTTTCAATGTAGCAGTAATGAGTACGAAAAAAGACAGGAACTTATATATTAATAATTGATATAACGACAGAAATGGATCGCCTCTGGGTAAAAACCAGCGAAGTGTAAAGACCCGTTTTAAACACGGCACTCTCGATCACCAATAAAACCCAAGATGCCGTCTTTGAAGGCTCCGTTAGTTTCCTCATATAACCGGGAATTCCCTCGACCGACGAGTTTCTAAAGGTGGCTCGAACCCCCCCCCCCCCCCCCCCCCTTTCCCTTTCCCTTCCCGTACAAAACGACCAGGTGAAATAACAGGGACCCACGGATTCGAGGACATGGCAAGCCCTCAAGGGCGCAGGAAGAAGACCACGTGACCGAACCCCGACCGGTCGCTCGCTCCCAAACGAGGAGACTCACCCATTCAGAAGCCAGTGGAGTTCCCAGAGCGCGAACATTCCGCCGTGAGATGGAAATAAAGGGTGCTGTGAAGATGCGGAGCCGAGGACTCGGGCAACGTGCTACTCCGGATTGCGTCTCTTTCCCTCTCTCTCGAAGCCCGAGGTTTCCTCCTCTCCTGGAGGTTTGGACACCACCCTGTGCGCATGCCCGTAGGCGCCCTTCGATTTTGCGCGTTTAAGGTACGGGTTCCGGCTGGCGACGGTCACTGCGGTCGCCGCCGACGAGAAAATAGAGAAATTATTTGTCGTCGATTGCTCGTTGTTTTTGTTTTGCTTTTTCGCAGCAGACAATGACGTTATGTCTGCATGTATAAAAACTAAAACACGCGAGCGAAAAAGAAAATAAAAAGAAAGTGGCACGAAGTTTTGAACATGCGAAAGTAATTCGACGCTCATTTTGGAAAACAACGATGGTATATTTTATCGGTCATAAACATCGAATATTGTTTCCTTAGAACCATGTTTTGAAATTATATGGAAAAAAAAATTATTGGCATGGAAAGATTTTTTGCCTTTGGGTTTTTTGGGTTTTTTTCGCGCCTTTACGCGTGAGACCCAAGGTGAAGTGGCGGGGGCCTAACATCTTGAGTTCCACCAGCACGGCCCGAGACCGCCACAATGTGTAGTTCAATGTGTTCTAAAACTCGTTATATCTGTCGTGTACTGGGTTCACTTAGTCAAGCGTTAGGATTGTTATTTTGGCATTAACATGCGAATGGACGGGGTCATTAGTGTCTCCGACCATGGAATAAAATTAGAATCCGTGCACAAAACGATTTTGCGCCAAAAAAAAAACAAAAAAACCTCCGTGACTTTTTTTTTTTTTTAACAACGTCACATCTACGTCATCTGTAGTGCTGAAAGGAGGATGGTAGGGCGTCTCGTTTGCCCGTTTTCTTAGTTCTCGTAGACAGACTCGAAGATATTCGAAGACGCGCGAGCAGCTGCTGCCATCTTGTGTTTTTGCGGTGGACTCCTAATTGAGCTGCTCTTTTTCCAGCACCGCTCCCGACAACTTGCGCAGGCTCGCAACAGAGTGATGACGTACCCGATATAACCAGGGCCGCGATAAATGTTTTAATAACTATAGACCTTACCATCGCTTATCGCCCGGACGAAAAATGCTAAGTCACTGAGCTGTGGACGCATGCGTAGCGACTGATCTAGCGCACAGCAGAGCAACAGCGCATGCTCAGAAGGCGTTCCACAGCCCAGCAGACAAATATGGCAGCACGCAGAAGGCGATTTTTGGAAAGGTCTATAGACACACCTAGAGTCACTAAATACGCTACGTTTTAGAGTAACGACACACCAGCCATCTTGTGCCTAAAATCATGGGGGAGTGCGCCAGTTATCTGGAGCTTTACCTGAAATCGCAGCAAATGCTTTGCCGTCCTCCAGATGCGTTAAAATGGTTCGCGACAGAGGAAAACGACATATCATCTGAGTTTCCGAACACCGCATCTAAAGTTGAGGAAGTCGCATCTATGAATTTTGGCGATTGACAGTTGCGTCTGCTCTGCACTCAGCACCAAGATGGCGGCGCCTACTAGCAGATCGGGGAACGGAGTTCCACCCCCAACTCCCAAAGGGACACGCCGCGAATTACAACCGCCAAGGTCGGGACGCGCTACCGAAATCATCGCTGAGGCATAATTGTATAAAAGTAATATTAATTGTGCCCTAAAACCTTGCAAACTAAAGATTTTAGAAAACATTTCGCGCCCTCGGTTTTGCACTAAACTCCATCAAATTTGATACAAAAAGAGTATTTTCCGTTTGTTTTTACGCAAAAACATGCTTTCTGAAAGCTCAATGTGACCACAGTACAGACAAATGATAAAGAGTGGCGCTGTTGTCGTATTTAGCTCAATCTCGGTGGACGCCAGCGGCCCAGGTTTCGATGGCGAGGTTCCCAACTGATGATTCTAGTAACGTTGGCCGATTCTCTAAGCGTAGTTCATTTAGTGGCTCTAGACATACCTAAAAGTCGGCTCAGTCGCACTACTGGTGTTCGCCTGCAGGCTTGTTGACAGAATAGACCGATCTCACCAGCCAGTTTGACTACGCCACCGCTGCCGCAATGCATCCAGGGAACTTTAGTCTTTGGGCACGTGCGACTATCTCTATGGAGCTCTGTGTGTGTAGAGTAGGAGACGGCACGAACCATCTCGTGCACTGCTTTCGGCCTCCTGTGAACTAAAGTTATGGCGGCGTCACGCATGCGTCGAACGTTTAGTGACATCGGCCTATTATCTGCAAACAGACGCCTCGAGCATTTCCGAAGTACGTTTGCTTCACACCCTTGTGTGCTTTGAACTCGTCTGCAGACAGTTCTCGTATGACCAATGTGAAACGGTCGTCGTACGAGAAAGAGACGTGCTCTTGTATGATGTGTTATCAGTTTTAAAGCGGCTCAGGTGAGCAGCCCATACATGGTGGTTCATTGGAAACATTCGATGGAAAGAGATGTTTCGTTGGTTGTTCATTCATATATTCTTTCGTTCAGTGATACTACAGCCCCAATGGCTATTACAGGAGTGGATAATACAAGAAAAAAGAACAGATACAAGTAACCAGTGTGTGTTACAGGTATATAAACAAATATGAGTAAACTAAACAGTAAAGTATGACAAGGACGCTTCAAGATCTAGCGAGCTAATAAAGCAAAAAGGACAACACAGAAAGATACATGTGGTAAAGGATTTGGTGCAAAAACAGGTACACGTGGAAGAGAAAACTGTATATTATGACCTTTAATGAGTGACGTAAACTATAGTTTTCTACACTTTCCAGAAAGGCACTTAGCGATGTTGATGAAACAACAGCATCGGGTAGCATATTCCATTTCCTGATTGATCGGCGGAAGTAACTGAATTTAAAACAATTGTTTCTTTCTGATGGACTACGAATGAACATGCTGTGCCGATGCTTGAGGATTCTTGGCAGCGAGATGATTTGGTGGCGCCTTCCTGTGGTTCCCTCTCGTGACGTCATTACCCTGCGAACAACATGTTCGATGGTGTTTGTAATGAGCACGGTGGAAGCTTGAAATTATTGCGCTCTCAAACCAACACTGCCAACAGCGTCAAAATTGAAGCTCTTACATTACTCTTATTTCCGTCGATGAGAAATTCTTTGCTGAGGTCATAGTCATCATCCGGCCAATCTTGGAAGGCCGATGAAAGCGAAGCTTTCGATCGCTCACGTCGCCAATAAAGGCCGTCCGATTTGTTAATTTTTATTGCATTTATGAATCACTTGGGACATAAATTTCAATCTGCCAAACTTTGTTCTTAATTCCAATGTTTGAAGATGTCTGAGCTCACAAAGTTTTGTGGGCGAACTGTTGAAGCTGTATATTTATTATAAATAAACCTAGATACAGATCGCTGGGTCCTTTCTAAATTAAGGGGTTGGTTATTGTATAAGGGTCCGATCCAATTTCAGCATAATCTATAATGGGTCTCGAACGTCCTATAAAGCCAAGCTTCTTATTTCCGGGGTCGCACTGGCCAGGTCTCGACTGACGCACCGCAGTGTTTAATTGTCTGTAGAGCACACGATCAATATGGGTAGTCCAACAGAGGTCAGGAGTAAATAACAGACCTAGATACTTATATGTTCGTTTGCTCTTGAAAGCCCGACACCGTCAACGCTATATATAGTTTTTTCTAGATATTGACATAAAAACTGTTTTTTTTTTTTTTCGGATTTAGCATCATTTACTACTTATCGCACAAGCTTTTTTTTTATATAGATTGCAGTTGAATTTGTTCTGGTCATCTCTACTTTCTATTTTGTTATAGTATATTACACAGTAATCTGCAAAAAAGCGTAATCGAAACAGTAATATCGTAGTGCAGATCAAAAATTAGAAACAATTAAGATGGGGGCATAAAGCACTAGCCTGGGGAACCCCTGAAGTTATTGATGAGAGACAAGACATACACCCTTTAATTTCAAGGAACTCTTTCCGAGAAGAAAGATAAGATTAAAACCACCTTGTGATGTCCGAGTTTTTTTTAATTTTAATTTTAATGGCGTTAGTTTTGAGTAATCATTTAGTTATACTTTAGTAATAATCTATCGTGGCAGTACCTTTTCTGCTATAAAGTGGACACAACCGACCCGTGTGGCAGCATGATGACAACTGAGGTTTATTGCCAGAAAAGGAAGGCTTGAATAAAGAAGAAGAAAACAGACATGGAAAGAAACACCGACACGTGCGAGCGGTGCTGGCCTTGCTCGTGCCATCACGTCGCTGTCAGTAATTACTCTGTTGCTGTATCGTCACTTCCCAACACTCCTTTCCCCCTATAACAAAGGCGAACAGGTGGACGTCGATCTCGACGTGATCTTCTTGCTGCTGGTTCGAGTGAATCTCGACTTTCTTGCTCAGAGGTGACGACCGGTTGTGGTTGTTGGGGTGTCGGGAACGCTGTGGCAGCATCAGTTGTCACGTCCACCTGGGGTATCCGTGTCTGGACTTCTGAGTTGCTATCGCGGGGACGAACTTGGTCTGCATGGCGGCATCGCTGACCCCTGGCGAACTGATTTGTACCAAACGATGACCACTGGTTGTTTCTACTGTGCCGGGAAGCCACTTGTCTCCGGGACTGTGGTTCTTGAACCACACTGTCTGTCCAGGAGTAAAGGGGTTAGTTATGTCATCCTGAGTGTTTGGTAACGTCACGGGTAGTAGAGTGTCAATTTGTGAACGAATGGTGTAGCCCATTAATCTTTGCGATGGTGTCTTCCCGTCTTTTCCGGGCGTTCTGCGGTAGCTGCGTAAGAACCGTGCTATCCTTGTATGCATGTTGCCCTCTTTCAACTTCTTGAGACCCTCTTTCACGGTTCTCACTGCTCGCTCAGCCAAACCATTCGACTGGAGAAAATAAGGAGCCGTGCGCATGTGCTGGATTTTGTTGCGCAAACAAAAGTCCTGAAGCTCGGCACTGACAAACTGAGGACCATTATCCGAAACTACGATCCGGGGCAGTCCGAAACGGGCAAAAATCGCGCGCAAGGCTTGTGTGGTAGACTCCGCTGTGGCCGTCTTTAATGACGCCACCTCAATCCACTTGCTGTGCGAGTCTACGATTATGCGCAACATGTAGCCGTCTGCTGGAACCGCAAAGTCGGTGTGAACCCGAGACCATTTTTCTTTTGTTTCTGGTCAAGGCTTTGGTATCTGAGAAGGCGGTAGAGACGCTACCTTAGCGCATGTGACACACCTCCGCGCCACTTGTTTAATGTCTTGGTCTAAGCCCGGATACCACAGTAAGGTTCTCGCGACTGCTTTCATTCCCGATGCGCCCGCATGGGTGTCATGTAGAAGCTTCAACAATCTCTCACGTGCGCGCTCGGCGATCATCATCCTCTGCCCCCAGTAAACTAACCCGTGGGCCACCGTCAAGTCGTCCGTCCGATTGTAAAACGGTCTCAGATGGTTGCTGATTTTGTTCTTGTCAGTTGGCCAGCCCTTCAGGATAAAACTCAGCACCTGACGAAAAACAGGGTCTACCGTAGTCAACCGCCGGAGTTCTGTGGAAGGAATGAAAGAGTCATCCAAGGCCTCCATGACAAGAACATACTCCTGCAAGTCTTCACAAGACGCTTCTTTTGCTGGTTGTGGCAGTCTACTGAGGGCGTCCGTATTTTGGTTCAACTCTCCTTTCCAGTACTCCATCTGATATGAGTAGGCACTTAGCAGCAACGCCCAGCGTTGTATTCTGACGGCCGCCGTGTGAGATAATTATAATGCAATTAAATGCAAAGGTGCAAGCGAGCTGGACGAGAATGATGAAAATAATCCCCGGAGAAGGGGAACAAGAGGTACCCGGACCAGGCGGATTTTTTCGGTCGCGCACCAGTCACCTAGCTGTGTTTGGTGATTTGTGTTTGTCCTTTGTCCCTCTTGTTCCCCTTCTCCGGGGATTATTTTCATCATTCTTGTCCAGCTCGCTTGCACCTTTGCATTTAATTGCATTATAATTATAACCTTAAATTTGCAAGCTTCACCCTTGTTGGTGTTAGACTGGTGGCAACGGATAAAACCCGTTTGCTCTACTGACGTCTAACCCCTGGTTAGCTCAGTTGGTAGAGCGCTCCACTTGTAATGGAGAGGTCCCAGGTTCGATAGCCGGACCAGGCGGATTTTTTCGGTCGCGCACCAGTCACCTAGCTGTGTTTGGAGATTTATGTTTGTCCTTTGTCCCTCTTGTTCCCCTTCTCCAGGGATTATTTTCATCATTCTTGTCCAGCTCGCTTGCACCTTTGCATCTAATTGCATTATAATTATAACCTTAAATTTGCAAGCTTAACCCTTGTTGGTGTTAGACTGGTGGCAACTGATAAAATCCGTTTGCTCTACTGACGTCTAACCCCTGGTTAGCTCAGTTGATAGAGCGCTCCACTTGTAATGGAGAGGTCCGGGGTTCGATACCCGGACCAGGCGGAGTTTTTCGGTCGCGCACCAGTCACCTAGCTGTGTTTGGAGATTTATGTTTGTCCTTTGTCCCTCTTGTTCCCCTTCTCCAGGGATTATTTTCATCAGCCGTGTGAGAGACAGCTCGATTTTCGTGAAAAATGCCCACCAGTGGTTTGTGGTCCGTCACCAAAGTAAATGCACGGCCCCACAAGTATTCTCTGAACTTTGTGACTCCGAATACGAGAGCCAATCCCTCTTTTTCCGGGTGTGCGTGATTCCGCTCTGCCTTTGACAAGGTACGTGAGCGAAATCCTACCGGTCGATAGTCATTACCATCCTTGATTGATAGCACCGCTCCGATGCCATACGGGGATGCGTCACACTCTAACCGAAGGGGCTTCGTCGGGTCGAAATGTGCTACAATCGGGGACTGTTTCAACTGGAGCTTACTTTGTTCAAAAGCTTCTTCTGCGTCTTTCGACCGATGCCATTTATGTCCCTTGTTAAGCTGTTCGTACAGAGGGGACAAACCGAGTTGCCATGTTTGGTAGGAATTTGCTAGTACGTAATCAAGCCGAGGTAGGAGCGAAGTTCTGACGCGTCCGTTGGTCGCGGTGCCTTCAGGATTGCGTCTAAGTTGTCGTCTTTTGGGTGGAGGCCACGTGCGTTTATTCTATGGCCCACGTAGTTGACTTCTGATTGACGAAACTCGCACTTGCTTTTGTTCAGCTTGACGCCATTCTCCCGCAATCGCTCAAGGACCACTGGAAGCGTGGACTGACCCTTCTTTCTTCTCTACAACCAGAATGTTGTCGAGGTACACTTGTACTTCCGGCAGATCCTTCAGTAGTAACTCGATCCTCCGCTGGAAAATAGCTGGCGCCGATGCGATTCCGAACGGCAGCTTATTGTAGGAAAATAGGGCCCTTGTGAGTGTTAATGACACACATTTGACGGGAGTCTTCGTCCAGGCAAACCTGGTTGTAGGCGTTGCTCAAGTCAAGGGTACTGAACACTTCCCCACCGTTGAGAGACGCGAAAATATCCTCGACTACAGGAAGTGGCTATTTCTCCGTGTGACAGGCGGTGTTTAGTGTGAGCTTGAAATCACCACAAAATCTAATGTTCCCGTTCTTTTTACCCCTGGAACAATTGGAGTAGCCCACTCTGCGTGTGTTACAGCAGACAACACTCCTTCAGTTACTAAGCGATCAAGCTCTTTTGTCACCTTTGTTCTCAATGCGTATGGAACGGGTCTTGCTTTCAAGAACCTAGGAACGGCGGCAGGGCGTAAGAGCAACTTGACCGGAGGTCCCTCCAGTAACCCCAGGCCTGGCTTGAAGAGATCCGAGTATCCAGCCAGGATAGCTGGTAGGTCGTTTTGGCTCATTGAAACTGGTCTCGATTCCCCCGGCGACGTCCCGTCTCTAAGCTGAAGCTCAGGGACACCACAAGCTCCCATATCACGGATTAAGTCCCGACCGCAGAACAACGGTCCAGCACAACCCAACACGATCAGTTTACCGCCGACCGTCGTCCCTTCGTAGGTGACTTTCAAGTTCAACTCGCCAAGGACAGGTAATCTCCCCAGAAAACATGTCAGCCGAACTGTAGTTTTGTTGAGCTTCGGCCATGATTTCTTGAACCTCTCGTAAATGTCCTGTGAGACGACGCTGACCGGTGAACCGGTGTCGACTTGCATGACGAGCGGTACGCCTCCCCAGACTAACTTGGCGTATGGGTTCCACAAACCCGACGATGTTGCCGTCCGTGATTCTGTAGTCTAAAGTTAGTAGCAGGCTTTCATCGGTCTCCGATGAACTCGTCAGTTCTTCCAAGGCGTTGGACGTCTTGCCGTAGCACGCCTTGTCGCAAGTCCTTCTCGGTTCTTGTGTTTTTCGGTCAGGGCCCTGTCATGCCAAAAAGTGACCATGCTTCCCGCAGCAGAAGCACTTGGCCGATCGGAATTTGCACGAGTCCGCTGTGTGTGACCCTGCTCCACACCTTTGACAAGAACCCAGTGGACTTGCGTTCCGTCGTCGTTGAAAACCCTTGTTGGACCTCTTAACGTGATGTTTATCAGGGGTGACTGCGTTGACCTCTTCCTCGTCGCCACTGCTATAAAGTGGACACGATCGACCCGTGTGGCAGCATGATGACAACTGAGGTTTATTGCCAGAAAAGGAAGGCTTGAATAAAGAAGAATAAAACAGACATGGAAAGAAACACCGACATGTGAGAGCGGTGCTAGCCTTGCTCGTGCCATCACGTCGCTGTCAGTAATTACTCTGTTGCTGCATCATCACTTCCCAACATTTTCCACAGAGCCTTTGCTTTTCTACAGAAAGACGAGGTCAAGCGGCAAAAACTGGAAGTGTGAGTGGCATCCGCAAGGGGGAGTTGCGCTACCTCTCCCATCTCAGGAGAAGTGGTGTCGCAAGCTACCCTTCGGGACGACAACCGTGGTTCGAGCCTTCGCCGCTGCGTGAGGAGGTCCTGCGCATGGGCAGAACTCTTCTTGGAGAATGCCCACTAGCACTTTGACAGAGCTTCGATGATTCTCCCGCCCATGTGGGGCCCCAGATCTGTCGCAGACGGCGAAGATCCACGTCAGCAGGTCCGCTTGTTTGAGAAAATCCTGAAAAGGGAAGACAAACCCTTAGACGACCATTCGTAACGTGCGTTTTTTGGCTAGTTGGTCCGGATTTCGTGAAGCGGTGGCCTGTGACGTCACATGACGTCACGTGACATGACGTCTCGTGACCTATACACCAATTCAGTTTCCCCGCTAAATTTAGCGGGAAAATTGACGCCACGTGACCTACACACCAATTTAGTATCGCCCGCTAGATTTAGCCGGGAAGTTGACGTCTCGTGACCTAATGACACGTGACATATAGGCCAATCTAGTTTCCCCGATAAATTGAGCGGGGAGATGACGTCACGTGACCTGATAACACGTGACCTATACGCCAATTTAGTTTCTCCTCTAAAATTAGCGAGGATTTTTTTTTTTTTACACGTGCTGTAAATGCATTCGGAGGCATGAAGTAAGCAAGCGCGATGTCACGTGCACGTCGAAACGTCCCACTCCTCGGAAAGGTGACCGTATCTGACTGTGCGGGTAGAAAAGTAGAGAGCAGGAGACGAGAGGGTGGCGGGGACGTCAGCACACCGAGCTCCGGTTGGAACGATTAGCGAGTATAGACCCTTTTCACGAGGGCGCCGCCATCTTGAATTGTCGTCACTTCCACTATGGCCGAAAACGTTGTCTTGCCGTCGCCACGCCGATAGAAGGCATTTAGGATATCAGCGTAACCCGCACCCATTCTCGTTTCGCCTCCTCTCTATTTTTTTTTACCGTTTACAGGTTAAAACTTTTCATTATTTTTTCGTCGCCGATACCGAATACGCCATTAGGTGGCTGGGAACGAGGGCACACAAAAAAAGGTCTATAGATGCCCAGGCTACCTTTCATTTCTCTCTCTACTCGCTTTTCGAACGCGTTCCAACGCCGCACGCCGGAGTCCTGCTTTCGGCGTTGGAACGTTTTCGAGCAGTGAGAGGAGACAAAGGCTGCCAGCTTCGCGTCTCTCCACTCATCGTTCATGTTGGAGCTGGGCTCTCTGGCCTCTCCTCCTCTTCCTCAGTTTCTACTCGTATACAGCCACCGAGAGCTTAAATAAAGGCAGGGCATGGCCTATTATGATCACGCTTCATGCTTCGTCATTCGTTCGTCTGCGTTCTTATGGGCTGCTGACAATATTAAAACGTACGAGAGTCTCGACGCCCTTCGTTTTAAATCTTACACGAATGCAGTGACTGCGTAGGCGCCAGTTCATCACGACATTAAACGGGGTTTCTTCGCGCGTCTGCCTCGCCTTTGAACCCTCACTGCATGCGTTGTAATTCTTTCCAGACAAGCCTCGAGCGTATGTTCGAATCAAGTTTGCATCGTACATTTGTACACACTTGGAACGTGTCTAAAGACAGTTCTCGAGTAACCAACCTGACGTCATACAGGAGTACGCGTGCCACAGTCAGTGTTGGCAGACTGTCTTTTGTATGCGACCTATTAATCGCTGTGACCGCCGCTTTTAGTTACGCATTCTGGCCACGACGATACGTTTTCCCATTCAAATCCCCTGCCACGAGCAGCGGAGTGTCACATGGTGTCATGTTTCACGTGACGTCACGTAAGTCTGCTACTATGTCATGTCGTGGTGTCACACCCACGACTGTCCCCGCTTCAAATCCAGTTGCGTGTGCTAATGAAAAAAGAGACAAGAAAAAAAAAAGCTACCGGTCAATGGCCGGTCACGTTCGGCGATCCCGCTACTTGAGTGTTTCCGCGGGGCGAGGTGAGGGAAATTCCGGAGGCTGGTGATTCGTTGCTCGGCAAGGCCACTCTGAAAGACACGCGTATTTACGTACACGGCTTTCCCCCGAAGTGCCGGGCGCGTGTCCGTTTGTTTTCGCCGGGCAGGAGAGTCCCAACTATACTCCGGAACTGACCGGTTTCACCCGCGGCCTCGCAAGGCCACGTGGAGAAACACCGCTGCGTGTCGGCGAGCTGCATTTCTCAATCGTGGAAACGTTTGCAAGTATGCCGCCTCTGGGCCCCATTATCTTGCTGCTGGCCCGAGGAAATGGCTCGATAGTCGAGTCTCGAGGCAAGCCTCGCCAAGCCTTTTGCTAAGGCATGCTCGCGCCCCAAACAAAACACTAGCCTTTGAAGCGTGGCAGGCTCGAAAACATCCATAGACTGTTCTAATAGTCGTATTCTGCGCGCTGCCTTCTTTAAATGTCTGCCGCCTCGGTCGCTTCGAGGCCAAGCGCCGACCTGCGGATTCCCACGGTGGCGGGTTCGAATCCCGGCCGAGATGCGCACCCTGCAATTGCGGGGAAGGCGCCGTTTAAACAAGATTTCGGTTGCACCGACAAAAGGTCCCAACTAAATCTCAGTCGTTTGCTCCGGCGTGCGCGATACCCTTTGTTAATAGGCGCGTAAAACGCCCAAATTACACTCTTTACAGGTCTGGTGTTGGTTGCGGAACGGAATATGAGCATGGAGTGTATCTCTCGTGTGCGGGAAAGCAGGCGACGGGCACGCGTCGGCATGCCAGTGACTATATACCGTAAAGCCCCGAGAGATGCCCCACCCTCGAAAGGTTACCCACCCCTATTTTCGGCACGATTTGTTTTTTTCCAGAAACACCAAAAGATGGCCCACTTCCAGTAATTGCAAGGCCCTGGTCAACCAAGAGACGGATTTATGATCCTACACCACCGATCGCCTCTATTTCCTTTCCCAAGTACATCGCCTACAACAACAACACGGATGATAAGCGAACATTGATGACTAATAAGGACAGTCGTCTGTAACAGTTCATCGCCCCTACCTGCAATCACCAGTTTCGCAAATCACAAAATCTAAAATTTGAATTTTTCTTTTCAATTTTTTTTTATTGCACATTGAAAGCTAGCTCATTCATTATTTTCACCCGATATGCTCTCGATTTTAGGTGAGCTGTCTGTCGGGATATGAAAGTAGGCATTTCTATTCCTAAATAATAAATGCGAAAAAAAAAAAAAAAAAAAATTCGGTGATTTTTTTTTTTTATTATGTTTTTTTTTTTTAATTTTTGTTGCATCAGTCGAGTGTCACCAGTTCGTAAAAATTTAAAAGGCAAACCAACGTGTAGTGTGAAAAAAAAAAGTCGCGGAAGGGGTAGAGATTTATCGATTCTTCTTTTGGGTGCTCCCGTTAGTGCGGATAAAACAAATTCCGAAACGGTCACGCTCTCATTTTAGTAGATCGTTCCGATGACTCCGATAACGATTCCCGACATTCCGCCGCCGCCTTTGCTGATGCCCCATATCCTTATTGAGTATCGTTATGGGGGGGGGGGGGGGGGGGGGGGGGGGGGGGGGGGTCGGAGGTGTCGCAACGATCTACGAAAACTATCTAATACTCGTATAACGACGTTGCGGCATCCGCCTGAAGGAACAATGAAGATCGAATCAGAAACTTTAAGAAGCATGGCAGTTGTTTGTTGTTTATTGGCGCCGTCATCGTTTCAAGATATTTCAAATATACGAGAAGAAAAAAAAAACTATTAATGATAGAAACGTCTTGACTTATATAGTAGAAGAAACGGGCTAATTAAAACGTTTCGCCTCTCATGCGGGAGGCATCGTCAATACAGCAAAGAGTTCTTTTGCTGTACTGACTTGCATCAGCAGAAGTTTTGACTTCACAAACAATGTGGCATTCGATTGTACGCTGGATTTTGCGTCATTGCCAAATTCCGGAGGGCGTACATACCCTTGAACCGTTGGCGCATACCCAGAGAGGGGATTGGGGTCGTGCACCTGGAGGTGCCGACTTTCTCTTTGGTCGCCAGCGTGAACAACTCTTCTATAGGTAGCAGTGCTGGCTAAAGCCGCGGTCGAAATGCTAATACGTCATAAAAAAAGGCAGCCTGTGTTTATGTCTCTTGTGTGATGTATGATCAATGTGACTGCGGCTTGAAGGTTGTACAGTCTCCAACAATACGAAAGGCCCAACCGACGAGGCAGTTTTTGGTGGCCTGTGCAGCTAGGATTCGCTTTGGCTAGGTCCAGGTTGCTCGGGGTGAGGAAATAAATGAACATCTGTTCTGTTCTATCTCTCTGAAAATAAAGTGGTTCTAGCCAACCTGTGCTCAGCACCGCCGGATAAACTGCATCGGCTAGGGTCGTTCTTATTGATGGAGACTGTACTTGTGTCTGTAAAACAATCTTCTCTATGCGAACGCTTGAACATGAAACTCGAAAGATGGAGGTTAATTTTAATGTACTTGAGGACGTACCTCTGTCTCTGGTCATGTTGTTGACACACTGGCCAACGCTCAAAAGAAACACACACACACATACACACACACACACACGCACGCACGCACACACGCACACACACACACACACACACACACACACACACACACACACACACACACACACACACACAAAACAGACGTTCCATTTATTACACGCGTGAAGATAGTGAAACACTCCGAGAGAAATGAATGCTCTACCAGCACTACTACATTGAACCGATTAGACAACTTCAGCGTTTCTTTTGTTTCACACTTGTGAAATGAGAGCTATGCGTTGCTTTCGTTGAGTTTGTATGCCTGTCGTTGTTACCTCCGGTGTAAAAAAAAATGGAGAGCGTAAAGTAATTAGCGAAGAGCCTAAAAAATATGCGCAAGAAAATATTAGATTGCGTAAGGAAAGGTTACTATAGCCGCGCATTTGCTTTAAAATTCTTAGCCCAGGTACGAGCTCAGTCCGGGGGTAAATATTCTATATCCAGCTTAATGTTATTCCGGATAGTTGCGTTAAATGTCACCTTCGAATTTCCAAAAATGTTAGACTCGAGGCACGTTTATACTGTTGACACGTCCTGAACTTAAAGTCTACATTAATGTGCAGTCTATAGACAATTGCAAGCATGGCGCCGCGATTGGTGCGCTATCTGCGAAATCACGTGAAGCGTGCGCGTGAACGTAGCTTGTGCAAGCTTGCATTTGCACGGACTCGCCCGAACGAGCAAAAACATGGCGGCGGCCTGCTGCCCCACTTGCAATCGTCTATATACTTCGTTTGGTGAACAACAACAAAAATGTGCGGGGAAGTTCAATTTAAAAACGATGCAAGATCTATGTAATTCAACTCGATTCGATTCTGATTGACTCCGCAGTCGTGGAGAAGACAAGGAAAAAAGCTAAGCAGTGTAGCTTGACAAGCCCCCCCCCCCCCCCCCCTCCAAATAAAAATAGGACCGTCAGCCCCTCATTTAACCCTAAGTCAAAAAAAATCAGTCGCGGAAAACACAGATATCGGTCCAAACGATTTCGGTCGAAGGTCGTCCGTGTTTTTCCAGGAGTGTCCTTCTGCTCGGTCGGCTACTTCTTTCCTCGCTGCACCCAGAAGGGAGCTGGCGAAGCGGAAGATAGACCACGACAACATATGACGCCGCGACCGTGACACTAGCGGAAAGGGACTTGTCCGCTTGTCAACACGGGGAAAACGCGAAGAACCGAAGCGACGAGACCTTGACAACCCGTTTCCTTTCTCTTTGGTATATGATTGGTTGGTACTTTGAACGGAAGCCTAGCCTCTCCCTGACCCAGTCCTTCAGCTGAGACTGCAGCCAATGCCACAAGCACCAGAGCTCGAGGTCACCGCTTCGAAGCGTTCTTCCGCAGAACGCTAGAAATGCATGTCTATTAGTGGCGAGATGTTTCGGTGGCGCTTTCGCTTGGTTACCTTTGGTGACGTCATCACCTTGCGAACAACAAGTTCGATGGTGTTTGTAATGGGCATGGTGGAAGCCTGAAATCATAGCTCTCTCAAAGCAACACTGCCAGCAGCGCCACAATTGCAGTTCTTGCATTCGTCGATGAGACATCCTTTGCTGACGTCATAGTCAGCATTCGGCCAATTGTGGTGGGCCGACCACAGCGACGCTTTCGATCGCTCACATCGCCAATACTCCGTTCACCTTTCAGCTGAGACTCTATCCAAAGCTACAAGCGCAAGCTAGCCCGCGCTCCTGGCTCTCGTGCTTGTGGCATTGGCTTTAGCCCCAGCTGAAGGAATATAAGAAAAGGCGGGATTTTACCAAAGGGAATGCACCAGAAAGGCCGCACCTTCTCGGACGCGACGTTACTAAACGGCAGTAACAATGCCAATGGCGTGTGAGTGTCGTCCTTCTTCGTCCTGGATTGTAAACTTCAGCAGTGCAGAACAAAAATAAATAATGAAAAACCAACTAGGCCAAACCAAGCTTTAGGAGGTTCGCATTGGTGAAGCGTCAGCGTGGAGTCAAATATCCCTATGGCACTGGCCATGTTGAGTGTAAGGCGAACTTGAAAAAGGTTTCCCAATCCAATGCCGTGTGACATTCGTGACGTGACGTCACGTGATATTCGGGAGGGGCACAGTGACGCTCGGAGCGCTTATAGTCTTGCGATACGTTGGCAGAGCTTAACTGGGCTAGAATGGTTCGTGGCGTGCACTGGGATCGATGCCTCAGGATAGAGTCACTACCTGAGAGTAGTGA